>NW_020451061.1:66530-119398 GCF_003343035.1 Apteryx rowi | reverse complement strand
GCACAATGAATCGCGGCGCGCCCCCGCTCCCTGCCCGCTCGGCAATGACATCACCCTTCTCGCCCGCCGGGGCGGGGCGCGCGGCCGCGCAGCAGGCTTCCCATTGGCTGGCGCCCGCCGGCACCACTGCCTTATGGGAGTTGTAGTTCCCCGCCCCTCTCGCCGCCCGGCCTCGCGGGAGGCGGGGACTCCAACTCCCGCGCTGCCCCGCGCTGCGCAGCCGCAAGGAGGAAGAGGGAGGGGGGTGTGGGGAGGGAGGTGGCGGCGGCGGCGCCATGTTGATGGCGTGGGATGCTTTTAGCCCGGGAGGAGAGACGGGGGAACCGGGTTAAAACGTCGGGAAAAGGGGAAGGGTGAGAGACAAGTGTTCCTTCGGGGGCGGGAAGACACAGCGGAAGGGGGAGAGCGAGGGGAGGGCGGCTGAGGGGGCGTCGGAAGACCTGGCGCGGCGGCCGGTTGCTCCTGGCAGGGGGCGCAGCGCTGGTCCGAGGCCTTTTCCCTCGCCCCCTTGGCGGGCCGGCGGGGAGCGGCGCCGCTGAGGTGGGTCCGCGGAAGGGGCCGCTGGCCGGCGGTGCGTGGCGCGAAGGCAGGCGGCGGCGGCGCGTCGAGGCCGGGTGCTGCCGCTTCTGGGGAGGCCGGTGCGGCCCCTCAGGGCTGCGCGCCCGGGAGAGGGGCCCGGCGCGGGGGACGTGGCCGCCGGGGCCTGGGGCAGGTGAGTGGGTTTGGCCGCACACCGTGGTTTAAAGAGCAGGGCGGAAGGCTTGGCTTGGCCGTGCCGGGGGTGGCGGAGGCCCTCGGCAGGGCGCAGGCCGGGACGTGCCCGTCTCACGAAGCAGGTGAGTGTCTGTGCCCGTCGCTGTTGGGCTCTTCCAAGGGTTGAAGCTTCGGTCTCATGTCTAGTAACTGCGCTAATCTTATTCGGCTGGCAGCATGTGTGGCTTACTATGCCCAGCAGGAGGAGCTTTGTTTCATCCTAAAGGCAAATCCCCTCACTGTAGACTATAATACTATAYGCTTCAGAGACTTTAGCTAACGTTGAACAAGCTGATGGGATGGATTAAATGGTATAAGACCTTTCAGCATGGTGTGGAAGCAGCCAAGCTAACTTGCTTCCGTATTTTCTTATCCGTATCAGCTGTGTAGTGTTGGCATGGCTTAGCCTGCTGATCAGCTTTTAGATGCTGTCTTGGGTTCAGCAAGCCCTGGAGTCCAGCATACCTTCTGGCTGGCTTGGAGGAGGGGGGCTAGATTTTGAGCCGTGGGTTGTAGTTTCTTGGAGTGAACGGTCATCCCCACCCATACTAGCCTCCCTGCTGGGGAATGGGAAATGATCCCTCTGTCAAACTGGAGGTTAGTTAAATATCTGTTAATTTTAAGGAGCCTTGAGTTCCTTTGTTAGTCCTGAAATAGCTTGTGGAGGRTCTTCACTCAAAACTGGGAGAAAAGGCAGACATTCATTGAAGACTTGTATGGTTTGTGAAATGTGTGTGTGAAATAATGTGCTTTCTTGTTACAGCTGATTCCTGTGAAATAAAGTACTTTATTGCTTCAAGAAGATACTTCATTGAAAAGAGTTGAGAAGAGTTGCATAGGCTTCTTGGAGATTCTGGCTAAAGCCCTATAGTGGTGGAGTAGCCTAGGAAAAGGGGATTATAGCTTTATATATTTAAAATAATTTGTCTTTTCATGGAGGTAAGTACAGTGCATTTGCTCAAGACAGTGCTTTGCAGTAGTAGCACACAGGTGTAGTAGCCTGTTTGCCCCATGGTACAGTCACATGGTGGAGGGAGGCTGTCATGAGAAATGTTGTGTGATGCAATTGTGAATTACTTAAACCTTGTAGTCTCTTAAGATGTGTTAAAACTACAGCAATACATTCAGTTCTTCCATCTCTTTAAATCCAGTTCCCTCCAGCTTAAAAAAAAAGGGGGGGGGGTGAGAGGGAAGACCAGTTCTCTGCCTTTCCCATTCATTCTCCCATAAAATGTCAGTTGTGTTGGGAGAGGAGCTGCACCTTGCATAGCTGCCCTTCCCTCTCTGCCCAAGCTTGTCCAATTTTGCCATATTCATTGCTGGAGAAAAGGAGTGGAGACAGTATAATAAATTTTTGCTCATATAACTTTCAGTAATAATTGCATGTATTTTAATAATTCTGAATTAGCAAATATAGCCTCCTTTGTTTGTTTTCTTACTCTGTGTTCCCATTGTGGAGGAATTATCTTTTGGATTAGTTTGGTTTGTTTGGGGACGGGGGGAAAGGGCCATTTTAGACTTTAAGCCTATGCTTATGTCAGTGCAGCTGCTCATCGAAAAAGGATGGTAAGTATTGTGATGGCATAATTGAGGGGAGTCCTCTAACTGGAAAAAAAAAAAAACATGAATGCTAAATTTTTATCCAAGACAAGTCTACTGACCTAATGACTGTTTACATTTTTAGTTAAATTGCTTTAGCAACAATTTGTTTCACATGCATTGATTTCCCTCCTCCCCACCGGTTTCACAGTGGTGCTGCTCTGGGGAGGAGGCATGGAAGCATGTTGCTTTACAAATACAATTATTTAATTTCTTTTGATGTTTCTTTGTCTGAAGATGCTGCTAATATCATAGATAAGAGTTGCTATAGCCCGTTGAAATGTGGAAATAAGGAATTGACTTAAGCAACTGCCCAAGTGAATGCCTCAGGCAAGAGACAAGTACAATAGAATTCTGCATGTTTTATAGGTCACTTTCATCAGTTTGGGGGTGTCTGCTATTTGTCAATGTATGGATTTTGCTCATAGATTACAACTTGTGACAGGTTCCATCATTAGAATCTGTGACATGTCTCAAACTTGCATATTCTCATCACACTGTTCACTTTGAAAGTGCTGATGTCAGAGTCTCTTTTGTGACCCAACAGGTCTTAATTGTAAGATCCACAACAGGCGTACGAGCAGTCTACAGCCCTATTGCAGAAATACCTGTTGTCTCAACACTTTTATATGAAAAGGCTTAAAGTGACTTGAAGGCCTGCCTTTGGCATTTCTTAAATATGTAGGTGTATACTCTGTTCTAATGCCRTCTATGAAAACTTAATCCACTCCCTGTATGGTCCTGAGGCTACTATCCTGTTAGATTTGTTTGTACTTGGAATTAGGTCAGCATCCTACGCTGCAGAAACTGCRGGTTGTCTTTGCTGCTAAAGTGATTTTAGTCACGTGGGTCTTGGGTAAGCAGCCACCTAGTGTCCTGAAAATCACTGGAAGAGGTTGGATGTTCCTRCAGGGGGGATGGGGAGGATGAGGATATGTAAAAGTATGTGGCTGCTCTGTTTGATTGTCTTCTCAAATTATTTAGCCAAGGTCATATGTAGGAATCTGGCTTCATATCTCAGTTTTCATTCTGACAAGTTACTCACTTTTTATGAAAACTTCAGGGGGTTAGCTGCTATGAATTCAGCCTTTACTGGATAGCCTACTAAACACA
This sequence comes from Apteryx rowi, assembly GCF_003343035.1. Classification (NCBI taxonomy): domain Eukaryota; kingdom Metazoa; phylum Chordata; class Aves; order Apterygiformes; family Apterygidae; genus Apteryx; species Apteryx rowi. The sequence goes on along the minus strand of NW_020451061.1, from coordinate 115,933 downwards.
TCTGCAAACTAGATGAGAAATATATAATTTTGAGATTAAACATACACGAAGAAAGGATGAACCTTAGGATTCACCTGAACTGTGTAAATACACTGTGTCATAACATGTAATTTTTAAGGTGTCTGATGGTATGGTATCAACACCCATGTCGGTGCACCATGGCAAACTGCTGTCAAAATGCTGATGTTTCCAGAGTTCCTGCATGTTAATTGTCAGTCCTTATGTAAATTCTTGCCATGTAAACTAGCTGGGGTAAAAATTTGTATGTGCTCAAACAGAAAATGGAGAATGGTCTTTAAAGGCCTAGTAATGATGACTGACTTGAGCTGTGCTAGTCTTGGCACATAACTTATTGTAAGATGCAGTTTTCTTAGTTACCCAGCCACAAAACTTTGTAAGAGCTGCCCATGCTTTCTTGACTGGGGGCAAGGGGGTGGACTGGGAAAGAAAAGCGAGAGTTGAAAAACTTGCAGACCATCTCTCTTTTAGAGTTTATGATGAGGGAAGGGGGCAAACTGTTTCACCTTCAAATTACTGCTCTRGTTTTAGAAGCTGAAGAAACTGCTCCTAAGGTTTTTGATATGTAATGGCCTCACGTAGGATGGCTTCCTGAAGAGTTACCGGGGCTGCAAGGTAAAAGAAGAGTGAATTCAGCTTGAGATAAATACTTTTATATACCATATAAATACTTCCATATGGTGTTCCTGTTTCTCAGTGTCTTAATGATAATGGTGTGGAAAAAAGGATCTGTTTTTAAATACGTTATTGTCTACTTTGCTCTTAAGGAGAGAGAGTTTGGAAAAATACAGGTAAGAGCAAAAGGGTTCTGTCTTCCTTTTTAAGTGTTCTTTGGGAAATTTGTGGTGAGGCAAGTATTTAAACCAATTTCTAGAATATAGGTTTCCTGAGTAGTTGAAAACATGTAAAGTTTCTCTGAAAATAATTGTAGTAACTGATAAAAATAAGGTGTTAACAGTTGTGTGTTCTCTCTCTCTTTCTCTTTCAGCACAGGAACAGTGCTTTAACAGCAGTCAAGAACTTTAAGTAGCATGGACATGTTCTCTAATTGAAATATGGCAGCAGCTCAGTAGCAGTTATACAACAGGAAAGGATGTGCAGGCTACTGCAAGTCCCTGGATTCATAGGAGCTGGTTTCTGAAAGAACTGCTGATTTTTGTCGCAGATAAAAACTCAGGTTCTTCCAGAACTTTTAACTCCTGTTGACTTTAAGTGAGACCTAATTGTAAGACTGAATCAGGAAAYTTTTATCCTGGGCATGGGGGAAGGGGATCCAAATAAGGGATTTAGAAATGCTATTCACTATGATGGGCCTGGGGAAAAACAGGCTGTCCAAGTGTAAGAGATTGCAGATGCGAAACTTGATCCTGGGGAAAGCACACTAGCACTTTTCTTCCGTTTAGCCAGTTTTGCAACCTCYGAAGTTGAGTGTGTTGTGCTGCTGTTTCTTGCTAAGTGTGGATATATCCCTTCAGGTAGGATGGCCTAAAATGACCATTGAAAACCGTAGGGTCACAGCCAAACCAGTTTCCCATTTCTGTTGAGAGTATATATGCATCTGTATGGTTCAGAACCACCTGAACAGCATCAGACCTGGTTAAATAAGAAAATACTGCCTGCTTAAAATAATAGCTTGGCCTGGTCCACCTAGCTCCTGCTGGGCTATCTGGCTTACYGTGAAGCACTGTGCTGAAGACTTCCCCAACCATGGACTGCTGGAGAGTATGGCACACCAACACGACTCGGGGTCCGGTGCTGAGTGTAAATCCTGTGGTTGCCAGCATTCTAGCTTTAGTCTGTGCAGAGATGTACCTGAGCAGTTAATGTGGAGAAAGATTAGTGCTGGGGCTACRCTGCTTGAAATGGGCTCTGTGTGTGTGCTGTGCACTTCAGTACAAAACTTACGCTCTGGATTGCCCGAAGGTAGAGTATCATGATGAGGTTACACTAGGTGTGGACCATTTTTGTGTGTGTTTAAGTAAACCTGAGCTGGTAACTGACAGTGTTGCACTGGCGAGCCAGTGTGCATGTCTGTGCCATGGAGATGAGACAAGCCATGATCTGACAAATTTTGAAGCATGGTACCAGCTCTTAGAGTTCAAAAAAAAWAATTTTTGAGAGTCACAGTAGACTCTTCAAAAGCCCACTAAAAACACATTTTTAGCAAGAAAAAAATATAGAAAGCGGTGAATGTTTTGATTAAGATAATGAGACTGCTACTGCAATCTTCCAACACTTTCTCATCCCTGTTACTAAAGGGGGGGGGGGGAGAGCAGGGGGCGAAGTGAAAGCCATAACCAAGGGTAAAAATGCGGTTACGGCTATTATTTTCCATCAAATTTTGCACCATTATTTCTGTATTTCTAAGGAAGTCCTGCAGCTACATTGATAGGCTGGTCTCTGTGACTGTACATACTGGTGTGCTCAGCTTCTCTGGCTGTTCAAATGCAGTGACACAAAATTATATGTTGCTTTCTATATGATTCAGCTTAAAATACAAGCTTTTGTAGTGTGAGTACATAAACAAYGGAACACACAGCATTCCTTAGCAGAAGCCATTTAATTTAGGGTAAGTAAACACTGCACTGTGGAAAAAACRCAGAACTCCAGGGAGAGCATCATTTGATAGTGTCTTTCCTGTGCCAGAATTCCCTGGTTKTGCTCATCTTTGCCCTGGAGTTGAGTGTTTTCCCAAACGTTTAGTCTGTCTGTAGTCTGTTTCTCCTGTTGGGCCTTCTCARTCCACTCATGTACCTGGTTATTTTTTGTTTGCTTTTGCCATTTCTCTACAAATAATCTCTTCCTGGAAAACTGGGAACAACAGTAAGCGTCTCAGGTCCCTGGCCAAGTTTCCGCTCACGTGGTTTCATTTGCTCCATTCTGTCAAGTAATTTATATGTAGTGTCCTAAGGATATAATTTAGTGGAGTGCTGGTAAGAAGCTAACCTTTATGCCTTGGCTTCAGTCCCCATAGSTCAGGTTTATGTAAGCCTGTTTCCTTATGATGAGTTCAGTGGCTACTCTTGAAAGCCCCTGGTTTCTTACTACACTATCCTAGGGAAAAGACAGTGTTACACTGTTCTTGCAAAGACTTTGAAAAGGGCACCGGTAGGCTTGYTCTTTTTGCCTATTGCATGTCCCAGAATCTTCTGAATCTTGCTTTTCTGTGTATACAAGACTTGGGGCTCTTAAGGTGAAAAGGGTAGGCTTTCGATGACTGACGGGTCTGGCATGCTCCAGTATAAGAGAGATTCTTAAAACCAGTATGGATGTGTTAAGCTGACCCTCTAAACTACCTTGCTCATAGCACAGCTGGTGCCCTATTCTCAGGTTTTGGTTTCATCCATACTCGAGTTGTTTTGTATCCAGTATGGCATGCATTCTTGGGAGAAACGCTACCTGAGCCCTCTGCTTTGAGCTCTGGGGGAAGGTAGTTTCGCAGTGTGAAGGCTTTGGTGGCATTGCTAGTCTAAGCAGTCCTTTGCTACCTTCTGCCACTTGCACTTCTGCGCTGTGGCACGCAGCTATCTGGAGCTGCATAGGGAGCTATCAGCGTGTTAATCAGGGTGTTGCACACCCCACCCYGTCCTGTGTGTGTGTTTTACTTTACCCCAGGGTGGAAGCGGAGGAGGTTTGTATTTGTGCGAGTTCTTAAAACCTGGATCAGGTCAGATTTAAAGCATTTTTAAGATGGCAGTAAAAACAGGTGGCCAGTGTGCAGCTGAAATTGGGCTTTGTTGCTGTGGCCTCCGTTTCCTTAAACTGCATCTAAGGATGCTGGGGAGGAGCAGCAGCGGTAAGTCCCTTGTGCACTTGCATATTAAGCATGTTTTTTCTGCTTTGTAGGTCTCTGACCCAGCAAAGTGTTTCATTGTGCGTAGCTTTCTGACCATGCAGTTGCAGCATTAGAAAATCTGATGTCTGTAAGCAGCATTGGTGATTACTAGATGTAGTTCAGACAAATCACACCAGGAGAGGAGAGCTAGAGTAAGATGTGGAGAAGCTTTTCCCAAGTTTCCATCTTTTAGGACTGTTAAGAAGAGTACCAATTTGTTATAATTAAGGAATTGTATGTTGCCCCACACACCTAGCCGAATACACATTTTATATTTAATTGAAGAGTAGATCTGCAAGAAGAGAATTGGATGCTAAGATATATCATAAATGATGGATGAAAGGTATAATTTCAGCTTTCCATGTCAACATTTTTCGACTCTTCCTGATACGGTTGAAGGCAGCTTCACTACTATGAACTTTCTCACAATGCAAATATGATTTACTGCCTCTGTTTTGATAGCAGTGCATGTTTTCCTGCTGCTCCATAGTGAAATGTGCAGTGATTTCACTGTAATTGCTCTGCTTTAGAAAATGTCAGATAGAATAATAATTGTGTCCCCTAAGAATTTGATTATTGCTGTTGTTAACCTTTCTGGAAAACAAAGGAGCAGAAGTAGAGACAGATGCAATCCTCAGGTGAATTGGAGGAAGGATGTTGTGCAGCCAAGTGGGTACATCTCGCATGGGATGAAGGACAGTGCATGCTTTGCTAGTTCATATTAGTGAGGTCTGTTAATCTTCCTGTAAATCCCTGCCCACGAGAGCTCCTTTCATCACCGGAGTAAATTGTGACCAGTGTAACTACTGTCCCAATGCTACCTCCTGGAAACAAGTGGATGAAGAAGGGAAAGGGAAATTTTAGTAGCTACTCCAGCCCAGTGAAAATGAATGAGTTTGGTTACTCTTCACTGAGAACCAAAGGAATCAAGAAAGCCCTGAGAAGCTTGGTTTGTTGTCCATAGGCACCTGGGATGGAGTACCTGTTCCCTCTTGAGAACAGATTGAAAGTGACAGTTCAGTCCCAGACAAATACAGTTTACATCTGAATCATTTTATGTGAAAACTTCTAATCATGCTTGTCTTTCTAACTCTCATCCTTGAAGAGGTTGTGGGTTAACTTTGCTGGGAATAMAGCAGCATGTGACGTGCTTGGCTGTGGAAACAGGTATGTGTGGGATCTCTCAAGTTTCCAGCAGCACTTTTGAGTATTATTGTTCTCCAAAATGGCTAGCATTGCTGGCATTCATTCTGAGTGAAGTTACAGCCTCCTTTACATAGGTTTTATGCTATCTGGACTACCCCAACCTTTTGCTTTAGTCTGTTCTCCATTATCCAAAGGTAAATTTAGGCACAAATCATGACACGAGAGCCTTGCTTTGGAATATGCCTGCTTCCTGTAAGTCATTTATACTCTCTGGTATGGGTGGATCTGCCTATTACGGTGCAATCGGTTTGGTGGATTTTCATTCCTCCCCAAGCAACCATGCAGCTGAATTTTCTGCATACTGTGCTTATGCTTTATGTGCACAGCCTGTAGGTATTCTGCACCTCTCTGAGGCACGACGGGATGGCTACCCCAGTCTTCCCTGAATTACTGCTTGGCAGTCGGGCAGTGACACAGCTGTCAATGCACAGCATTATTTTGCTCATGTCCATCACCCATGAATGGAGTTTGGTTTTGTCACCATTTTGTTTCTTGATAATGCATAAGTATTAAGGTAGGCTTTGTGCCAACACACAGGTTTTCCAAACTTTTTAAACCTCTTTCTCTCCTTYTCTGTGATAGCTTGGCTCCCTATCTCCTTTACGCAGTACATTTGTTCAGCTGTGTGGAGCTGGTGGTACTGGTAGCTGCAGGGTTCCACCTATTGCATCCCATCATTATAGGGAATTAAAAAAGAAAGCTTGTAGGAAGGAGGCCTCCTTTCCCTCTCATCTTTTGGGATGTCCTGCCCAGCTTCAGAGCTGGAGCAGATGGTTCTGATCACCCTAGTGAGCGGGCAGTCTCAGCTCCTGCCCTCCATCCTCCCCCGCATCAGGTGGTGGGACAGCAGCACCTAGGGCCRCGCACTGTGTCACACTGGCTCTGCTCCCTACAGTGGGGAAGGTGTGGGGATGGTGGTCTCATGAGCTGCCATCCTCTCCCCTTGGGCAGGCATGGGCACTTCTGTCCCCATGCCTTCTGTGTYTCCCTTCCAGAAGCTCATGCCCTTCCAATTTGGGAACAACTGCTCTAATAAATATGGGCCTTTAGCACAAGCAGTTARCCTTTAGAGACAGGGGGCACTGATGTGTCTTGGCATACCATCAGATGAAGCTTCTTCATAGCTGACTGGAGAAAGCCACTGTGCTGTAAGTAGTTCATCACATAGGAGATGTGTCCAAGAAGTCTTGTGCGTGACCTCTGCTAAATTTGACCAAGCGCCTTATCTCTTCATCYTCTCTTTAGAGGCAGTGTGATCAAATGTTCTTCCTTAGCCCTACATTGGTAATCATGCAAGTGTTATGGTTTTGAAGTCCTCTGTTAAATAAGGARACTATGATGAGCTCATAACACAAAGGTGGCTCTGCACTTTTTTGAAGAGTTCTGCAGGTCAAGTATTGAAGGAAGAAACAGGTTTGACCATCTTTAGTTTTAGATAAATAACCCATAGAGAAGCSCTATATATTCTATGCAAGTTATAACCAATTTAATTTCTCCATTTTCTGCATACAAGCTATGTTCATTTTTATGCAGAGGCATATAAATGATATTTCTTAGTAGGCATTTCTCTTTCATGTTTTATATTACAGCTGCATGTATCCACATGAGATAAGTGAGGAATATTTGAATAACAAATACTAAAATTAGGTCACAAATCACAAGAGTTATTGAGCTCAGACTTCAGAGGATCTGGATCCCATTCTGTCACATTTAGTGGGCAAGTTGTTTACACCCCTCAGGACCGTGTTTTGCTCTGGATGACATGTGTGAATGTCTGGCTGCTGTGTTGTTAACATCAACAGGTTCATTCTGCTTTGGCATCTTTTAACTCTGGGAACAAAGATCTTTCTTCTGGTTCTCATTAAATCTCTGGGGGAAAAAATAGATCTAATAACACTTAAGAGGTAGATGAAAAGTGCTTTCCATGTGCCAAGTTTTGTATTTTTAATCTTTTCATTTAAAAATGTAAAGTAGCAYCTTCCATTTCTTAAACTGATGATACCTGGGATAAGGACAGGAGCTTATTTCTCTGAGCTTAAATAGACCTCTTCAGCCATTTGTTTCAAATACTTCATTTAAAGGAAGACAAATACAAAGCAGAGCAATTGCTCTAGTGTCCAGAGGCGTAACGCATCCACTCCAAATACTTTCTCTTCTGTAGTGCCCAGTCATTTGGAATCATTCCCTTGCTRTTTTCCAGGAGACAATGATTCTTACCTGATGTTCACTTGGCTGCTTTTCTCTGCGTAGACTATGAGAATTGTAATTGGCTATATATTTTACAGCTAGTTTCACACTTGGTCATCAGTGGCAGTTTATTGAGATTTAGATACTCCTTTTTCCAAGCTTTGCTGGGGCAGCCTTTGATGAATAGGCACTGGGCAGGGGGGGGAAAGCATTTCTTTGATTCATAATGTGTGTAATTATTTCAGCTTTAACTTTTGGATGGGTGATTTCTCTATTGTCTTCAAATGTGACACTAAAATCCATGGTATGATCAAAATTCTGGCTTAGGTACTCTTGCTTCGTAGCCCTAAGATGGCAGAAACTTAAAATTTTCAACTACCTGATAAGACAAAAATACCATTTTGCAAATGTCACGTGAAGATGCAGGACCCCAGCATTGCTAGGAACCAACCAGTCACCAGCACTGAAATGCAGTGGTGAAAAACTCACTTTGCAGCAAGCCAAGCAAACCTAGCTCTTCTTATGATACGTTATGCCTAAAGTGTTCTGCCTAAAAATTATCATCCCTTGGAAAACTAGTTGACAACACTTTAAAGAGGAAATTCAAAGAATTAGCAGTACRTCTATAGGATGTCACCATTTTAACRTACTAGTAAGTGTAGCAGAYTACCACTCCCACTTTAATAAGGGTTATCTTGGAAGGAGTTTCCTTACAGATAAAATGTGACTTCAACCTTCCTGTAATATTACAGTTTTAACTACTAAGATATTCATTTTCATACATACTCTGTGGCATCACTGAAAATGTTTCATTTGCTTTTCTACATCCAAGATATAAAGAGGCTTTGTGTTATTTCTTTTTAAAAAACAATCAAATTCATAAGAGGGAGCCTTCTCCCCCCTCCCCCCCCCAAGACAGGAACATGAGATTTTGGTTTTTTTAATAAAATAAATGTATGCACTTGCTTAGAGAGTCAATGATCAGGCAGGGATTGTGGCTTACTAGCCAATCTGTTTTGTTTACAGAGCAACAGAGAGAACACGGATCACGTTACTGGTCATAAATCCACCTCTCGATATCTTCTCCCCCATGACGGAATCTCCTAGAGGTGTGGCCCCGAGGTTAAACCTGACGGTGCCGGGGAGGGCTGGATGGAGCTGCAACGTGGGTGAGGGAATGGCAGGGTCACCCCGTGGGGTGCAGGACCCGGAGCACATGCGATGCCCCATAATGCTGACGGGCAGCGAGACGGCGTGAGCACCTCCACTGCCCACGCTCGCCACCGCTCGCTTCACACCTCTGGCTGAATTCTTCTGTGTATCCAAATACCACACGGTGCTGCCAAATGCATGTAGGAAGTATTGGGCTATGGCAGCTTTGAAATTAGAGATGCTGCTCGTCTATTGTACTTGTGGGCCTTTACCAGCAGAGGGTGGCTGCAGGAGTGTTTTAACACTGCTTTAATATTTTTCACTTTATAGTCTGAGTGAGTGTAACAGCCCTAGTGCTTCCTTTTTTTTCCTAATCCTCCAGTTACTTTTATTTAGGAATTATAAATGTATGAATTATATATATATAAGTTTTTATCTGAGCTTTCTTTTGCATTTTGCTTTGCATGTCTGTGATTCTTCCAGCTGAGAAGAGCCAAACATTATACATACAGGAGCCTGCTCCTAAACATTATTTGTGCATGTATAATTACTCTCATGTGGAGTCCCACTATTTTCAACAGTTAATGACTAGACAGTTAATTATGTGAGTAGCTATTATGCAGGAATGGGCTCAATTCTCATGCTTGTGTTACAGTGAGACTAATTTGTCTCTTGAGATGCTTGTTCCTTTCTATTGACTATGGAGGGAGCAGAGGCCAGACTAGCTCAAAATTATACTTCTAACCTATGCACCTACCTTAAATAAATTTTGCCCGTTGTGTCTATAAGCTAATGTTACTAATATTGGGTAATACCCTGCCTAATTTTTAAAGGCCCAGGGGTACTTATCAGATTTTATGTGATCTGATTTCATATCCAGTGGCATAAAGTATGATAGTTACTCATGTAATTACTAGGGAGTCATTAACTTTTCTGAAATCAGTGGAACTCCATATGGGAATAACTGCACATGTATAAGTAGTTCAGGCTGTTGTTGACTGAAGATCTGTTAGGAAGCAATACATAGTAAAAACTAGTAGTAAGTGATGATGGAAAATTTATCATGTTCATGAATCATTTAGTGATTCATATTCTGTGTTAATGTTCTGCTGAGGACTTTCCACTCGCTTGTCACCTACACAATATTTAGGTGTTTTCAAAGGGTTTGAACAAAGATTCAAAAATACCTATCCCTGATTTCAGTCGATTTAACAGTCAGCTGGAGTGAAAGGGGCTCAAAGTTCAAGTCAGGCTGTAGTCAGCTGTAGAGGGCAGATTTGGTGAGTCAGAAAATCTCTAAAGTCACTTCACTTACTTAAAAGGCATGACCTTTATTTTCAAAACTGAATTCCTATCCAAAGTGCTTTAAATTTAAAAAGCTGGATACCAGCAGTTCTCACTTTAGAACCGTCTCAGAAGTATAGCACAGATGAGACCTTAGCATCTCCTGGAGTAGATAACATTCCTATCAGTTTGCAGAAAAAGAGCAAACTAGTGACCAGCTCAAGCAAAAGAGTGAAGATTTACAAGGCATCTTCCACAATGGCTATAAAGAGCGGATAATCTCTGTCTCTCTCTTCCACACAGCACAGGGAATACCAAACACACAAGAGTAGGGTTTGCATCCGCCTCTTCTGCAGGGATCAAGCCTTTTGAACCAGCTTCCAAAACTATGTTCACAGTACAAGAAGGGTGTTTGATGTATTAGAACACAGAGAAACACCACAAGAATGATTAAAGGATTAGAGAAACGGGGTCAGGAGGATAAGACAAGGTTATAGCAGGCACAGGGATGTATCTGTGACACCAGCGTATGCTGTGGCTCGTCCACAACGGTTTTCCAGTCCGCGCAAACTGTACAGAAGGATCTGCAGGAGTTTAAGTGTGCTCAGCACTTGAGCTCTGTTCAGGGTTAATAACACAGAAAGTCTCGTCTGTGATTCCTGGCTGTAATGATTTGTTAGTATACATATCGTCTTTCAGGTTATGGAAATGACCTATGATTTACAAAATAGCCTCTTCCTGTTTGCAGTGCTCCAGTGAAAAATTGAGTCATCTCTAACCCATTAGCCTTCCCTGTACAGGCTCTTTCTTGTTTGCTCTCTGTCCCTTAAAATTTGGATTGATGAAAGTGGACAACTTTTTTTTTTTTTTTTTTTCCCTGGAACTAGTCTGAATGTTACCACTTGTGGATGAATTACTGCCTTTTCCTGGGGAAAAGTTTTATGAGTTACACCACTGATGATTTGAATTGTAGTAAAAAATGAGCTGTGTATAGTTTGGGCTAAATTAATAAGTTTTTTTTGATTATTTGATTTTTTTTTTGGATTAACTACTTGCATTTACTGCAAGCTCTAATCTTTGATTTCCTAAAGTAAACTTGAATCATGTCAGTGTTTTATCCTTTACCCCTTTCATGGAGGAGACAAATTCTGGTTTGCTTTTGTTTTTTTCATATGATGACAGTCCAACCTATGCAGCTAGATTAATCGTGAGAAGGTCATGTTCTAGCCTCAGCTTGATAAGAATGTTCTCTGCTCCCTTAAATAGGGCCAAACTATAAGGAGACTGTGTCCTGAAACTGTATTGCAGATCTATAGATACTAAGACCAAATTCATTCAAATCTATGAAATTACATCCATCGTTGACCACCTCTTAGAATCTATTTCAATTCCTAACCTGGTTTTGGTTCCACCTACTAAACTGAAGCGAGTTTTATTATTGTGTAGCAACAAAACTCTGCCATCCAAAAGTCTACTTGCCTATGAAAACCTGCTTCACAGATCACAGGCCCTGTAAAGACCTTTTTTCTGCCCTCTGTGCAAACTCTTCTGGATTTTATAGGATTTGCAGTGATTTGTTTGTATGCCCTGACTTTATGCCCAAAGTGTGTCAGGGCTGCAAACACGCCTGTCCTCAGCTTTTCCAGCAAGTTGTAGGCAGCTTCCCAGTTAGCAGACTGACTCGAAGTGGTTTCTTGCTCAGAAAAAAGATTGTTTTGTGTTGTGTGAGAAGGCACCTAACTCTCCTCCTGTAGTGTACTGAGGCCAAGGTGCCCAAGAGGAAGTTCTGGATTCAGCTGGAAGATAGACATTGTAATGGTCCACCGGATCGTGTTTCACTGCCTTTTGGACTGAGCTCCCAATCCTCCTGAAATCTCAGCAGTAAGGCATCTGACCCTTTAAGGGCTGAGATGGAGAAGGTTTCTGAAAACAGGACATAAATTCTTTAACTGAGTTGGAAATTTTATCCTTTGTATACAAACCATAGCGTGGGTTAAAATAAAGCAGGTTGGACGTTCTCATTTCTTATTCAGAATGGCTCCGTTTATTTTAATTTCAACTCTGAAAATATAGTGTCTGGCTACGAGCTGCATTTACAGTGGTTATGCAGCCTGATGGGTGTGCTGACAAATAGCTGGAGAGCACAGAACTACCTTACTCCTTTGTGCCAGTGGGATGTTCTGTTCATCTCTTGGACAGTGTCATAATTCACTTAGTGGTCTTAGCCCCTATGTCTGGGCTGTTCGAAGCTGATAATGTATGACCTCATGAATAATCTATATGTTAGTTGTATACTCATTGTGCCTTCCTGGAGGCAAGTCTTTTCTGGACGTTATCTTACAGAGAAAGAGAAAAGAAAACAGAACAAGAAAAGTGCCATCGGTGGGGAAAAAGAGCCAACAATTTTCCAAATTTGAACTACATTGCCTTTGCATACTGACAATTTACAATCACTTTGTCAAGTTGTGGAAGTTTTCAAAATCTTTGACAAGGAAAATATGGATGTGACATGCTGTTTTTTCTTATGGAACATTTTAATGGCTATGCTTCACTTTCCCCACGGGCTCTTACTTTCTTAGAGCAGGAATTTGTCACCACTTACTTGATTTGGAGGAACTTGCTGCCAAAGTCAACAAGGAAGGAATTGACAGGATGGACTTTAGCAACAGGGAAATTGTGACATGACCGCAGAGAATGTGTGCAGGGAGGAGGGGCTACTTCTGTTTCAAAAAGCAATTTCTTATTGGCAAAACAAGTTCCACTCTTTCCTGCAGATGTCTTGCCTCTGTCTTGCAGCAACACTAAGATGTTTCTTCTTGTCAGAAGCCAAAGAAAAGAGATTTACTGTAGTAATAATATCTATGCACATGTTATTTTAACTCCAATCGTTCTGTTTAGCTGAACCAAGGCAAGGTTTTAAAACCAGCCAGGACTCTAATAACTAGAAGTCTTTGCAGTTATCATAGGGGTTGTTTTTCTGCTGAGTTCACACACACGCTGCAGATTCTAAGACAAAGGAAGGAAGTTCACACTGGTACAAAAGCACACTAAAATATCACTCATTACCCTGCTGCTGACTGGTCATGGGTGATTGGGGCCAGGCATGTCAGTTTTCCAAGAGAAGAGAAGTCACTGGTGCAAAACCTGAGTGTATGGAAAATAACATTTTTTAGACTYAAAAATCCATCTTAAAGCAATGGAGGTGCTAAGCAGCACATAGGGCAGTCTTATCTTTTGGAAATGTAGCTTAACACAAGTGCCCAGGAATCCAGGATCTGACTTAAAGCAGTGGTGAAGCTGGCAGGCAAGTTCGCTTCTTCTCTCCTTGCTCTTCTCTGGAACGCTATGACCAAAATTAATAATTCACCATGTCTTCCCAAGCCTGAATATTCACTCATGCACAAAGAGAAAGACTTGGAAGACTTTTGAAAGCACCCTGATAACTGGGACAAAAAACTTTAATTGTTTAGCTATGAGCGGAATGTGCTCTAATAAAATGCAAAACAGCCTTAAAAAAAAAAAAACACGGTGGTTTTAGGTCAAAAGCTAACAAGATGAGCTATGAGCTCTTATTACTTCCTATGTTTCTTCACAGTAAAGATCTGTCATGGCTTAAAAATGCTGAGAATGCAACAGCGATTGACAAATAAAGAATGGATATTAAGGAGATGCTGTGCTGAATAAATTTTAATTGTTTTTACAAAACACAGCTGACGCTGATGTAGGTCTTGCATTTGCAGTCTCAACCAGAAAAAGGAGGTAAGTTTTCTCTACCAAGACCCTTACGCACCTTGCTTTTCACACCTGTGTGAGCACACCTAAATGGGCCCTATCCAGAAAGGCTTAGGGAGAGAGAGCCTGAGAAATTAAACAGCTCTTTGAGTTTCTTGTTTTCAGCTTTGTTTCAGTGAAAGCATGTCTCTTATTTTTAGCGTGCGTGAGCGTATGTGTGTGTGTGTGAGACCATGTCTCCCCTGTTGTTATTACTGGGTTTGTGCACTACCGGTTCACCAAGTGCAGAGGTTTGGTTCCAGTTAGGTGGGGGCACATGACTGCGTTTCTGTTGAATTACTCAGAATCTGTGGTATGGACCTTACAGTCCRATGGATGTACCAGAGCTGGTAGAGGATAGGTGATACCTGATGTGACATAAAGTGACAATGGCACAGAGAGACAGTAGCTGTAATTGCATTAAGCACGCCAGTACAAAATTAAACCAGCAAAACTTCTGAAGAAATTTTAACTGGCAGCACGAGTTAAAGCTCGATGTGCATAGTGGGTTATGGCATATCTAGTCTGATACTAAGGACTCCAATGTGGGATTTATTGTGTCATCAAGCCACAGTCAGAGAGAAGGAGGGTGAACTGTATCTTTTATAGTTGCTAAAAATGGAAAGCACTCTGTTGCTGGTATGCTCTTCTCAGTGAAAAAGCCAGTGCTATTTGAAAACTGCCGTTGGAGATGATTCAGCCGTCATTTGCATGTTAAATCTCTGAGAAGATTCTGTGCATAAAGTAAGGGGAAAAGAACAATAGCAAATTGATAACATGCATTAACAGTGAGATTTAAGGGAGATGCACAAACATTTGTATAACTGTATTTCATCGAGCTAAGCCAGGGTACAGTTATTGTTTGCTTGGATCATTTAAGTGGCCTAAGACCTAAATATACACTTAATATCATACGGCCACTTCTGCTTGTTCCCCAGTGGCATGTTAACTATGTCAATAAACTCCACTAGCTAATACTAGCTGGGTTTTTCTGGTTAAAATAAAACTAGGTCTTCATTAAATTTTAGGATAAAAGAAAAAAATTCTGCCTTTCATTAGGTTATCTGGTTTTCTGCTGTATTAATTTGATGACTGGATAATTTGAATCAATAATTTATTGACCTGCCTGAAATAGCAGCCTGAACAGTATAGAATGTAGTGTATTGCTTGTTTCTCAATTAGTTTGGCGAAATTTTAAGTGAAATGGGTAAGCAACATACTTTGTGAGGTTTACGTTTGGGCACTCACCGTTTTTATGCAATCCATCCATGGGATACAAGATCTGTTTACTTCCTCAGATTGCAGCCTGGCTCCCAAGTCTGAAGGCGTACATAAGCTCTGGTGTGAAATCGCAAGCCTCGTCTTGCGCCTCTCTCCGAATGACTCCCTACGTCCCTTACACTCACAGATTGTACCACCACCGACAGCATGGGCAAGGGTAACAGTTGTCGCGCGGTATTGAGAACGGAGCTGTTTGTCAATTATAAATACGCATATGTGCTATGGATTTGCTTGCCTGCCTTTATTCACCTGCATAAATCAGCAGAAGACGTAGAAATGCCAAATGTACCTATAAGGAACACCTTCCTGGATACAAAGCCAGTTTGAAACAAGGCAAAGTAGGTGACTATGTAGAGCAGCTGACTTCTGCAGGGCAAAACAGCCACAGCCGTTCAACCTACTTTTTCAGCCTGGAGGGGTGGGACCTGTTTTGTTCATTTTTGCTCATTTTATATATTGTGTTCCTTTAAAAGGCTGTGGTTTGGCAGCAGGGAGAAAGACTGCCTCGCTGTCTTGTCTTGGATGCTGCAGCCACAGGCGGACCTGTGGAGGGGGGACAAGCCCTTCTGTGGAGCAAATAAGCACGATGGGTTGGTTGAACCATCTCAAGTGTAGGATGGGACAGAGAGAGGCCTCATCGAGGGGCCTGCTTTAAGAGCAGAAATGAGGTTTTCTGAGAAAAGCAGGGAGCAGTGACACAGCAGGCCCAGAAGGTAACAGAAAGAGAAAGCTGGGCTGTGCAGAGTTGGTTGTAACCCAGGAAGGTGGTGAAGAGTTGCTCTGGTGAGAGCAGGTCTGAAAGAAAGGACCTGGCCTAAAAGGGTAGAGAAAGAGGGAAGAGCCATTTGCAAACTTCCTGTTCCACCTCACTTCAAACGTTTTCTATTAAAAAAAATTGTGCTCATTTATGTTCTAATAAAACCTACTTTCTCGAGTTAAGTGCTTTGTGTTTTGGGGCATTCATTGTAAAGAAAAACTGGAGGTACCTCAAAGCTCTGCTGACTTCTACCACAGTGCTAGTACATATGCTATTACCTCCAAAATGACTTTGCCTGCCTTTAGCTGTTTTACAGGGATTATAGCATGAATCCCTTAGTTACTTTCTGATAGCCGCGTTCCACTCCTTGTGCTTTGTGTATTGATTTGCACATTTATAAAGCAAGAGCAAATTGCAAAACACAGTGATTTGAATTTAAACACATTGCTGAACTTTGGCCCGTAAGCATCAGGTTGCAATCACGATCATTCACATTTCCACGTGCTGGGTACAGAGGTAAAGAGCAATATAAGGGCAAGGCAAAGGAGCAACAGACTCATAAAGCACTTCAGCAGAGCTAAGTGGTATTACCAGGCTATATTCACCAGTCTGATTTTTGCCCTTTCAAAGGCTTTTGTCTTTGCAAAGTGCGTAGCGTGCGGCCCTTTATTACTGATGCAGAGCTTGAACAAAGCATTTATTTGCTCCCGTACGCTTATTAATGTGGTAGTGTGTAATCTGTGCAGTGTTCCACATAGCATGACTTGAGACAAATAACTACACGGGTACTTCCTTATTCCTGTGACAGAAGCAGTTAGGGGAAAAAAGGGTAAAAGGAGAAGCAAGAATTTCTGCTAACAAGAAGAAAAAACAGTCACAAATGATCTAAAAAGATTTTATTTGAGCAGGAAATAATGTTCCTGTTTACTGTTAAATTCCACTGCAGTCCAGCAACACAGCAGCAGCTTTTAACATACCAGCATTCTAGAGATGTTTTCAGTAGCAATGTATGTGTGTGTGTATATATACACATATATATACATATATACACACACACACATACGTGTATGTATATATATATATAAATATATATGGAATATCTAGGGTGCATTTTATTTTAGGGATGGATTCTGGCACCTTTGACAGCACTAAAGTGGTTAATTTGACACAGAAATGCATTCCATTCACCATTTGTCTATAAATTAAAACTAATGCCAAAGTACCCAAACACCGTATTGTCTCATATAAATTGAACTCGAAACAAGAACTGATCATGGCCAGGCTTGTAACTTATCCAGATTCCTGTCTCACTTGGAACATGTCCAAACTATGGTTCTCATAGTATATCCAGATTTACCAGATGCTCCCAATGTAAAGAGAACAGCTTGTTAATTCATTATGGATTGTTTGCCCATGATAATTACTTTACAAGTTGAGTAACATTTACTGAAAATACTTTTTGGACCAACACAGTGCATTGCTGCAAACAGGCGGGGATATTAGACAGCTATGTTCCTTCCCTTCTTTAGCATGTAGATAAACTGGAGTTTTTCTCCCTGCTAGCAACTCGCTCAAGTGGATTGTAAAAACACTTGGGAATTAGCCCGGGAGTTGTACGATAGTCTTGCAGAAGAACATTGTGAGTACTTCTTTAACCACCTCTGCTTAGGTCAGCAAGTAAATCGGGGTTTTTTTGGTATCTGTGGAATCCTGGAAAAGGTTACACTTCAGTTCGGCATTACTGGGGCGGCAAGAGCTTTAGGCACCACCAAAGCCTGAAGTAGTCCCTGCGGTGTTATCACCCAGCCTTGCAGCCCCCGGCAGTCCCCCATCCCCCTTGCCCCCCCCGCCACCTTGCACCCCCCCCCCAAAACAAAAATACTTTGCAGCACAAGCAAGATGGCTCTGCTCCTCATAAACTGAGACGACTACTCCGTTATAACCAAAATAAGAAGCTTTTTCCAAGAATCCCTTGGCACGCAAATGCAGCTGCGATGCTTTGGAGCTCCTCTGAAGCTGGATGCGGATGGGGCACTCCAGCTTGGAAGTCCTCAAGAGCAGCATAAAAGGTGTGTAATCGTGTCCTTCTGCTTATTCTGGCCCTGTGTAAGACAAAGCTATGTGTCATAAGCTTAACATTAAAAGGACTAAACAGGTCACTTGGTTCCTCTTTAATTCTTTTAATCCTCTTACAAGATACAAAATAGGCTTAAGTCAAAAACTGTTCTTTAATTTAAAGGGTTGGTAGTTTATCAGTTTCGTGGTGACAAAAGTTCTCCCCCAGGAATATCAGTTTCGCAGAAGCACTGATATTATTCCACCTGGCAGGTTTATGCCTCCTTACTCAATATCCGTAAAGATTCCTGGGAGTCAATTGCAATCATAGCAGCGGGAATAGTCAGACTGCAGTTAAACCTTCCAGCTCACACAGGGTGACAGGAAAATCCTGTTTGAAGAATAGGGGAAGAGTCTATCCTGGAGAACAAGAGATAATGTGCCGATAATGCGGCAGTCCCTCCGCCCTCTGCATGGTTACTCTGGTTTAAGTAGGGATTACAGAATCTGACCCACTCTGATTCTTTACATTCTTTTATACCCTTTTATATAGGAGGGCTGTCCAGAGTGAGATAAGGAGAAGCGGGTTTCTTGGAAGCTCTTGCGTCGCTGAGCTAGCAAGAATTTTGTTTAATGACCAAATATAGGTCTCTGCAAAAATACGTTTTATGGCCCAGGCAAGAGTTTTCTTGTCTAGATTGAAAACCAGGGAGGGAAGAGCTCCAGGCCTGTTGTTAGGCAGATGGGTAGCGGTGCAAGCCGTCCAGCACGGGAGTGGGAGGAGGGAGGGCTTGGTTTGGCCCCTGCTCAAGGCCCCATGAGTGTAATGCTGGCACATAGCTGCGTTAACTAAGCAAGAGTTAAAATGCCATCCTTAGAACAGATTTCCTCTTCTCCAGAGAGATGTTGGAAACTTTCTGCAAAACATTACGCCCACAAAGATTTTTCACCACGCTACGGAGCTATGGTTGGTCTAGTAGTGCAAACAGGACCCCAAAATTGACACTTCTAGGCATATGGGCAAGCGAGAAGGGATTTCTAGCCAAGAATCACAATGTTTCTTCCCAGAAAAATACCCCGAGGAGCAACATCAAATTCACTTTATGGAGCTTCCTTCTAATCTAACCAAAGAGCCAGAAAAAAAGAAGAACATCCATCTTATCTACAGATTTCAGGGAAAACTACTTTGCTTCTCGTCGGCAAACCATGCATTTTCTGGTGAACAGTGTTGCTTTGTTTCATTAAAAAAAAAAGGAATATTAGCTTTTAATTACCCCCCCCAAATAGATAGTCTCAAAAA
The DNA here is from genome assembly GCF_003343035.1 of Apteryx rowi. Taxonomy (NCBI): domain Eukaryota; kingdom Metazoa; phylum Chordata; class Aves; order Apterygiformes; family Apterygidae; genus Apteryx; species Apteryx rowi. The sequence continues at coordinate 97,087 of NW_020451061.1, read as the reverse complement.
AAAAAAAAAAACTTGGAAATCTTTGCAGATATTTCAGTTTCTTTATCTTTTTTTCTGCAGTAGGTGACAAAGATAGTAGTAGTGGACAACATGTATTTATCTGAGAGAAATCTTATCAAACCAAAAGGAATCCTTTTATGAATGTGTGAGAAGATACCTGGAGAGGGGAAAAGCAGTAGAGATGTCCACTTCAGCAGGGCTTTTGTCTCACATAATGTTCTCATAAGCAAAGTAGTTGAAATTTCTGTTGTTACATTAACAACAAAACTGCAAAATTGTTGTATAACTGTAGTCGGGCAATATTTATCGATGGTTCATTGGCAGAACAGAATGATGTACCTGCAGGGGTCTGTCTTGGGTCCGCTTCTATAAACAAGTAAGGGAACAGCTTTTCCTGTTCAGAGCTTTGTGTTCACACAAGGTTTTTTTTTCCAATGGGCTTTAAAGTGCTTGTGCAAAGATTAGATGCTTCCTTGCTAGTCAGATCCTTACTCACAGCGAGCATGGCGTTGCGCTGGCTGTAAAGTCATTGTGTAAATCTCTTCCAGCATTTCTAGCAGGTTAATGTAAGGAGACATGTAACTTCAATGCCATCAATGAGATGTGGGATCAGGTGGAGTGATCTTTGGAACTAAGAAATTAAATGCCAGTCATCTTCACTTCCTTCAGCTCGGAACAGATAATAAAAACTTATTTGTAAGCATTTGGAAAATAACAAGAAGAGGGCTAGCAGCTAACATGGATTTACTGGTAGAAATTACAATCAAATTTCCTTCTGTGATAGGCTAACAAGACTCATAAATAAGCAAAAAGCAGTAGATATTAGATAACTCCACTTCAGTAAAATTTTGCGTCATGTAGTATTCTCATAAACAAACTAGCTGAAACTCCTGTAGGGTCATATAAGACTGTTTTCATTCACTGTCAAAACAGAAAGGTGTGCCTACAGGTGTCTATCCCACATCTGCATTTGTTTAATGTTTCCACTAACAATATGGATGATGCAATAAAAAATACATGTATGAAATTTGCTGATGGTGCAAAACTATGAAGGCTTGCAAGTAAAAAGGAGGGTGGGATTCAAATTCAAAACACTCTTGATAACTGGAGCAACATTTTGAAAAATTAAACTCAAGAGGGACAAGCGCAAAGCCATACGCTTAGGCCTGAATAATGAGTTACACAGATACAGGATAAGAGCAACTGGTTAGGCAGCTGTTTTCACAGAAGGATCTGGGAAGTATAATTGATCGCAAATATTGCAAACAAAACATCATATTGTTATGCCATTACAGAAAAAGGCCAACATCCTACTAGCGCACTGCTGCTGTTGTAAGTAGGTTGTGGATTCTTCATCTGTGCAAGTTTATATTACGCAGTTCTCCGGGAGAGAGAGATGGGTTGGATGACCCCGGCCGGTTTCTTCTAGTCCTATTTTTCTCTCATGCTACTGTTTTACTTATGACTCTGGATATTTGCAATTTTACCTGTGATTACAGACACTAAGACATTCCTTGTTAGTCTAGTTTAATTCAAAAACTGTTAATATACYTTGACCAACATGCCTTCCATCATCACTCGTATCTTCATACCCCTGCAATTGCTTTCTGTGGCAGCAATGGCAGTTGCACTGCTACCAGAGGCTGGAGGAGGTCCTTGTCCTGCGGTGGAGCCATGCTCTCACTGTTCAGAGTGGAGACCATAAACAGAAGTCTAGAGCACTTCAAGCTGTGTATGGTTTACTTTACAGACTTGGCAAGCTAAAAACATTTCCACAAAGGGACCTAGGAAAGTCAGATGGGTTCTCCCACAATTAACTGTAAATTTTCAGTAAGCTGGTTAATGCACAGAACTGCCAAAAAATATGGAATATCCCACAGCCAGTAGCAGGGGAAGGAAGGAAGGCCTGCCTAGCTGTGCAGCAGCTCCCAACAAATTAACCCAGTACCCACCACCTCCATTACATGCAACTGACCACTGAAGAAGACAAAGGACATGAAAGAGATAAATGATTTTTTTATTTTGATAAACATTACATAAGATCCAGTGGTCTTCTTACCAGATCAAACTGAGACATAACGGAAAGGTCAGTCCATGATGTTAGCATGAGCCAGGCCAGCTACAGTCATGTAAAACACAAACAAAACCTACATAGTGTTTCACTATGCAATTTACTCACAAGGTTCTTGGATGATTGAATTGCTAAAGGCGGATGAGACCTCASGTTACCCAAACACTGCCGCAGATTTCTCTCCCACAGTCATCCAGCCCATATTCACTGAAAACAATTGTAAACGTGGATGATGTTGCTGCTGTTGCAGAAGAAAGAGCTGAACTCCCAGACCAGAAGGAACAGCAGAAGCTTGGTTGAGAGGGGATATGCGCTGAGGATCRGACTGATGGTTTGCATAGACTGGAAAAGGTCAGAGCAAGGCAGGAAGGATTTAGGACTCGTACAGAGGGAAACCTCTTGATTTTTTCTATGGAAGAGTTTTTTTAAYAGTTATACAGCTTAATTCAAGTTCTAACAAGCAGTGTCAAAGCTGGTTCCAGCACAGTGCATAAACCAAACCCAAATGCCGTTTTTACTGAGCTGTGACAGTTGTTGACTGCTATGGTTATGTAGTGGTATTTGTGTCAATGGCCACTGCTCACCATACCTGCTGACAGCCAGTAAAATCTGAAACACCAGGAAATCTTTTTCTGTGTTAATTCCCCAGTGTTTTGTGACGGYGTTTTATCAGTTGGAAAAAACAGCTGCCTCCTTGGTGGCTTTGCTGCAGTGTGGGACAACTGGTATAGCGTGAAGTGACGTGATATGAGCGGTTTTAGTTCAGTGAAGAGCCCCTCCCATTATTTTTCTGAAGAACTGTTGACTGAGAAGGTTGCTCATGTCACCCCTTTTTTTAAAGAAAATAGGCTCTGACATGAAATGCTTTGAAAAGGTAATGTATTTTAATAAACATGCCTTTCACTCTCTCAGGTATGAGTTCTATCTAATCACAGCTGTTTTCCTTTGAGCTGTTAGCYTGCTTATAGGGAAGGCAAGGAGAGCAGCCCAGCAAAATGTGAATTATTTATGCTCTCGCTGAAAGCACGAGTCTTGTCACTGGAGCCTTGTTTGATCGAATGGATTTGTGGAGACAGTTTCTGTAGCAACACAGAACCTTGCCCGGCAAAATGTCACCTAATCATTCAYGGGTAGTACACAACAGTAGCTGAAGATGACATAGAAGTCCCAAAGAAAAATATATCTGGGTTTGAGTCCCTCATTCTCCCAAGATCCAAAAAAATGCTCTTTCAGAAGATGAACTGTTGGCCTGTCAACTTGGCTAACTCAGGTACAGATAACAATCTAGCTGTGACAACACCRGCTTTTTAAAGATTACACAAGCCTTTGTGGGAACTTGGTAAGTCCTTAGCATCAGGAACACATGCCGTTGTGGTCAAGCTCTTTCTAGTACCCCAGCTAGTTAGAATTAGTTTAAAGAAAGATGGGGTTTGCAAAAGCCTACCATCACACCTTTGGTTGTTATATGGACATACCAAATACTGGGTTTGATAATATTGTCCAAAATGTTTCAGAGATCTGGGGTTTATGCTGTTTTACTTAATATAGATTGGCAAAGACAGGARTATGTGGATTCAACAGGTCTTTCCCTATCTATCATTAGCCTTTGATCTTGGCTCATTGCTGTTTGCAGTCTGTCTACCTTCTTGTAAAGATGAACCCATCACAGTGAAAATGTTACGGAAATTACAAGCTGTCAGGACTATCTTGCAAAGCTCTGTAGGGCAATAGGATAACCTATCAGTAGTTGTGTCTAGACATACTTAACATATTTYTCAGTATGTCAACTTAAAATTTTCCTAATTATCAACCTATCAAATTATCATTTATTAAATATATTAATTTGTCTTAAGAAGTTCTGAGGATGTGAAATCCAAACCAWATTTAAAATGTTCCACTGTGCAGAATTTCTTAAATACAGAAATGTTAATAGGTGATTCCTTCATCACGCATCTCCAATTTAGCCCTCTTCATCACCACTCACTAGTAAAGTAAACTGAAAGCTGAGGAAGGGACAAATGGAATTTCTGTGCTTTCCAGAGTTTATAATTCCAATGTTTCCTACAGTCTGACTGTGTGAAGAAAACATAGACTCTCTGCATTCAGAGTAACTTAGGTGCTTAGCTTTAAACGGGAGATAATCCAGTTATAAAAAGCTTTTTTTTTTTGGCCAGAGGTCACAAAGGTATAATTCTAAATGTAAACAAAAGTGAAGGAAACTTCATGAGACCTGTGTAACCTAAACAAGAACTGATCTGACCAGCAGAGAATTGGGGCCTGATTCATATTTAAAATTTTCCTGATTTAGCAATACCAGGACTATAACAAAATTCAGCAATCAATATAGCTTTGCTGGCAAAAACTTGTAGATGTAGTTTCAGTGGCAAAACATCTTCTGTTTTCATATAAGCAGTATGTAGTTATTGTACTGATTTAAATTGGATCCCTTCTCTAAGAGAGTGTACCAGATCTTCTCCTGTAGCTACATTGGCAAACCTTCTCGTGGAGACTGTTCTACAAATAAACCACCGAAGAGTGTGAGGCTGATAACAGCAGAGCTACTTTGGAGACTTGACAAGAGCGTAAAGCTTTTCCCCCTTTGGGAGGAACCACAAAGAAACACTGTCTGCTTCCTTAAGTGAATCTCTCCTGGAGAACAAAGGACTCCAGCTCATACACAGAGAGGTAATTTACATCTAATTAAACCAATCTTTAAAAATCTACAGGATGTTTGTTCTTTAATATCTGTTTTTTTCTCCCCAAAACATGTAAAAAATAATGCATTTTAAATTATTTTTTACTTTGCCTTAATGAAAAGCAGCAAGAACATTTCTGAGTGCCTAGAGATCATTGTTTCCTTACTTGTCTAGCTATAAAGCAGTTCAAATGAATTTTATTAAACTTCTCAAGAAAATTCAGCTCAAGCATAAAAACAGGTATGAACATTTTCCACCACAACTATGAATGTTTTGGAAGGTTATAAATTCTTGGAAAGACTTCTTACTGAGACGCATTTTCCCATGTAGTACTATAATATCACAACTATCTAGCAAGATTTCTTTAATTATCAGTTGATGGTGATTCTCAGGTCAAATCTACTACAACTAGGTCTATTCTAGAAGCTTTTTAATGAGTTTCAGACCAGCAAAAAAACTTAGCTGCATCTGCAAGAAAGACTTCAGCTGACAACTGTGTCAACTGGGATAAGAGATGGGACGTAGTTACGTCAGAAGCATTTCTAACTAATGATTTCAGCAAAGCTGTGCTTTTGATGGGGTGACTTCTGTGGTTTTGAGGGGTGGTTTTCAAAACACATATATGAAGCATGCTTTTGCAGGCATATATATATATATCCATAATCTGAACATATTGTTGATACAACATAATAACCAACTTTTCACTAGGCAGTGAAAGGGCATTTCTATGCCACTCTTAACRAGCCATTGCAGGAGCTGCTTAATCTATGTAGTGCTCCCACATCTCCTCACATCCCATCGGCATGGTTGCTCCACGGGCAACCTCCAGACTTCTCGCTGGCAACCTGTAGCCCTCGTTCAGGTCTTACTGGCTTCATATTAAGACCAGTAAATACAAACTAGTAGTATACTAAAATCCTGGATATGCTCAGGCACGTAGGGTGTACTCAGATGCAGTGTTCTGCATGTTGCGGAGGAGAGCTAACTGCCTTGCCTCGTATCCGGCTTGATGATTTGCTGATTAGTAATCAGCAAATCTGGTTTTGAGGGTGGCCTTGCACCACATGATATCCTCACACAGGCAGTTTTGCTAGTATTATTGGTTTTCCTCCAGTAATTAGTATAAGCTAGCATGCTAACTTACAAATATAGTAGTTTCAGGAGGAGGCAGATTTCCCCACCCCCACATTTTTCCCCTAGAAGCAGAACAATATATACTGTTTTTACCAAACACAACGGGGTCTAAATTATGGCGYGACTCCTGGTACATAATTAATGTTGGTCATGGGCAGTGTTTCTTTGAATAGCTGGCTAACATTTGCACGGACAAGAACTGGTTTTATGCTCCTAGCTTCAGTCTGCTTGAGACAGAAGGTTTAGTTTCATTTTCTTATCTTGTGACGACACACTGTAAAAGAGAAGTGGTATGTACAGCATTTTTGAGTTTACAGGAACAAACATGAAGATACATTTAAACAGGCAGAAAAACGATGTTGTTGTGTTTCTTTTTCCCTCTTCTTTGTTTTGAAGGTCAAATTCTTCAGAAAAGGGATAGAAATATAAACCTAGAAACTGAAATACACTTTTATCTGGATAAAATGGCAAATAGCAGCTCTTACCAACATTTTTCCAGGTCTCATTTTTTGCTATCTCTCTTTTCTATTGCAGGCATCTTTTAAAAACGATTTTTCTCACAGAGGAGTGTTTTGCAATGTGTACTTTAATGAAGCAGTCACGCATGGCCTACTTTTAAACGCTGACAGTTCTGCGGAGTTAATAAGTAACATGTAGAAGGAGGGGGGTGGGGAAGGAACAGCCGTACCTTAAAAAGCTTTGCAAAACCAGTAACTTCCAAGAGGAATCGGCTGTTATTGTCTGTGGGCAAATCTCATAACCGAGAGCGGGTTTTGTTGCTTTGACTGCACTAGCGTTGCCCTGCCCAGGGTAGCTAAAGCCAGAAGCACCTTCTCGGCTCTGCTTATTGGGGCCACGACCTACAAACTCTGATGSGGCGCGAGCAGTTAGGAAGGAGGCAGGAGGCGGGAGCGGGGCCTCAGAGGAGGAGCCCGGCCAGGTCCCTGCCTCCCCCCGCGGCACCTTAATCCCCCTGAGGCGGGGGGGAACCGCGAGGCCTGGGTGAACCAGCGCCAAGCGGCGGAGGTCGGCGCTGTGTCCCGGGGCTCCGGCCAAGCCCCCGCGCCCTGCTCGGGGCAGGTTACGGCGGCCGCTCGTCACCCCGGGGGGGGGGGGGGGGAAGCGGGGCTGCTGAGGCGGCCGCCGGCGACTGGCGGGCCGGCGCCAGGCCGCGCAGGCCGCGGCGTTGCCATGGCGGCAGGCGGGCGCGCGGCCGAGCCAATTGCGCGCGGGGCCTGGAGCAGCGCGCCGCGGGTGGGGAGGCAGCGCGGGGGGAGGGGAGGGGTCGGGGCTGCGCGGGGGAAGCAATCGCAGTTCAGAGCTTCGAAGAAAGGCGGGATTACGCAGAGGCACCAATCACAACTCTAGCCAATACAGGAAGGCGGGATGCAGCGGCACAGCGAATCAGAAGCAGCGGAGTAAGGGAGCGCAACCAATTGCAAGCCAGAGCGCAGGAGCGAGCGCGGAGCCTCAGCACAGGAGCCAATCAGAAGGCACGAAGGAGCGGCAGTCGCGCATCAGAGGCTGCTGTGGTGATGGGTGGGCCAATCGCAAAGTGAGCAGACGGGGCGCGAGCCAATCAGGACGCAGTAAGGGAACAAAAGGGGCTTTCCAATCAGCCGGCCCCTTTCCTTAGAACAATTTCACATGACGCAACGGTTGGAGGAAGAGGTTCTCGAGCCTTAGCCGCCGCCGCCATTTTGTGAGCGTTGAGACTGAGTCGCGGCGGCTGAAGGAGCAGCAGCACCGACGGCGCCACCACCACCAGCGGGAGCCGCAGCCCGGAGGATGCGGTAGAGGAGCCCAGCGGCAGCGGCGGGGGGGCGGCATCGCTCGGCGGCGGCGGCGGCAGGGGATCGCGGGGAGGGGGCTCTCGGTCGGTGGGTCGGGTCCTGGTGCGGGCCCCGGTCGGAGGAGCATGTCGGCCCCGGAGAGCAGCGCTGGTAGCAGCGAGGCCCGGGAGGACGCGTGCCGCGATTACCAGTCGTCGCTGGAGGACCTGACGTTCAACAGCAAGCCGCACATCAACATGCTGACCATCTTGGCCGAGGAGAACGTGCCCTTCGCCAAGGACATCGTCTCCCTGATCGAGGCGCAAATCGCCAAGGTTTTTATATTCCACCGACTACTACTCCTACCTATACTGCTGGGGGGGACAGGCCGGGATAGCGGGCTAGGGCGGCCTCGGGGGCCAGGAACAAGGGCATGGGGGCGAGGGCCTGCGGAGGGGCGCGGGCGGAGCCGGGCAGCGGCGGGCTGAGGGGGAGAGGAGGAGGAGGAGGGTAGAGAGGGGGCAGGGGAGCGGAAGCGCAGAGGGGATAAGAGGGGCTAGGAGGCGGGAAGGGGGGCGAGAGCGAGCGAGAGGGAGAGTCTCAGGGGAGGAAAGGAGCTAGGTGTGGTGAGGATGGTGGCGGGCGGGGGTAGCTGGGCTCGGGGGGGGAGGCAGGGGGCTTCAGGGCCCACGGAGGCAGAGGTGGGGGGCAGGCTAGTGAGGGGCGAGCAGAGAGCAGGTTTTCGGCGGTGCTGGAGGGCGCCCGGGGCTCGGGTGGGGGAGGAAGCGCCCTGGTCGAGGCACTGGGGAGAGGGTCAGGAGGTTGGGGTCGCTGCGGGGAAACAGGTGGAGAGAAACGAGTCCCAGATGGGATCAGGGAGCACGGGGCGAGGCGTCGGGGGCTTCTCCTTTCACTGCTAAGCTTAAAGCTCTTTCTTCTACTCCCTCCCCCCCCCCATAGGGAGCAGGGGACTCGAGGGAGGGGAACAGCCCCCACACCACCCGGCCACAGAGGAGGGGTGTTCGTAGTAGGGGAGGGTTTGGGACTTGCCCCACCAAAAGCGCTGGGAGGGCAGTGTGGCTCGGGATTTAAGTCCCGTGTAAATACCAGACACAACATGGCGGCCTGGCAGTGACTGGGCAGCAGCATCTCGCCCTTGTAGCCGAGTTTTCCCCTACATGCAGCCAGTATTCAGTGTCTCTAATCTGGTGTCTAAACACTTAGCAGTTTCTACAGTAGACGAGTATTGCGATCACTAGAGAGAGCCTGACTGGGAGGAGAGATTTGTGGAGTTTTTTTTTTTTTTTGAGTAGTTTAAAGGATTGAAAATAAGGTTGAGTTTATAACATACAAATTATCCACTTTTTAAAGACTAAATAGAATGAGTTTTAAGTATCAGTTATGATTTGGAAGATAAGACTATTTTCCCTGTGCTTACTTGAGACATTAATTGGGGGCCCCTTATCTTTCAGAAAAGTTTGTGGGTGAAAGGTGATAATTTGCTCCGGTTAGAGAAGTGTGTGTGTGGTGGTCATGGGGGTTGTTTTGCTCTGCCTGATTAGAGAAATTTACGTGGGTTTGGGGTAATCTGTTTGGATTTCAGGGGATCTGTGCCCTGACTAAAGCATAGTATTGTGTGTGTATTTAATCTATTTTGGCTAGAGAAGTTTATTGGTTGAGGATGGAGAAGAAGAAATTCTCCCTAACTGTAGAAACTGTAGCAGCCTGTAGGATCCTAACATGGCGTCTGAAAGGCACATGATATAAAAAGAAGGGAAAGAGGAGGCTCCCTCTGAGCCCAACCCAGGCAGTTGCTGACATCAGTCAGCCAGAGCATACGGATGGGGGTTTACTGCACCTTTTTAACAGGAGATTTTTATGTGGAAAGGGTTCTTCTTTCAATCCCCCCTATTCCTGCCAGTCACCCCTCCCCCGTTGTTTCCCTTGCTCCCTCTGATATCAGGTGTTCAAAGGCTTTTTTCCTTTGGCTTTAAATCATGGTTTATAATGGTGAGAATTGTACTATTTAATGATGGGGAGGGAAGGATCTCTTAAGTTATTTAATCCATCTTTCTGTCGATGCAGGATGGCTTTTTAGTGTTCCACAGACCTCTTCCAGTTTAGTTTTAAATGCTGCCAGTGGCTGAGTTCGGCCATTCTTTGGGGAGGTGACCTCATAATCTAATAGATCTCACCATTATATCTCTTAAAGGGCAGTGGATGTATATAAAATGATTTGTGATAAATACCAATGCTGTCAAATTTCTTCATTTTTGGGTGATTTTAGAGCCTGCCCTGAAGTGTGTTTTTTAAAGATGTCTTAAATCCTGTATCAATGGTTAGTTTTGCCTAGTTACTGTTCGTGACTATGGTTATAAAAGGGAAGTTTTTAGTTGTTCCTGGGAAAGTGATCTCCTTTACTAAGCCACTTTTAAAAAGTGTTGCCTGGAGACAGTTTGTTTAGTGTAAAACTGAGTGGTCTGCTTTTCAATTTAATAAATGGTTATGAAATGTGTGACTGGTATTATAAAATTTGTAAATAAAAAGTGTGAAATATGTATTTGTCTTTTTATTTACCATTGTATAGTGCAGAATCTGTTTCCAAGACCCATTTATTTACAACGTTATTTTTTAAACAAAATTTTTCACAAGTTTGTGACTTGGGGTTACCAGATATGATTTTAAGGTTGAAACCCTTTAGGAAACTAATAAAAAGAGCCACACATTTCCAACAATAGCTTTCATACATAATTTGAAAGAACAGTGGGAATTCTGTAATGAAGTCTTTAATATCATGCTGATAAGCTCCGTTAGTCGTCTTCTGTGTTCTGGTGATTACGCTGAGCCTCCCTGCTTTTTGGTTAGTGTCATGTGGGTGTCTGTCTTGTTAGGGGATACTATAGAGACTGCCTGAAAACAAAATACGTTCAAATCTGGGATTCCCTTTTGTGGTTAATGGAGTATGTGCTAGATATCTTGACATAATAAACATTTCCAGAAGTGAAGACTTAAATATTCCAGCCATATTTAAGTCCTGGTTCTTAAAATGTAACACCTGAGTAGCTTATATGTGAAGTGGGGTTTGCTGCTAAACTTATAATTCTATGCGTCATATTTTGAAATAGGCTTCCTTAACAGATTGCAGTGCTTCCATGTGTGATTGATTACTTTTAACAGCCTGATGTATAATGAAGGTGATGGTTAAACTTTTTACAGTGTGTTTGCTACTAAATGGATTCCCCAGYGTCTCAAACTTTAAGCTTAGCTGAGTATAGTGAACTACTTCCATACATTGATGAAATGGAAGAATATAAAATACTATGTCAGTAGCTCTTGGGCATAGGTGCTGGTGAGACAGCTCTGTGTTTCACTAAAAGCTGACTTTGAAAGTCAGTAGCTGTGCACTTGCAGTGTCACTTTTCTTATAACGGAAGGCATTCAGAGCAGCTTAAATAGTGGTTTTAATGTGCCATTGTGCAGACTGTATTAAAGACGAAACCAATATTTACAGGCATTTTACTATTTAGTAGCTTTAGACCCACAGTCTGTTTTCTGAGGCTAGAGAGATGTGTTTATTCTAACACCATTGCATACTAGCTCATTAACAGTGTTCAACATTCAGATTAGAGTAATATATCTGCTGTAAAGCATGCTTCTAATGTGCTGCAATTAGTTTTAGCTATCTTAGGGTGCACTTTTCTATCTTCTAATGTATGAAGATACATCACCTGCCTGTTTTTACTACTATTGATGTGCACAAAGGCAGTAACCTTCCCCCTAATCAACAAGAAATTCTCGAGTCCTCTTCAGTATTAAGTTTCAGGTCATGGTAATATAATGGAAAGAATTTAATATATTGTAAATGAAGACACATTTAAGGGTGAGAAACTACTGTGATTTACCCATATAAAAATACTGTTGACTCAGTGCCCCTCTATAAGCCACCTTAACTGGGGAGGAATTAAATATAAAACTGTAAAGCAAGAGCACTTCCACACACTTGTCTGGACAGTGGGGTTGTGAAGTAAGGTGTCCTTAATGAATCTACTAGCCTGTCCTGTTTAAAACTAGCCTGTTTAAAACGAGCAGTGAGTTAAGTTATTCTGGTTTTATCCTGAGCTTACCAGATGGTGAATGGGACTTAAGTATTATGAATGGATCTTCTAAGGGGATCACGGTCAACACACAGCTTGTAGTGTTGTCTTTTCTGTTGTCCACTTCAACAAGTCTGTGTACTTGCTGATGCTTTCTGGAACTTTGCTGTGCCATCTGCTTGTGAAGGCCAATGGTGGGCATTAAAATCATTTTGATTTGGCCCAGTAGTGCTTCATTTACATTAGAAGTTGCTCTAGCAGTCCAGCGTCACCACACTTTTATCGCACAAGCTTGGTACAAGTCTTGAGTATGAAATTAAAAAAAAAAAAGCAAACCTCCTCTTGTAACAAAGGCGTGTCCAGAGTATGAAGACTCCCTTCCCTGAAAATCGTGGTTGCAGTTTATGAGCTCGTCTGTACTCTTACCCGGTCAAGTCCATGACTGAATTTTGTTTGGATGTAGAACTTTGTTTGAACTGTGCATTTTGAATGCATTATAAATCTGACTGTCGATATCGCAAGTGCCAAGAGAGAATGGGACTCCTTGCTCCGTTTCTTTGGATTACAATGAAATAACTGTGATCTATTCTGCGTGTAGTTTACAAAAAGACTGTGACACTCAACATAAAACCTACATCTACAGAAGTTCACTAATTTGGGCTTTTTGCCGGAAGTCTGACTTGTGTTCTGTGAAATCCAGAAAAACTGCATTCAAGGAGGTTTGAATTATAAATAACTTATAGAAGTTCCTTCAGTTGCTAACGATGGTTTCCTGCTAACTTAAAATTACTTTCTCAATGGGTTTTGAAAGGTTACACTCAGTACACTAGCAGCAATATTGTCTTGTGGGCTTCTTTTTTTTTTTTTTTGTTTTTTGCCCAAAGCTTTCATACACAAACAGAATAACCTAAGATATTACTACTTTTTTTGTGGTAGACACACTGCCTGGTACTTTGAACTGAGTATCGATTTTCCAGTTTAAGTTTTTGTAAAAAACAAAAAATCCCAAGCAAATCCCTTGGTGTTTATAGTGGCAACCAAAAGAGAGGTCTGTATTTCTGGGATCGGTAATCCCTTTATTTAAAAAACTTAAAGTATATTTTTGTTGTACTAAACTTCTCAGTTTCTTCTTATTACTCCAGGCTCCTGCATCAGAGAAGCTCCCAGTTATGTACCTTATGGATTCCATTGTCAAGAATGTGGGAAGAGAATATCTTACTGCATTTACTAAAAACCTAGTTGCAACATTTATTTGTGTATTTGAAAAGGTATATACACTTTCAGAAAAGTTCTGTATTCTAAGCAAAATTTGTTCCTGGTAAAATAAATATATGCTTTCAGTTCTGGGTTTTCTTGGGTGGTGAATTATAAGAGATGACTTTCTTAAATCTTAGTACTGTTATGTATAATGTGAAAGGATATTTGTGCTGCTGTCAAGCATGTAAGTTCTGTGTTAGCTGAAAGCCACAAAGTTGCATTTAATTAAGTTCATAAACTTCTTTAGTCTTTCTTTCCAGGCAAGATTTAATAACAATTTTTCATTAATAGTTGCTTACCTGGAAGGACTTTTTGTAATGTATAGACTGATTAATTATGAATTGTTGATTTTTTTTAAAGATAGTTAATAGTCTTTATGCCAAGACTATACTGAGACTCAGTTTCTTCTTGTGGGTCTCTCAGCTCTTGTCTCTCTCATGTAGTTAATTAGGTTAGTCTAAATTACTTTATTTGTAATGTGACAGAATGAGTGTTTCAACTGTGAAGTCTGAAAATCACTGACACCTGGTATTCTTCTGGTGGTCTGTGATTTAAAAAAATGCTAGGGGGAAAGACTCTTAGACTGTATTGCTGTATGATGTTACAAATAAGTGTTTAATATCGCTCAACATGGAGAACTGCTGCCAAACCTTTTCATTCATCTTTTTGTTCTTAATCTTTAAACCCAGTGAAGTAATTGTGCTTAGTCCTTAGTAAGAAAGGCAAATCAAAGTCCAGTTTTTGAAAGACTGGACTTGAATGGGTTTAAGTTGGATAAACAAAATGAAGGGTTAAATTCTGTGGTTTCCTATATGCCATGATAAGAAAGTGGCATCTCATGAATGAGATGAGAGGATCTTTTGCATATTTATCTATCTCCACATATCAGTGAGGATCTGAGATCTCAGTATGCTTTATGTATGGTTTTCAGATGTGAAATGGGTGACTAATTAGGGAATAGATTGTAATAATGAACACAAAGTTCAAACTCCTCTGTGTTAAAATAGGTAGATAAGTAGAAGTTCTACTTGTTTTTTTCAGTATTATATTGTGAATGTTCATTCACTGAGTTGCATTTAACTTTCTTGCAGCTGGAGCTCTGGGTAATAATTTTTTGAGTTTTGTAGGTTAACGGTCTACTAAGCTAAGTAGAGTGTTTTATGCTTATTTAACGTGTATATACAAAGTAGCAGTCACTTCTGCTAGCTTAGTTGGTGGTGATACAAGACACAAGTTGAATTTCATTGTTCACGTTGTTACAAATTTTGTTTTATCAGTAAATGGTCACTAAGGTATCTTTAAATGCTTAAGTCAGATACTTTTGCCCAGTCATTTCATCAGCTTCTGCAGTGAGCTTCATACCCTTTTGTTGAAATTTGGATAGAACCCCCTCCAAGATAGCTATGTACTAATTGATTTTATTGAAGTACCTATTAAAAAAACAAACAAACAATGTTTCTAGACTATTGCAAGTCTTGCTGTAATAACTTAAAAATAAAACTGCAGCAAAAAGCTTTTAAGGGCCAATATTTAATGACTGATTTAGCATATTGACACTAGCCAGCTGCATATGTTGTGTCATTTATTTATTTTTTAAGTTAAACAGTTGGGTTATCAGGTGAATTAGAAATTTACTCTAAAGCAAAATTTAACTTACTTTCATGAGATAATTCAAGCTAATAGTTAATGAAAGGATAAAATAGGGACTAGATCTACAAGGGCACTTCATAGACAGGTGTAATTTTGCAGTTGAACTGAAATATAATTGGCTTAATTTTACCTAATACCCTTTTTGTTGTATTTACTGGAAAAAGTTGTTCAGTGACTGAACAGGCGAACAACATACTCTGTTTTTGTTCTGTGATTCATCGTTCTCTGATTTGCTGGTGATATCCTATTGTCTTAAAGGCTGTTGCCTTCAAGTATTTTTGTTACTGTGTTTTTTCACAGAAAATGGGCAAGTAAAATGAGAATTTTGATAATGGAAAAGTTGAAAGAAAATTCTGATAATGATAATATACAATAAAACCTTCAAGTGGCCTTGAAACAACAATTCACATTGACACTTCTATTATTGATTCTGTTGGTATAGATGTATGAATCGTAAAGTACATCAGCACTATTTATAAATTCTGCATAGCCAGTTGGATGTGTTAAAATCGCAAACTATTGATATGAATATAAAATAACTAAAATAAGTTACAGAAAAGTGTAAAAAGTTGTTTTATATTAACTTAACAAGCCATAGAATTGTTTTATTGTTTTAGGTGGATGAAAATACTAGGAAAAGTTTATTTAAATTACGCTCCACATGGGATGATATTTTTCCTTTGAAGAAACTATATGCCCTTGATGTCAGAGTCAACTCATTAGATCCTGCTTGGCCAATTAAACCTCTGCCCCCAAATGTGAATACTTCTAGCATCCATGTGAATCCTAAGTTTTTAAATAAATCGGTAAGTTTTCACGTCTACTGTATGAGCAGATGGTAATACATGTAGTTTTCATTGCTTGTATACTGCTTTTTGACAATTAAGTATATTAAGAAAGAAGTATCTGACCTTTATAAACAGGTAAGGTGAATTTCTGAATTCAGGATATTTGCTGGGCTTGGTTTTTACATTTCAAAGCTGTATTTTAGGTTTCTGAACTTCAGTGATTTTATATTAAATGATGTGCTGTAACTTTCACAGTGGACAGATTGTAGTGGAGCAAAATTTTAAAATATTTGGTTATATTTTGCATTTAAAATGCAATGTATAACTTCATTACAAACTAAATCCCACTACTGGATCATGATAGCAGTCAAAGGAGATGGAATTAGTTGATTCCATCAAGACTTAAATGTAACTGTCTTTGTTTTGATTTTAGCCAGAGGAATCTACTGCACCTACCTCTGCTGTCACTTCTGGTGCCTCAACTCCTCCAGCTGTTCCTGAAATACAAAAGAATTTGACACAGGAGCAACTGATCAGGCAACAATTGCTTGCAAAGCAAAAACAGTTGTTAGAACTTCAGCAGAAAAAATTAGAGCTGGAGCTGGAACAGACTAAAGCACAGTTGGTGAGTAGGGTAGTTGATGGACCTTTCGTAGGTGGTTTTTTTTCTTGCAGTTTCTTTTGAATAGCACCTTAACTATACTGCTAACTGCAGTAAATTAATTTTTTCTTAATTCTAGACAAATGTAGCTATTTTAGGATTAGAACAATGCAAGTTGATCTTGAGCTCTAAAACAATATTAACTGAAAATCTCACCAATTTTAATAAAAACTGAATCCAAAAAGTGAAGCTCTTGGGTTATTTTTTGTTTTAACTTCGGCTCTCCAAAATGATGCCTGTCTGTGATCCTAATCTTCCACCTCTTCTCATGGCTCACAGCAAGCCAGACTTTTTCAGTTATCTTTGCTCTGATTTTTCTGAGAAAGGCTAACATTTTGCTAGGATGAGGAATCTTGATCCTTGGAACTATAAAGTGAATTTCCTCATCGGGTCAAATTTGTTAAATCTGAAAGTGGCAGTTAAGCAATGTTATTTCATGTTTGTAATTGAAAGTCTTGTTGTATTGATAGTTGTAAAAACATCTTGACGGTGTAAAAATATGAAACTAAAGCACCTTGAAAGTCTAGAAATAGGAAAAATATATCAGATATGTGGCAGCTTAGTTGCCTTGAGCATGTGGAGTATATTAAAAACTAATGCTGTAGTGCAAACATGCACTTAAGTCATGTTTTGTAGCATTGACTTTGCATTATGTTTGAACTTGATCTTTTGTAATGGTACTTCATTATTTTAACACCTGTAATTAGCAATTAACAGGTCACTGAGTTAAACCAGTTCAATTTTTTAAGTGTATCTTTTGAGACATTTCCATTTATAGATTTGGCTTGAAGTCACAGAAAATGAACATCACCGGACAGGAGTTATCAAGCAGTTTAATGCTGTTTTTTTTTCTTTTTCAGGCTGTTTCTCTTAGTGTTCAACAAGGATCATCTACTATAGCTTCAGTTCCAGCACCTTCCAAGCAACATGTGTCTCAAACACCTCATATGGCAGTTAAACCTCCTCATCAGACGTCTGTGCAATCTGAAAAAAACAAACCATCCCCAAGTCCTCCACTTCATGATATCAAAATAGTAAACAGGGATCCTCGACTTAATAGGATGGCTCAACATTCTTCTCATGCTAAAGATCAGTCTCATAGGAAAGAATTTCCACCAAACGCAACCAATCAATCTGATACTAAGGCAAGCAAAACAGCTCAGGCTGAAAAACAGAACTCATCAAAGCAAGAAAAATTGAAAGCAAGTGAAAAAACACTGAAGAAAGAACTTGATCAGTCAGAAGCAAAATCTAAATCACCATCACCTTTGAAAAATAAGCTACCCAGTACTAAAGATACTAAAACCCAGGAATGTGAAAGCACAAAAGTATCTGAAATCAGTAAACGGGATCCAAGATTGAAAAAACATCTTCAAGAAAAGCCAGAAGGCAAAGAGGATGAGGTGAAAGAGAAGAAGAAAAATACAGAGAAAAAAGAAAAAGAGGAACATAAGACATGTGAACATAGACCTGTAGGCAGCAGAAATAAAGTAATTAATGGTGTTGTTCAGAAACAAGATACGGCTACAGAGGAGTCAGAAAAACAGGGTGGAAAACAGGGGAGATCAAGTAATAGAAAACGCTCACGATCACGCTCTCCTAAATCACGGTCACCATCTACGCATTCTCCAAAAAGAAGAGATAGAAGATCACCCAAACGAAGACTTAGGAGTTTATCTCCCACTTCATCAACTCCTAAAATTGGAAAGATAYGTCAGATAGGTCCTAAGCAGTCTCATGTTGAAGAATGTGCACTCACAGCAAGAGATGAAAGAAATTCTAATAAACGAAACCTTAAACAAGAGGTGCGAGATCCAAGGAGAGTGAAAAAAGCTCAAGAAGATAGGCCCCAAGAGACAGCAAGCCAGCATTCTGCAAAAGCCTCTCCTGATCCAAAGGAGAATGCAGAAAACTGGCAAGGATCCAAATCAGGCAAGAGGTGGAAATCTGGTTGGGAAGAAAATAAAAAGTAAGTTACCAGCTTTTAAGCAATTTCTGCCTGAAGTCAGTGGAAATTTTCCTGCTGACTTCAGTATGCTCAGGTTTGGGAGGCAATGTTCAGATTGTCAAAATTAATCATTCAGATTATTAGCTTCTTTTAATAATGGAATATGGAAATTATGTATATTTAGATTCTGATGTGATTGTGATGTTTTGCCACAGTCAGTTTTAATTGGAATGTAATAGATATGTCCTGAATAAAGGAATAGTTAGTTTTAAATGTGTTCTTGCTTTCAGCTCACAACAGAATGAAGAACACCAAGCACTTGGTAAATCCCCTCACCAAAGACACCGGGAAAATTGGGCTGCTAGTAAAGGAATTTTGTCACCCCGAGCACCAAAGCAGCAGCACCGGTTAAGTGTGGATGCCAATTTACAGATTCCCAAAGAATTGACATCTGCAAGCAAGAGAGAATTACTTAAAAAGGTAATACTGATTAATTTGTATTTGTAGAAGTGTCCTGGATATAGTTGTGTTTTTCTTTTTCAGAAGTCTAAACTTTAATTTTAATATTACAGGCAAATGAACGCTTAGCATCTGGTGAGATAACACAAGATGAGTTCCTTGTTGTAGCTCATCAGATCCGACAGCTGTTCCAGTATCAGGAAGGAAAGCACAGATGCAATGTGTGGGATAGCCCTACAGAAGAAAAATGTGGTTTGAAAAAGAAACCTCTTCTGTCTGATGCAGAATTAACATATTATGAACACAAAGCGAAATTGAAGAGAACCCAAGTACAGCATTCATTGTCGAGACTTGATCTGTTAGATCCCGATGATATTTTAGATTATCATATACCTGATGCATTGCTTTCTGGAATAGAATGTGAGCAAGCCAAAGCTAAGCGTGGAGTACAGTTTGACAGAAAAGAACCATTTGGAGAAAGATCCCGGCGACATTCTCCTGTAAGTGGCAGTAATAGACCTTTTCCTGATAATCTTTCGCCACTTGAGAGTCGACGAAGACTTGAGGAACAAAATGCTGCTAAAGGAGCAAGAAGTTCTAAAAATTTTGATCCTTACGACAGCTGGGGAGAATCAGATGAGTTTAGAGAAGCTCTCAGACAACAGGGGAAGAGCACACCGGAGTTCCAGAAAATAGATGGTGATGCAATCTGCAGATTTGATAATCGTGAAGAAAGACAGCTTCTTGGGAAAGCTGGTATGTATTTTTGCTTTATTTTAGTGCTGTTAAGTAATTTGCAGCATTTCAGCAAGTGATTATCGTTTTTGTTTGTTTGTTTAGGTGTTCGAGAGGAACCAAGGTCCCCATTCAGTTTCAAGAGAGCGAGGTATGAAGATCCAGACAAAGCACCGTTTTCAGAGAGTTCAGGATCAAGATTTGGAGGCATTGAAGTAAAGCAGAGAATAAGTGCACTGATGGAAGACAGGCCTCTCTTTGATGGCTCACCTAGACAACCTGCTGCAAGGGTTGCGGTAGATGGACCAGGAAGTCCTTTTGTTGATGGTCCTGCTGCTGGTTCAAATTCTAGAATTGATGGGCCACCTGGACAGGCTGCTATGAGATTTGAGGGGCCTCTGGTAGGGGGAGGTGCCTCTCAATTTGATGGACCACTGGCAGGAGCAGGGGGAGCTGGAGCCCTAAGATTTGATGGGCCACCAGGGCAGCTGGCAGGTGCCCTCAGGTTTGAAGGACCCCCGGGACAGGTTGGTGGAGGAGGTCCCTTGAGGTTTGAGGGACCCCTCGGGCAGATAGGTGGTCCTTTGCGTTTTGAGGGGCCAGCAGGACAGCCTGTAGGTGGTCCTAGATTTGAAGGACCTGGAGTTGGTCTGAGGTTTGAGGGGCCCCGTGGTCAAATTTCAGGTGGTCTCAGGTTTGAGGGACCCCATGGTCAACCTCTGGGGCCTCGAGGTCAACCAGGGGGTGGTCTCAGGTTTGAGGGACCCCATGGTCAGCCCTTGGGGCCTCATGGTCAACCAGGGGGTGGTCTCAGGTTTGAGGGGCCACACTTACAACCATTGGGGCCCCATGGTCAACCTGGAGGTGGCCTCAGATTCGAGGGGCCACATGGTCAGCCTGTGGGACCACATGGACCATCAGGTGGTGGACTTAGATTTGAGGGGCCACATGGACCATCAGGTGGTGGGCTCAGATTGGAAGGACCAGGGGTAGGTCCTAGGTTAATTGATGGGCCAGCACATCAAGGAGGGGGTGGTCTTAGATTTGAAGGTCCTCTGGGTCGAACTGGTCCAAGATTTGATGGCTGTCATTCAGCTGGCTTTGATGGTCAACCTGGACAGCTACCTCTTCTGCAAAGATTTGATGGAATTCATGGACAACCTGGCCCAAGATTTGAAAGAGCACCTGGCCAACAGACACAACCACGATTTGAAACAGCCATACCTCAAAGATTTGATGGTCCTCACCAGCAACCCTCAAGGTTTGACTTGCCGCTTGGCCTTCAAGGTGCACGTTTTGAAAATGTAGCTAACCATCCTGCCTCTAGACTAGAATTGCCACCGTATGGACAAAGTGGTCCGTTTGGTGAACATCCCAGCCAGGGCTACAATGGACCATCTCATGGGATGCAGTTCCAGAGACCTGAAATATTTGATGGTTCTCCAGGACCAAATTTCAATGGGCCAGCTGGCCCAGGAGCACAGAATTTCCCATTGAGAGCATCTGGACATTATTTTGATGAAAAAAGTCTTCAGGGTCCTCAATATGGAAACTTCAATAATATGTCAGTGGGAAATAATCAGGTAAGACTTGATTGTGCAAAATAAGGTAGTCTGATGAAGTATTTTTGTATAGAGAGTAGTAGTTATTTTTCCCCCTAAAACAAGATTTTTCTGATAAGCGGGGAGACTGGGAGCCAGTTTCAGACTAAAAAATATGCTTGTTAAGTAGTTAGATTATTTAAGGAGGTTATACACTGCTAGTTTTTGAAAAATAAAAAAATAGAGAAATTTGAGGGGAAAAAAAGGATTTTTACAGTCATCATTTTGTAGCTGAGAAGATAACTTGAGGAAATTAGTCTGTATTTTCAACTGAGAAACAAAACTGTGATTGAAAGTCTGGTATTTTCATTAAATTTACACAAAATGAATTCTCTGTAAAGCATGGAAGATGATATAATTGTGGATATACATGATTAATTTGTCAGGTGTAGAATTACAGTGGACCAAAATAATTGTTACCTTTTTGGAGCTGTTAGTATTGGTGATAAGACTTATGAGAGATTCGTAATTTGGGGGTGTCGGGAAAGATTTGGACATTGTTGAACTACACTTTTTCAAAATGTTCTCTGTACCAGAATGCTTTGAGTTCAGTTGTCTTTGCTATTGCTTCTCAGAAATGCCCTGTTCAGAAGGGGGAAATGATGCTGAATGTCAATGAAAAGCATGTCATTCCTTTCAGTTGATTACAGATGGAGATTTTAGTGGGCATTTTTCATTTGGGGGATAATAATTAAATCAAATATGAAGAATGAACTGAACATAAGCCAGTTGTGTCCTGCTAACTTCTAGAGGGATAAAATTTTAAACAATTTAAACTTCTTTGCAAACTGACTGCTTTTGGATATACTAAAAAGAATACTTTTACTAGAAATGTGATCTAAAAATTATTTCTCCATCTGGAGTTTGCTGCAGCTAGTTTGTTGAAAACATCCTCTTTTCAGGATGCTTTTGGTATAGTGGATACTATTTCAATTATTAGATAAGAAGGAATATCTGTTTACTGAATAGTAGCATTTATTGATGGACAGTCACCAGATTCCAATTTCTTTCTGATGCACTCTCCTTTGGTGAAAAGGAAGAGTTTAAAAGAAAGTAATGTGTTCAGAAAATGTGATTGGAATTTGAAGGCTGGATAGATAGAAGTATTTTTATTTAAATGTTAAACAAAACAAATGTTCTCTGAATTTTTTCTGATGGGAAATGAGAACTAGAGAAAGGTTATGAGCTCATTTGTAGACGTTTCAATGCTAAACTGACATGGTACCCTCCTGGAAAGAGTTTAATATATCTAAAATTATTGAGAAATATCTAGAAGTTAATGATAACTTGATTATAATTTGTTTTTAATTTTATCATGCAAACAGTACATAAATATTTACTTTTACAGGTGTCTCTCATGTCTGCTCAACCAGGACCTTATGGCCAAGGTCAACAGTATTTACCAAATCCTGGAAGCTTTGTACAGAACCCAGCAGGTGTGTACCAAAATAATGAAATAACCTTTTTATTTCTTTTCGACTGTTCTGTTTATTAGTGACCATAAAAATAAGCATTCTGTACTGTCCTGGTGTACAAATTCTGTGTGGACTAAAGGAAGCCTTGACACTTAACGAGGTGCTAGTAGATGTGGTTTCTGTAGTATGAATTTCTGTAGGGGTTTCCCTCAAACACTGAAGGCTTTCATTAGTTTTCATTAACCATATGGTTTGGGGTATATAGTTGGGCTGAAAAAAAATCTGGTCTGCTTTTGAGAGGGCAGGAAGGGATCAGTCCGTAGGACTGACTTGCATTTGCCAGGCTATATAAAACTTATCAGTACCTGAATGGTTAGTAATGAAAAGCTTCTACAATGTCATGAATTATTAAAAGCAGGTGATCAAGTAGATTAGTCCTCATAAATATTTTAAGCATAAAGTGAGAAAGTACTACATTTCAAAAAAACAGTATTCAGTAGAAATTTGTGTACAAAGAGCCAGCATAGATGGTACTTAAATACTTCCATTATAAAGGAAGCTGCTGCAAGGGAAGAAAAAAATTGGGAGAAGCAGGAGGCAGAGAGAGGTGTGTCGTGAAGTATGTTGGTGGAAGTGAAGGAAATTTTTGAATCTAACCTTTTGTCACCATGAATGTTGATGTTTTTTCCCTAGGAGCCCTTCCACATTCATACCCTGATAACCACCTTGGCCAGCTTGATGTCAATGAATTGTTTGCTAAACTGTTGTCAACAGGAATCCTCAAACTGTCAAAAACTGATTCCACGTCAGCACGTATGTAGATCCATTATGTTCTAACTACTCAGTTTATGCATAACCTAAGTGAAAAACTAAGTAGAAGACCTTTCAAGAACTCTTAGGGCTTTTTTATAACTAAACTTTTTTCTTTGTATGTGATGCATGTCATGAAGTAAACTCTTAACTTTTAAAATGTATGCTGTAGTTTAATTTGTACATTTAAGCTGTACAAAGCAGTGAGTTGCATCTTTGGCGCTGTTCCTTAGTAAATTGCACTTGATTATAATCAGATTCTTGTCAGTTTCTGAAATGCCTCTTTCTCTAAATACTGAATATTAAAGCCAAAGACTTAGGCAAAGGTATCGAAACACTATTTTCCTAAACTCAGGCTGTAAAAAACTAATTGCATTTTGTATGCTTTTTATAATGTTAGAARGTGAGACTGATTCAGCTATTATTATGCACTTATATTTTAACATAGATCGTTTGCATTGATATTTCAATAAAAATAACTTTCAGGAGTACTTCATTTCTTTGCGATAATGTACTGAAGTTTTGATAAAATTGTAATTGTCTCTTTATGTTTTCTAGAAGTGAATGAAACGTCAGCCCAGCCAGCTGCTGAAGAGGAGGATGATGATCAAGACCAGAGTGAAGATCAAGATGTCCCAGACCTCACTAACTTTACAGTTGAAGAACTCAGACAGTGCGTATAGTAGCATGATCTTACAGTGCAGTAAGAACAATGATGTGGTAATATCTATGTAGTTAATCCAAGACAGCTGAGAGCTCTTAAAAGATTAAATGTCACTTTGTGGCTGATACAAGAAGACCTGCAGTTTTTGCTTCTGTTGTTAGCCTAGCAGAATTTGAGGGAGGAAAAAGAGGGAAAATCAACCTGAGTAATCTATTTTTATCCAAGATTCATGACGTGATTTAATCAGCAAGGTTATAGAAATTGAAGTCAGTGTTACTTCCTTTGCTACTACCAGTGTTACTACCTTTGGGGTAGTTTGCAAAGCTGACTCAATGCTGGCATTACTATAGTATGCACTATTTAGACCCTTGGAGCTGGTAGATATAAACCTAAGACATGCTAGCATGTTTCTCATGAACAGTTAATGTGAGACCATTTTGTTACATGAGTGCTTTCAATTGATCGTATTTTGCAAAACAGGAAGAATTCAGCTATATTGCATGCTTTAACCTTCATCCTTTTTTTTCTACTGTTGCAATCATTTGAAGCAACTTACTGAGGAACTTCTTACCTGTTTCTTTTCAAAAAAAAGTTAAGACTTTTTTTTTCTTTTTGTAGGCGTTATGATAGTGTTATAAATCGACTGTACACTGGAATTCAGTGTTACTCATGTGGAATGAGATTTACTACTTCACAGACAGATGTTTATGCAGATCACTTAGATTGGCATTATCGCCAAAACCGCACAGAAAAGGATGTTAGCAGAAAAGTTACACACAGAAGGTGGTACTACAGTTTAACAGTAAGTAATACAATATGTGTTTTGATAAATTACAGGCCAGATTCTGTGCTTTATGTATGTGCTGTAGGATTGCAGTTGAATCTCGAGTTACATCATCACAGGAGTTTGTCTTTAATAAACAATGCTGTTTAGATATTTCAAATAGTTTTCATAAATGACAGTCAAAACACAAAAGGTGGACATGTGAGCAATAAGCAGTTTAAACTATTAGTATTTTTGGTAGTACTGAGAATGGAATGGAAATTGAAAGATAGTGATCTTTCTGGAGAAACTTTTTAAACAGTGTAATGCTGTGAAAAAATGTACATTGTGTAATGCTGCATATGTGATGAGCATTTCAATTTTTAATGAAGAGACTCATTACGTATGCTACCTTTTGGATGTGATTTTTTTTTTTAAGCTTTACATTTTAAACGTGGATTTGTGGCTATTTGTCCATGTCTGAGTGTGAATGAAAAATTTCCCTTAGGACTGGATTGAATTTGAAGAAATAGCTGATCTAGAGGAACGTGCAAAAAGCCAGTTTTTTGAAAAAGCTCATGAAGAGGTGGTGTTGAAGACACAAGAAGCTGCAAAAGAGAAAGAGTTTCAGAGTGTCCCTGCTGGA
This sequence comes from Apteryx rowi, assembly GCF_003343035.1. Lineage (NCBI taxonomy): Eukaryota > Metazoa > Chordata > Aves > Apterygiformes > Apterygidae > Apteryx > Apteryx rowi. Next base: position 71,923 of record NW_020451061.1, on the reverse strand, counting down.
CCAGCTGGAGCAGATGAGGTATGTTTCAGCTTGCCTTCATTAGCCCAGATAGTGAGAATGATCTAATACTTTAAAGAACTTTACAACATTCTTTTATACAGTGTGTTATTTATAGTCTGAAGTTCTGTTCTTGGACCTCTGTGCAGCCACTTCATAGATTTTTTTTTTTATATTCGTGTATGTAATGGTTGTTTCCCAGTAGCAGATAGTGGTATAAATTGCCAGTAGTTTAAAAACAAAACAAAATGACAACAACAAAACACCTATTGATATTCCATCTTTATAGCAAAACTGGAATTGGAAATGCGTGTTAATTTACTGATTGTAACCATAGGAAGAGTAAATTGAACAAGTGAATTGGAAATGGTCCTTTGTGGTTCAAATAATTCTTACCTGGTTTGTTACCTTTTACGTATTTTTTTTTTCAGTAGAAGGTAGGCATTAGGACAAAGAAGTATGTCAGTCTTTTGACTTGAAAATAACCAGTAGATATGTATTTTATTAGATGAATTGGTATAGTAATCAAATATGAGTATTGACAGAATTTCAGCATAGTTTTACATGCTAACCCTATACGAAACTAGCTATCAAGCCTTGAAGGCCTTTGTTTTAATTTTGGAAGAACGTACCTCTTGTGCCTTGTTTTCAGAGTTGATCATATGGCAGAGAAAGTATTAAAGATGTTAATATTTCAAGCAAAAGTTCTCCCTTTTTAGCTTGAAACTCAAAGTTGAGTTAGGGGTAAGAGTGAAGATAATGCCATAAATAAAATTAACTCAGTCCCTGTACTGGATTGTGTTACCTGGCAGAAAAAGGGCGTTAGATAGTTACCAAGTGTTTTGCAGGGACTTCCTAGCTGAAAGGTCAAAGCTTGCTGTTCCCAAGTGACAGCTGTCTGCTGTCTCTGATGATGATTGTTATTGAGTCTGCAAACTATACTCAAAATAATTTTGCATTAATACATGTTTAATAAAGTTACTTTTAGAATGTGGAGGCAATATCATGTTGTAGGTCAATATATTTATCTTATTTTAAAAGAGGTTTATTTGATTGTCATTAGTCACATTCTTAAAGTTGATGTGTTCGGTATATTATTAAAATCACCTTTATATCTCTATTACTTTAATAACTTTTCAGAGCTGTGAAATTTGCCAAGAGCAATTTGAACAGTATTGGGATGAGGAAGAGGAAGAGTGGCATCTGAAGAATGCTATTAGAGTAGATGAAAAGGTAATCTGATTTTATTATGTGATACTTGTTTAGAATAAAAAAAATTAGAAGAATTGTGTCAAGAAAATGGGAGGGGAAAGTGATTTTCATTCTCAGTGGATTCTCTTGATGGTTTTGCTGGCCTCCAAGTGCACCAATATCTCAACATTTTGAAATGCATGAARTCTTGACCCCATTAGCATAGACTCACTGGGGTTTCCTCATGCTGCCTTGCTAAAAGAAAGATGAATGTCTGCATATATGGATGTAGATATTGGTTCTATTAATTCTAAATACAACTGTAGACAAATTCTTAACACTTACCAGGCTTTTGTATAACTTTTCCTACATAAGCACACACACAATCTTTTCCCAGTTAGTTATGTCTGACTGTTATACTTTGCCTACTCATACCATTGTTTTTCTAGAGGGAGTATATTATGTGATCAAAACTGTTCTGTTCATGACCAGTGCTTCTACTATAAAATAAATATATATTTAAATGTATAACAATTCTTTTTCAGATTTACCATCCCTCATGTTACGAAGATTACCAAAATGTAAGTGAATCCTTTATATGTTTTCTGAAGCATTTTGAGTTGGCTTTGCTTGATTTCTGGCTTTGCAGGGAGTAAATGTATTCAGAATATACTACCCATTTCTGTTGCATATGACTACACAAAGAATTGAGGGCCCCAGGCATGGCAAGTTTGTAATATAGAATTATCTAAGATGTATTTCTTGTTGTGATGTAGCATGTCAGTTTGTGTGTCACACACAACTAAAGAGAAACCATGGCTTGAAAACATATCTGAATTTATTGTTGAGTAAAGTGCTTAATCTTAGGAATTTGCAAAATGGAATAAATGGATGTTTGTGTGTGTATGTGTTAAATTTTTAATGATTTGAGAGTTATAATACTTCTGGGCATAGCTGGGAATGTTTTATGGTAATGTGCTAAGTGTTTCATCCCTACTTGGATGATATCTTTTCAAAATAATTGTAAAGTAATTCTGTTAGAGTAAACTGGCTTTCTCAAGGTCTGGATAGAGTAGAAGTTTGGATTTTGAATGCCTGATTATCAACTTGCTGTTCACATTTTGAAAATTACTATAAAGTTACAAATAGTTGTTTTAATGGTGTGTTAATGCTACAATAACTTTCATTTTGCAGACATCCTCATTTGATTGCACACCATCTCCCAGCAAGACTCCTGTAGAAAATCCACTAAATATTATGTTGAACATTGTTAAACAAGAAACACAAGAATCCTGCGACTCTCCTAAAGTCAAAGAAGAACCTGATGACACCCCTACTACCTGTGCAGAAGAGAGCACACCTGCATCTACAGATATTAAAACAGAACCTGATAAGGTTGAATCTGTTTAAATAAACTGAGGTATGATGGGTTTTTTTGTTTGTTTTTGTTTTTTTTTACAGAACAGAAGAGCTGCTGTGTTGACTCTGGAAGGCAAATACTTTTTATATGAAATAAAAATGTTTAGCTGAGGCAGGGCCTCAGCTACTGTTTGGTTAATAAATACATTTTTGTATTTGAATTTTTATTGCCTGCACAGTTTCAGGTGTCATTGTGTGAAAGTTCTGTAGATGCGTGAAAATTTAATGGAATGAAATTGTATATGTAAAAATGTACAATTTTCACTTGTGGAAATGTAAATTATAAATAAAAGATATTTTTGCTATATATGGAGTGTAATGTTTATGCACACCATCAAATGAAGACAGTGTTTCTGTACTTTTTTCAGTTTAAATGGATTTAAAACGACCTCAGTTTTAGACCTCTTGCTCAACAAGATTCAGAAAAATGAAAGCAAATAACTTCCTTCCATTATCTCATATGTGGGTTATCAAGGGAAGCAATGCAGGAACTTTTTCAGACAGCCCGCCCTAGATTTCTTTTCTTATTAAATTTATTTGAAAAAACTTACATACATATCCAGATATTAAATACATAACCAAAAAGACAGTTCTGGGTAGAAGGGAAAAATTAACAAAGCAACCAGAGTGCTTGATTGTGAACACAAGTGCCAACAAACATTCAATTAACAAACCAGGATGCCTGGTAGTTGAGACATTTTAAATKATTTTTTCCGTTAGTCACATAAGAATTTAATATAGCTGAACAAAGTTTTCTTTAAGTTACAGGGGGAAATGAATGTAAGAATGCTCATTTGAAACATGGTTAACATTTTTTTGTTGGTTATGACTGGACTTAGATGGTAAACCAGATATCCTGAGATGTTAATATTTCTTAAATGTAATAAATGAAATGAAGCATATATTTGAGTGTGAATCTCTTCCTTCCAGTAATGGGCTTGTGTGGCTGGCATGTTTGTGGGATTGGAAATAAATGGACATACAGTGTGTGTCTTAGGACAATATACACTTCAAGTTTTATTCCCTCTGGCAGGTGTATAATGCATAGTTTTAAAGCTGCTAGGAGCAAGACTTAAAACACTAAAATTCAGAGAGTAATGTCACAGTGCTGGTATATTACTCTTTGCAGTGAGGATATTTGGGAGATCAGAATTCACCCTTTTGTGTATGATATAAGTAAAAATAATAAGCTGTGATTATGCTGTGTTCGTTGCAGCACTGTTCTTTCCATCTTCACAACCAGGCTTAAAGCAGTAAGCAGTTTTTAAGATGTTAATAGTTCCTTGACTCTTAATAATAAGTATTAAAGACCCCAGATACTTGACAATAACCATAGTTATGYAGCACTTTTGTGGTACTGAAGTGATTCTCTAAGTGTCAGTCTTGAAGGCAGTCTGGCTGTGTTGTGTAGCTGTCCCCTCTAGAGCTGTGAAAATGCTTTCCATCCGGTGCCGGGGTGTGTGTACGGGGAAGTCTGCTGATGGGCCTTGCTTCATTTTCTCTGCTGTGAGGGTGGAGTGTAGTGGGAATAGATGAGCTTCCCTGTCACCATTCCCTTCTAGAGATGCCGGATCAGATAGTCCTGCTTTCAGCCCTCTAAAATCCTGTTGGAGCAAAAGATTTAAAATGTGTTAGGTTTTTTTGGTTTGTTTTGATATATTACCTAGAAAGTGTTCAAACTCAATTTATACAGAAATTTTACTAATAAAAATGTTGACTGCAGGCTTGAGCCTGCAGTGAATACTGTAACAAAATGTGCTTTTTACCTGCAATAGCCTTAAAGTGTGCACATAAACTCTCAGTGGCTTCACATTCTTTAGTTTTCAAACACATTATTTATGGGTAGCTTCCTTCTCATCAGTAATATTAATTTACTTATAGGTATATGATTATATGGAACTAAGGATTCATGGGTTAAATCTGTTGTTAGAAAGATGTCCGTTTTCTCTAAGCAGAAGTCTTCAAATCCAACCCAGCTTTAGGAGACTGCCATAGGGCCTTACACCAAAGATTTTTTTTTTCCTTGGGAATATCCATGGGGGGGACAGGCCACATGGATGCACAGGTGTATGTCCCACTGCCCTTAGTTTACCTACCAGCTGTAGGTGTCTGTATGTTGTATTCATTACCTCTAATTCTGCTTTTCAGCCCTTAATCTTTATGTTCATGATTTCTTTTATTCTTTCCCCCTTGTGTAATCCTTGAGAGTTATTTTTAAGGATCTCTGGATACCAATCCATGCTTTTTCAGTTGTGCCTCATTCTCCCAAGTTTTTGAAGCCCAGTTTGGGGCTTTGGAGGCTACGCTTGCTGCCCTCCAATGCACACCGTGTGGATTCTGCCCTGGGGAAGATATGGGCTGCAGGAAAGTTTCCTTTCTCTAGCTCCCCTAATCCCACGCGTGCTGCAGGAGACTTTGCAGATCCTGCTAATTCCTAGCGCAGCCTACTACAGCCCAAGGAAGGTATTAAATTCAGGTGGCACCTGCGTGCTGGCCGGCGGAGGCGGTGGAGGAGGCGGAGGCGGAGGCGGAGGAGGAGGAGGAGGAGGAGGAGGGGCTCCCTATTGCCAAACAGGCCTGACGGAACAGCAGGAGGAGGAGGAGGAGGAGCTCCCTATTGCCAAACAGGCTTGACGGAGGAGGTGGCGGAGGAGGAAGAGGAAGGTGCGGCGAGCCCGCACACTCCCTGCCGCCGCGGGGTGAGGGGCCGCCATGCCAACCGCCGCCGCGCCGCCTCCCCCTCCGGCCGGTGAGACGGGCTCGCGCGCGCTCCTTCTCCCCCGCGT
>NW_020451061.1:3614-66459 GCF_003343035.1 Apteryx rowi | reverse complement strand
CGGCCGTGAGGGGAGCGTCCGCCATGGCGCGCAGCGTGGCGCGACCGCCGCCGCCGCCGCTTCCCCCCGCCGCCGGCCCGGACGCCTTTATTTTGCCCCAGTTCCCCTCTCTGTGACCTGGGGGCCCCGATGAGATTCAGAGCTTGCTCAGTATTTGCGAATCGCGCGGGGATAACGGGCATGACCGCGGCAGGCACTGGGAGCCGTTAGGTGGCCGGAGCTGCGCCTCACAACGTGTTTATTTTTTACCGCGCTGCCCAGGCGCTGAGCCCACCTGGCCGAAAGTGTAGCTTTTTGGGGGGCCGACTACCTTTATCCCCTTGAAGTACTCCCCAGATATGCTGCATGCGATTTTTTTGCGTGTTATAAAAAAAAAAAAAAATTACCTCACTTCCTCATTCTCAATGATACTTTTCACTTAATTTCTGTAACAAATCTTGGTAAGAAACTTACCCAAATCCTTCCTTTTTTTTTTTTCTAAAAAAGGGGCTTTAATGCAAATTTCATAACGGTTTCAAAAAAAATTGCAATAAAATTATGGGAAATGTTATTCACCTTCAAGATCAACATAGTTTGTGCTAATTTCATGTAACAAACGYTTATGACACTTTAGTCCCACTGCAGCTGCCTCTGGATAGTTCATGGCAGCTGGAGCCAAAGTATTACGCCTCCAAGGGGGCAGGCGGCTGGGAAGGAGCGCAGCAGTGCTTGGCATCGCTCTCTGCAGTTTCAAAAGGTCGTTTTGCCTTCCAGAGGGGAGGAGGAGACAAAATTCACCCTGCTTGCTGGCCTTTTGGTTTGCATTTCTTCTGGATTAAAAAAAGCAAAAAAAAAAAAAAAGCGTTACCTTGAACTTGTTGCACTAGAACATTGTGTAAAACACATTAGTACTTTGGCAAGTAGCGTAGCTGGCCAAGTCCTTCTCTGAGGTAAGTCAGTATAATTGCGTAACTGATGCAAGTCAGCTCTCTCTGATGTAAGTCAATATAATTACAAGATAATTGTGATCCTGACTTGGCGTAAGGGGAAGTGACTCTTTGGTGAGAAAACAGTGTCCTGGTGAGACCGTCTCTTTAAAAAAAAATCCCCCAACATAAAATATACATACAAATTATTTGAAGGATGAATTAGATTACCTCCCGAGATCCCTTCCAACCTGAACTATTCCATGTCTCTATGCTGTTATTTGTTCATACAGTGTTTTGCATGGTGGAGTCCTGGTTCCTAGCTGAAGCTGCTTTTTGCAGGGCAGAGAGAGATGCAACTTAACTGGGGGAAGTGGAGTGACATGTGGGACAAGGTCACGTGGTGTGTACAGCATAGGGGGTTGCATTATGCGTAGTCTAGGTTATTGAAATGACTTCAGACCCCTTGTCCTCTCCCTGGCAAACCCAGATCTGCCTGAGCAATACTGTCATGCAGTGATTACAAATTACGTGAAAATAGGCACAAGTAAACTGTGAAGACTGTTTTTTAGTCACTTTTAGTGCTTTTCATGTATATTGTCAGGAACCTTTTCATATGGCATCTCGTTTATATTCTTTAATACTTTTGATCTCAAATTGCTTAACAATTTGAAGCAGTATAACATTCCTTCTTCATAGGCTGAGAAAATGAGTACTAGTACCTTAAGGCCTGCATTTTCATGCTTGCTTGACTTGTAAAACTGTACCCCACCTTTTCAAGGCTTTTCCTCATGCTATGGAATCTAAAGATGTTAGTGCATTTTGGTACCAGAATGATAACTATGCTAGAAGGTGACTATTATATCATTTTAGGTTACTTGTATGCTTGGCTGTCTGAGGTTAGCCACCTCAGCCATCAGATGTACTTTCATCACTTATTTTGGTTTACGATTTTTGGCAAAGTGCCCAGACATTGCAAAGGAGCTTAGGTATCTACCTCCCGTTGTCACAGAGTTGCCAGTGAAAAGGCCTGAAGGAGAATACAGGCTATTTGATTCCATGAGCTGGTGGTGGATTTTTTTGGACTACGCTGCTTTTACAGTTAGAGTGATTCTGTGCCACTGAATCAACGAAAGTATTATTGACTTTGGTGGAAGCTGAGTGTCAGGATACTAGCAAAGTGACTGGTGCCAGAGCAATGCCATGGTTTTAGTAAAAGAGCAACACAAGATGACTAACACATTGTATGAGGAATTGCTTTTCTACAGCCGCTTTAATTCTGACATCAGCTTGTCCTGAAGCTGATTTCTGCAGCTCAGTCAAGAGCAGTTACACAGTGTGCTTACTTGGTGAGGGCCTAGGTGCCCTCCAGCATGGTATGCCAGGTCCTTAGCAGCAGGACCATGGCCATGTGGAGCACCTGGGAAGTGATGGCTGAGAGCTTGTTTGCTCAAGTGAGAAGCCTCCCTGGTGATGTACTTGAAGATAGGACTGATGAAAAGAGTTCGTGATGCTCAGGGTTTTGAAAGACAGCTAGTGTTGGGGTGGACCTGCTGCAGCATCTTGCACATGTAGATGGACTAGCTCTCCTTCCTGCTCGTGTCATGCTTCTTGTAATCTTTCTTCTGGGTCTTATTCACGACTTCTTTGGGGCCTTTTTTTGTAGGGTGGGAGGGAACATGGCTGCCTCAGGTTTTTGAGTATTGCGCTGTTTCTGACAAACAGAAGTGGCTAAGGATTCCTGCTGATAAAAGTCCCATTCTAACTCTCATAGGTTACTCTAAACATTTTTGGTTGTTTCCTTTGAAGCTGATGCCCTGATGTTTCTTTGATTCATCACTTATTTCAAATCTCCTAAATGTTGCTGAAGTGGCTAATGGCCTTTTGTTATTCCTCACTAGCTGTCAAGAAGAAGCAAAATTATACTAGTGTACATGAGGCAGTGAAAGCCGGTGATGTAGAACAGCTTGCGTCAATGATAAAAAGTGGAGCTGGTATTAACAAGGTGGATTTAGTTCACAAATTCACACCTTTGCACTGTGCTGCACACTCTGGAAGTCTGGAGGTAAAATACTTTGTTAGCGCTCAGACACAGCAAGGTTTTTGTAAGTTAATGTTTTCCTTCTTCTTTTAGTGGGAAAGACGGGACACAAAATTGCTAGCTCTGATCAAGCTAAATAAATAATCTCTGTTTTTCTTCGTAAATATATTCACCAATGGTAGAAATACAGTTTTTAGGTTTTTGTTGTGCCTTTCTGAAGCTCCAGGCAGTTTATGTAGTCAACATTGCAAGATTTCAAAACCCAGTAATTTTCTTACTACAAGTATAGTGTGGCCTTCCTTCCAGACTCGTGGCCTTCTTTTGCTCCTATTAAGTTTTACCCTTTGCTTAAGGACAAATCTTGTAGGATGTGTGCAATGTTCTAGTCATGATTGCATTGGGCTGGGCTGAACCAGAAGAGAAGTGATGTGAAAACACATTCATTCAATTTATCAATGTCTTGCCCCATGCCTCATTCTCTATAGCAATAGTTTTAATATATTTTATTTTGATAAATAAAAACACTGAATACTGATGCAGAAATGAGCAGGTACTTGCTACATAAATGTGAGGAACTTTCAGAATGACCAAGCTTTTGAAATAAGGACAACATTCACCTTCTTCCTACAACCTCTTTGTAAAATCATTATAGCAATCTAATCTTGAAGAACAAGGCCATGAATAATTGTATAAAAAATTCATGTCCAAAAGGAAGGGATGTAAAGTTTTTGCTAAAATCAAAAAATAATAAATGCAATGCTGTTGTTGGAATGTGCAGAAACTGTCAAGAAAATGCTGGTCAACGTGTTGTCAACCCTAAAAATAGATAGTTCGCACACCCTTTTCTACCTCTATAAATTCTGCAAATTTTCATTTGATTCTTCTACTTTGCAATCAGTGTATTAGACTTGACTGAGTTATCTGTCATCTATTTGTCCCTCACTAAGCTCTTAATGTTGGAAACAGGAAGAATCAGAGCTGGAGACTGGCATAAAGCAACGTAATAAATAATAATAATATCTAATAAACTATATAACTAGTCCTCTACCTTTTTCTGGTTAGTTCATAAAGCTTTGCCTGAAAAACAAAAGGAACTGCTGGAAAAAGGTGAATAAAGCAAGGCTGGGCTGTGGAAGGATGAGAAGAGAGGTGGGATTACATACACACAAGGAGCCTAATGAATGAAATGAAGTTTTAAATGTGGTTGGTTGTATTTGTCCCCTTAGTAGTTTTAATTGGAATTCAAGAGAGCATGTTTGCACCATTTTCTCCAGTGTTTTTAACTTATGCCACACAAATACTCTCACAGATTGCATTTTAACCTGGAAAAGAAAAATTCATAAGACATACTATAAAATTAATCCTAGGGTCTGGATTACTAGGTCATTTGTACTTTTTTTCTCCTGGGCCTTGAAGCCTTGAAACTGTATAACTTACCCTTAACTTCCTAATGCACAAATATCTGGCTAATCCATGCCTTGGGTGTCTTATTTCAATAATGAAATATTCTGATATGCTTTGAAATGTAACATATACTGATAATTTGTAGTTAGAATTGTGCCCTAGACTCATGATAAGAATAATTTAAAAGACTTTGTTTTTGGTTGAGCAGTGTCTTCACTGGTTGCTCTGGCATGGAGCTGATATAACACAAGTAACTGTCAGAGGCTGGACAGCAGCTCATCTTGCAGCTATCAGAGGTCAGGATGCTTGCATGCAAGTAAGTATTAACGTTTACTCTCAAACAAAGTTAAGTAGGGCAGACCTTGAGCTTGGATGAACTATCACAAGGTCATTATGAAGGTCAGCTAAGACAGCTCCTAATGGAGCTATGAGTATCTCATCTTGATATCTTTACAACTGGAAGCATGTCACTGTTGTTAACCAACGCACTCATTTGCTCTATCTGTGCAAACAGAATTGTTTTGTGTAAAGACAATGCCTAGAAGTCACCCCAAAGTTATCCTGCTGAATTCATCCTTCTAGTCAACCTTTGCTTTTTCAACCTGTGAACTGAACTTTTGCTTTTCATTTGTTTTAGGCTCTGTTGTTAAATGGAGCAAACCTAGAAGCTCAGGATGATCGTGGGTGCACTCCGTCACACTTAGCTGCAGCCCATGGGCAGTCTTACACTTTACAAACTATACTGCGAAGTGGAGTGGTGAGGGACTTTTATTACAGTTCCCAAGTGCAAAGCCAAAGCTTCATATCTCTTTCCAGATAAAGCTTAGACTGAGATTAGCACTGTAGATTCATCATTATTGGTATATTGTTGGGGGATGATGGAATTTATTTTTAACTTAAATTTCCATTTTTTTATTGTAAGATATGTTAGGAAAATGTTCCAAAAATCTAGGGAGAATCAATAATGTGAGAAAACAACATTCCACAGGTATGTCACTAAATGAAGATTGGGCACTGTGGTTATTGTGATTTTTCGCAGTTTTACTAATCTTCTGTAGCAGAATAGACATAAACTTAAAAAAATCCCAACCAAACCTAGGTGTATATTTAAGGAATAATGATGGATATGGTGATAGAAGTATGTCTAAAAATGTACCCTTTATACATGTATTACTTAAATAAAACCAAGAACCTATGAAAAATACCTGTCTTGGAATGGGATCTATGCACATGGCACGAACTTTTAAAAAAGTTCTTGGATTTGACTTAAATAATTGAACACAATGAACAGCTGATTCCTAATTATAAAATTTGTCCTGCTTCTGAGTTTCATAAATGAATGAATTAACCTGCTGCTTTCATTCTAGAATGCAAATATTTCAGACAGGAATGACTGGAAACCTGTTCATTATGCTGCTTTTCATGGTCGCTTGGGGTGTTTGCAGCTTCTTGTTAGATGGGGAGCGTGTATAGATGATGTGGATAACAATGGAAATCTTCCAGGTACATCAGGATAAATCGCATGTTTTTTAGCCTCTGGATTGCAATTGTTATGTTATGTGATAATTTTAGCGAATGATAAGTAATGCATACCAGCAGCATTTGCTAGTCGATTCCATACATTTCAGCATAGTTGTTTCATTTTTATAATGATGGGGGAATTTCTAAAATCCAAAGCACTTGCCTGTTGGAGAAGACTACCTTATTCACCTCCTGCTGCTCCTGGCAAGGATTGGATCTCATGGGTGCTGGAATAACTCACATCAGAGCAGGCTCAGTCTGGCTGAGAGCACTGCGTAGGTGGGCAGCCTCTCCCATGTGCGTGACAGAGTGCATATGCCAGTGGAGGTCATGGGAGGGGAAGGGTAGGCAGGGCAGGAGGCCGTTTCAGCTGCTATATGCTCCTTTTTGAATTTCTGCCGGAGTTTAATGGATGTGTAAGTGTGATCAAATTCTGGCTTGTTCTTGGGCAGGTTTTTGTATCCAACTGTTTCTTAACTGATTTGGTAAAACCCTTGTTCTCATTTACTTGTGATCTCATCTTGATTTCTGAAATACTGACATTTTTGTATTATCTGTAATCTGTATTCTTTTTATAATCACGTGCTCAGTCACTTTATCTAGTGCAAAAAATGGGCAGCATTTATTCCTTGCTCTTCATAGTTTTGCCACTGTTCCTCTGCCTACCTGTGCTATTGCCTCAGAATCCTCTTTAAGTTGAATGCTATTGCTTATACCCTGCCTTTTTGTTGCATCCTTTCCCTTTTAGCCTTTCTCTTCTTATGGTCTGTCACATTATTTGTTCCAAGGAGCATAATATTTTTGCTATAACTCTTTGGAGTTATGTTTTTAAATCCCTTTTCAAAGCCTTTGACCCTTTGTTAAACACCACTCGTCTAGTAAACTGATACCTATGGCCTGTTTTGCAAACCTGTTTTTTGTTAAAGAATGTGAGCCTCTTACATGTCCCAGCAGGACATCTGCTATATTAGCTCAAGCAGTAGAGGATTATGTTAGGCACTCTTATGACAGCGAAGAAGGTAGCTCTATTTGCATGTGGGAACACTTCCCTGGGTCAGGGAAAAGTCCCTATCAGACTTTTTTTATGGAGAGATGGGGAATACAACACAGGTCCAATTCAATGGTCTGTATGCACTGGTCAGTAGAAAATGGTTTTTGTTATTCTTTTGACATCTACAGAAGCTGAATCTACAGCCTTTGTTCGTTTTAATTTGACCATACTATCATCCAAAGGAAAGAAACTGCTTTGGAATATTGCTAATAAAAGATTACTGAAAGTGGTGTGCTATACAGATCAAACTATTTTCCACAGTTTCTAAAACTGAAGTAAAATTATATCATCTTTACATAATTCAACTTCAAGATTAGATGGCAAGTGCTATAATTTTACCTAAGAGTGTACTGAAAGAAACTTACTGAGGTTGCAGTGTCATGCACCTAAAACTAAAAAAAAATAAGACTTAAGATTGTCTGGACCTTTTCCATGTGTGTATTGTGGTGGACATTTTAATTACCTATAGCATGCTAATTTTTTTCCAAGAGCTCTGGCTCATTCAGGGCCCAGAATGGGCTGTGCTCATTAATGAACTATTCAACATTTTGTTTGCTCTCTATATTCTCTATATTTTTTGCCCTCCTAATCTTTTGTTTTCTCTCTATATTCAGTTTTTGGCCCTATCTATGCATCATTTATTGTGCAGTATTTAGGCCTGTTCTAAAGAAAATACTAATTTGAACATGATGCAACACTTCAGTTTTTCACAAACACTATTTTCTACTCACCGTTGAGAAGAGCAAATAGTTTTAGCCTGATTTTATAAATGGCAAGATGAAACTTAGAGATAGAAAGAAGATAGAAAGCTTGGGATACCAACTACCCACTGCCAATTTTGTGATGCCTAAGAGACTAAGACAAAGTTTTTCAAAGTTCTTAGCACTGAGCAGCATTTATGTTCACATCGCAGTACCCTTTCACTTTAGGCTCAACTGCAAATGCTCAGCATGCCTGCAGATCATATGGCACAGTTACGTGTTGGGCACTAGCTAGTAAGAGACACACAGATTAAAAACCACCTATGTTAAGTTCCTTTACGTGACTTCCACAGCATCCTATTGAAACTACTGAAAGACATGGACTGAATGCAACTCTTTAATGTATTTTTCCCTTGCCATCTCTACAGAAAAATCTGAGCTTTTCTGACTGCTGCTCTGCACAGGGCAGAGAGCTGGTTAAAAAGTTTAATCCCAAAAGGTTAAATTTTGTCCTTGAGATTTTTGGGCATCTGAAAATAGATTTGTAAGAGTTGAGTCAGTTTTGCACCAGCTGACTGTAATAGTCAGTATTTAAGAAGATACTACTTTTCACTTTTCCCAGAGTAACTGTAACTCACTGAGTAAATTAAAAACAATGGGACAGCTACCCCGATCTCAGCAAAGCTCAGATTTTGCTGCTTTAAATTTTAGCAATTATCTCTACCTAAATATTGTTATCTTGCCATAAAACCAGTATCACCTTTAAGAGCAATCAGTCTGAGGAACTATGGATAGTTTGCAACAGAGAGCTTGTATGCGCCAAAATTTAACCTGTCATGTCTTAGTGCTGCTTGTCTGGGTACACTGCCTAGCTACTATGATGATAATGAGATTCTTAACTGGAGACAAAGCAATCCTTTTGCCTGTAGTACGTCAGCCAAATAAGCATTTTTTGGCAACTTCTTCCTCTTGATGGGACTAGAGAATACTATGTATTACAAAATAATGGGCATGTGTTTTGTACCTCTTACTTTGTTATAGGCCCAGCACTTTACCAGTATTAAATAACTAAACTTCAGTGTAGCCTAAAGGACAGAAGCAGTCACTTTTGTAGCGAGGCAGAGCAGCTCCTGCACGTAGCAACTGTCTACAACAATTTAGGAGATAAATGTAATAGATGTACTGTGTATAGCCTCTGTCATGGGAGTAACCTCCAAATACTTTACCCAACAAAGTGAATGCCATTGTCCTCATTTTGTAGGTGGGGTGACTGAGATGCAAAGGTGTGATTCAGCTTGTTTGTGGTGGCACAGTCGAGGTGGGATTAAAGCAGAAATGCCCTAACTCCTAATCAAGGAGACCCCTTGCTGCCTCCTCTGCAATGAGTGTCTACTTAGGACAGGGAAGTCAGAAGAACACCGCTGCTGAGGAGTCAGATTTCTATTCACTGAGATGATGAGACCCCAGCAGTGCACTCTCCTAGCTAGTGGCCAAAGGTCTCTTGGCCGTGTCATATTGTTTCCTGCATCAGCTCTGCCAGCGAATCTTCTTTGGAGACCCTCTCCTCAACAGTTTTCTTTTACCTTCTTTACCAAGAAGGAGGTTTTCTTTTATCTCCTTCCCAAGAGCTAAACTCTGTCCTGGATCCGTCCTGAGCATCCCTTATCCAACTGAGGCTGCTCCCACTTCTTGTGCAATGCTGGATATCTCAAGCGCTGGCAGAGGGGCTAGATCTGATCAGTAGCGACTGCAGTGCTTTCTTGGTGGTCAGCAGTGCTCTGTTCTAACATACTGTGTTTTACCTTGTGCTATAGCTCATCTGGCAGCAATGGAAGGACACCTGCATTGCTTTAAGTTCTTGGTCAGTAAAATGACCAATGTCAGGTGCACTCTGAAAGCCAGGAATGACCATGGAGAGACTCCAAGGGACTTGGCTGAACGGTTCTATAAAGACAATATTTTGCAGTATATTGATGGTGTGGAAAAACAGGGGGAGCATCCAGAGACGCAGGAAGGTGAGTGTGGATTAAGATATTTTTAAAATAGGCAATGTAATGCTACAGAAATACTTGATTCTGGAAACTTGTATGAGCAGGAGTATAACTTTTAAATAAGCAATGTAAGCAACAGCTGTTGCTTTCAATACTTATTACCCTTAGTGATAGCTAAAGACTGGGATACCTAGTGTGATTTTATAAATGTGTTGGATTTACTCCTAACTGAAATATAACTTGTCACTCTATTTTACACTCTGAATACCAAGTTATCCATGTTATCCTTCTTAGACTTCACTAGGGATCCTGCAAAACTGTATAATTTTCATGAGTGTGCAGAGCTGCCTGTTCAGAATCCTTTACTCGCGTTCAGCAGCAATTTACTCTAGAAACATCCCACTGAAATTAGAATTACTTGCTAGGTAGTAATGCTACTGCAGTCAGAACAGCCAAAGGATGCAAGTGTGGCAAGGTTTGTAAGGAGAACATTCATCAGAGCAAAGATATGAGAATTGCCCTTTTCACCTCTTGGCTTTTTACAGGCACTTACTTTTCTTATCTGCTATTCTTTTGTTATTGTACATATGCATATATATGTCAGTGTTCTCTCTCTCTAAAAAGAATTAGAAAAATCAAATTGTATAGCTAGTGTTTTCAGCAAGGAGCAAAATAGTTTATATATTTGGTGAGACTATAGAATTCCAAACAGGCAGGTGACTCCAGTTTCCAACAGTAATAGAACAGCAACCTTAAAACAAGGGTGTATTTATTATTCCAGATTTATGAAATTAATCTCTTAACTGTATAAGATGCTTGTAGCCATAACCAAGACATGTTTAGTCAAGCCTGTGAAGAACAGTGCTAGTTATGCAGCTGCATTTTAACTGATTAAGGTTGCATTAGCCTTGCTAACTACAGCTCTGAAATTTCCATGCGTAAGTTAAGATGAGAGAGGCAAGCTGTGTAAGACGAACATGAGCATGCTTATTAGAATTGTGGGCATCTGCTTGGAAACATGTGCATTTCACTTTTAGTTTTAGCTTTTCCAGCCCATGGTGCTGCTTTCAAAGGGGACCTGATAACACTTAGAAGATTAGTAAAAAGTGGAACAATCAATATTAATGAACGGGATGATACAGGATCCACTCTCATGCACAAAGGTCAGTAATTATAATCTGTGTTTCAGCTTGTTACTGTTTGTTGCTGACTTGTTTGCTTACTTTTTCGAGTGGCTGCTTATCAGATAAATTTCATGAAAAACAGCATCTCATTTCCTGAGGGCTTCAAAGGGCAACACACATTTTGTGATATGTGTGTGCGTAGGTGTCATTTACTTTAAAAACAGACTGAACAAGTTGAAGTCAAGGAGGAAGAATTTATATTAAGAAGAAAAAAACATCTAAACTGAAAACTAAAATAATTTTTTTATCAGGTGAGATGTGACTTTTAGAAACGTTGACTATCTAGGTACGATGATCTGTATTGTGGCCGGGGCCTTTATTTATTGAACGTCTTGGTACTATGGAGATGTGTTCTAAAAACCACAGCAAAGTCATTTGATAGTATTCTGTGGAGGAAGGTAAGCATCTGGTATCTAACACATTGATTTGCAGTGGAGTGCTAGCATTGCAAAAAAATGGTCCTCCTGTGTTTTGGGGTTTCTTTTGTGATGTCTGAAAGAAGAAATGGAAGAGGAAAGAAAGAGGGAGATATTCTTGTAACATGTCTTTAACACAATTTCTCCCCAGCCTCCCCACACCTCTTTTTGATTAGATATAAATGGTAGAATTTTTCAAAACATAATTAAAGTTCTCATTACGAAAATTGCTGGGTAGGGATTTTAGAAGTGTTTCCTGCATTCCTTCCCACCACCTTTTCTTGGGTGTTGCTAACCTACAATTGTTTCATCCCCAATCTTTACATACAATATGAATGTTATAGGGAAATATTGTAACCCATTATTATTGCATATCCTTGTCTCGGTAAGAAAACAGATAYGACACACATCCAAAGAAGGTGCTGTCAGAGACAGATTTATTCTTCCTTGAGAAAAAGGGTTTGCAGGTTTCAGCCAGCRTGCCAAGTACCATCCTCGCATATGTGAAACATCATTCCTGGGACCATGTTGTAGGGAGAGTAGCCATGCCGGACCATATAATGAGGAAAAGCTGTTGTGTTAGGCTGTGAGTGAGAAGTGTTGCCTTCAGTGTGTGGCCCAAGAAACGATGTGCCAGCACAAAGCTCTGGCTTCTCTCCTGCTCCAGGAGACAGCAGTGCACGTCACAGATCTGACAAACAGCTGTGTCTGGTGTATGGGAGCCCAGAGCTGGGGGGAGGTGATGGTGCTGTGCTGCAAATACACAACATACAGGCCTTACTGCAAGAGAGTGTGAGGCAGCAGTTATTTGTGTGTCTCACACTCAGTGCATGAGATTGGGCAGGTTTAGTTTGACTCGTGACTGGGAAGAGTTGCTGATAAACTTCTGGCGCTAGAAGGAGGCACAAAACTACACTGCATGATCTTCCTCAAAACTGCATGTACTCATGTGGCTGATCATTGGGCTGCTCTTGAAATAGTATCTCCCCCTTAGGGTGTTAGTGAACCCAGCCCCTGGGGTGTCAGACCATGCCAAGAGGAGGACATCTTGGGTGAGAAACACATCAGCCATATACATCTGACTTGTGTGCGCATTCTTTCCATCAGCTGCTGGACAAGGGCATATCCATTGCTTACAGTGGTTGATTGAGATGGGAGCTGACTGTGACATTACGAATGAAGCTGGAGAGACTCCAAAAGATGTAGCCAAGAGGTAGCAGTGCCTATCCTGTAACTCTATCATTTATTTGCTTACTATTTATATATCAATATCGTTGTCAGCTTTGTTGAAATTACTCCTGATTTTCATTGATGGAGCAAGAACAGGTCAGGCCTGTGAATTCCAGCTCTGAGTGATAAGCAAAGCTGTACTGTAGCTGTAAAAAGTTTTAATTTTAACTTAATTGAATTTTAATTATTTTGAGTAAGGTTAGACATAAAAGATGAAGATGAATTGGTTTGGAAAAAGAAATTTAAGAGCCAGTATGCTTCATCTAAAGAAAGTTAAGAGCCAGTATGCTTCATCTATGCAAAGTAAGTGAGAACTAGATAAGGCCATCTGTTTTTCCTATTTATTAATAAAAAAATAATGCAGTTGCTCATGCGATTCAATTACAAATTCCTGCAAAGGAAAATGTATCTTTGTTGTGGAAGTCATTGTCATAAGATTTCGCTGAGGCTGAAATTGCCATCAAAATACTACAAAAAGCAGTTTAGCTGCTCATAGTTTGTGCACCAGTGCTTCCTTTAATCCTGAAACCTTATTTGGTTGAGATAAATGGGAACATGAAGAGTTTCAGAGAGTTTCTATCCCATGCATGGAGCATGGATACATTTTTCCACATGACAGGAATATTTCAGTGTAGATTAACTGTTCTCTGTGCAGATTTGCCCAGCTGGCAGCTGTGGAACTTTTGACACAAAGAACTGGAGACAGTAACTCTGATGACGAAGAACTAGATGCAAACAACATAAAGTTTTTTGAAAGACATGGTGTGGAAGGGAGTACAGATAGCAAGGAAGATTTAACCCTGGATAAAGCAGAGAGAAGGAATGCACGCAGTAAGCATTGTCTTTCTTCACCCTTTGTTTGGAAAAGGTAGTCTCAAGACATTATATTCCTAGTTCCAGTTTCTGCCAACTGCTGCAGACTTCTTTGTCATAAGACAAGTTAGTTGACAGGATCTCTGTACCATTGAGCATTCAAACGTGTTTTGGAAAATCAGAAAGCATAGCATAGGATGATCAGAGCATAAATGTTATACTGTTTTAATCTGCATCGATGAAGCCACATTAGATTGCATGTTGTTTTTGAGAGCTCTCTGCTGTGTGGGTGTCAGGTGTAGCTCTGGATCTGCTGAGCAGTGCGACTGCTGCTCTCTGTTTGTGAGGCTGTTTTCCAGACCATTAAATTCCACCATGGATGTCTTCACACCGTGGCCTGTTACCTACCTGGAGAACTCTCTCTTGCAGTAAGGGCCTATCGCAAGATTCAGGAACTTCAGCAACTTCTAGAAATTGCCTACAGCAACTACAGACAGCTGGGAGGAATAACTGAGGAGGAAAGGAAGATGAAAAAAGAAGAAAGGGAAATTGAGAAGTAAGGTTAACTTGTCCTAGTAATATTTAACTCTATAATGCCGATTTGAAAGCCTTGGTTAATGCTACCTTATGCTCAAACTGCTTTGGCCATTCCCTCTTTTCTACTTAGCAACTTTAGCCAGGCCAAAAAGAAAAGGACTTCAGCCATTTGTCTGGCCATTTCTAGACTTCCACTACCAGGTTCGGCCCCACAACACAGGTGCAGTATGTTTGATGGGTCCACACTTCTTGTGCTTGGTAGGATTATCTGCTCTACCTTCACGTTTTCCTGCTGCATATGTGCAGTCTGATACATCCTGACTGTTTTCATTGCATTATGGATGCAGAATGCATGTACACCCAGTAGGAAATCTGAATAAAAGGCCCTAGTCTTAGCAAGACTTGGATGTAAGTGCATACAAAGCAGAAATTATTGAATGAGCTGCTACCTTTCTGTGTCAAGGGCAATGTATTTCTGTGCTCAAGAATGTATTAAATCATATCCACACTACAAAAAAACAACCTCAGCAAACCTGCCCTTGCATGTGGAGCACTTTTCATAATGTCTGTCTAATTCTCAGGATCTCCATTAAATCAAAGGATTCTGTTAGATGGGTCAGGTGACTAGATGGGCAGACTATCTAAGTTTCAGAGAATTGCCCTCCTGTCTGTCAGATACTTAGGTCTTAAATGATAAAGTATCATCCAAAAGGCAGCTTTGACCAGGCTGCCTTGCATGGAAAAATGCCCACCTTGTATGTGCCACATGAGTTTGGAGATGTGTCTTATTAATCTCAAGTGTGCATGAGTCAGCCTGTCCCCAAGCACTGATTTCCCTGCATAAGCACGGACCATTCTTTCAATGTCAGTAAGGCTGACGCAGCCTTGGAGCTTTGGGCTATGTGACTCAGGCATATTCAGCCCAGGAAATGGGGTACCTCTTGCTGAGAGCTTTCCTGCTATGCTGTTTGAATTCATGGAGCAGACATCTCCCTTTTCCTTTTACCAGTCTTCCATCTTTGTAGCCATGCTAATTCATCCTGGTCCAGAGGAGAGCCAGCTCAACTCCAGATGACTCAGTTTCTGAGGTCATTTGCTGACTGTAATAAGAACATATCTGAATTATGCCTCTGCCGACCAGTTCCAGGAATCTCAGTTAATTTAGTAGCCATTGTGAGTGTGACCGATGAGAACTTGTGGAACCATATATCAGCCAATGCTGCAGCTTCCCTGCAGAAAATGTTATGCAAGCTGTCATTTGAGCATTCCTCATCTGTGGTTAAGCCCATCACTTCAGGATTTAGGAAAGATGTAGAGGAACAAGTCTTAAATGAAAAAGCTGCCCCTGGCTCCTCCAGAATCCCAGTTTTATGCTATTTCTCTGTTTCATGCTAAGCTTTTGGCTTCTTAGGCACTTCTCCCCCTTCTGCAGCTAGGGCAGGACCTGAGTTGTGGCCTACCCAAGACCCCAGTGACTGGCTCAGTGTGTGGGGAGAGGTCTCCATCTCGTGGTTGGATGTGCTGAGTGCTGCTGAAAGCTAAGAAGGGAAAGAAGTGCTGATGCTGAGGCTTTTACAACAGGTCTTTGGCCAGGAGCATGCTGTAGCTGAATGAAGGTCACTGTACATATACATTTGGCTTGGAGAGAAGCAAGGAGCTTCTCCACCCAGTAGAAGGACTGAGCAGGATTCCCATGTTGGCATCCCCGGGGTGCTTTGACAGGGTGCTCAGTACCTCCCTGAAGTCCTATTGTGATTTTGCACCTGGTGATGGAGGGAGCATTTCTCTCCTAGGGTCTTCTCACAGAGAAACCTGTTCAATAGTCAGCCCAATAAAGAAGGAAGCTGGGCAGTGGAGGTGGGAAGTGGCCTTTCCAGCCCATCTGTGTGCTAGCAGTTGGTGTGAGTACTGCACTGTTTTCTGCTGTGACTAATCTGTTCCTTAGCAGAGGCACAGGATTGCATGGAGTAGCCAGGGCAGGGTTGGCTGCACTTTATGAGCCTCTGCTTGTCTGCTTTGCTTTTGGCAGGGCTGTGAAGGAGCTGGAGGCCCAGCTAGAATACGAGCGAGTCAGGCGGGAAAAGCTGGAGAGCCAGCTGGATGACTACCGTGCTGAGATAGGCCACCTCAGAAAGAGCCTGGAGAAAACCCACATCCCCCCTGCTCTCCCTCTGGTGAGTGCCATGAAAAGGTGCCTTGCTAGCCAGTGCACGGGACAGAGGTGAGATTCCCGCTGGGATTCCTCGGCACGGTGCTAAGAAATATCATTGGAATAAATGTGTTTGTTAGCAGCTTTTAGCTTGGGACACTGAAGCAAGCAACAGCCTCTGTTACATCCTGACCGTGTTGCTGCTGTGAAAGGACATAGTTTCTCTCTGTACAGAGAAACGTCCATCTTCTTCATGTTCGTATTAACAAGCGGGAGTGGACTAAGTGCTGAGTACTTCTGTGCTGTATCTGCAGTGACTAGCTGTTCCCCTTGGCTGGTACCCGAGTCTGACTGTTCTGGGTGCTTCAGGAAAACTGTCAACCCCTCATCCCTCAGACTGGCTCGGTTTGTAGCAATTGCAGCAGTATTGCAGGATGTTTCCTTTGCTTCAGAACTCTCCTTCAGAACTGGTTTATTTTCCTCCTGTTCACACCACACTGAGCTGGTGGAGTACTGTAATACAGTACTGTATTGCTGCGTATAGTGGCTGACTTTGATGAGCGATCTTGCATGCCATCTGCTGTCACCTTAATTGTCACRCCCAGTGATGGCAAATGAGATGCAGATATGAACTATTCATTGGCTTAGCAGGAGAAGACAGAAAAGTTAAAACTTTTTTTTTTTTTTTTATACCAAATCTGATGATAATTCAGAAGTTCACATGCTAACTTTGCTCGTCACTAAGGCAGGCTGTTCATTGCTGCTCTTAGAGCTTCACTTAACTGCCTTGACCACTGTACTGATGCAACTGTTTGTAAGACCCTGGTATAACTGATATCAAAGTCAGGTGAGGACTCTGGCCACTGACAGTGTGGGAGACTTGGATTTAGATTCTTCTTTGGCCTAGAAAGGCCCAGAAGCCCCATCCCAGGGGTGCCATAACCAGCACAATGCCAGCTTTCCTGAGACGAAGCCGTATTCATTCCCTACTCACAGCCATGCACTGTGATTGCTGTAATTAAGTATTCATTGGTCCAGAGAGAGAGAATGAGAGAAAACAACTTTATAGGCTTATTAAAAGGGTTGTCAAGCAGGAAGAAGGAAATCTGGCCTGAGCTTCGCATGAAACTTCTATGTATTCCTTGGAGCAGAAATAGGTTTGCTGGTTAAAAGGGGTAACATTACCACCTCCTTCAGTCAGGTTTGAATGAGGTCCAGGTGCTTGGAGTGTCCCCACTAGATAATGGTCCCCTCTATTTTCCAAGCGTGATGGGGAAGAATGCTTGGTGGATGTTCTGAGYGGGAAACAAGCATTTAAGAACCCTATTTTGTTACCATTTAAACTACGCACGGCTTTGGCTATTGAAATGGCTAGGGCTTTTCAGGCCTCTTGAGAGCAGAGGTGATCCCACCCCGAGGCAGCTGGGAGCAGGAGCTGTGCTGTGGACTGTGTTGTGCTTCACGTCCTTGCAAAAAGACAGAGGAATTTCTGTCCCGACCATTTTAGTCCTTCTGCTGCCATCTTCTGGTCACAGGGTAACATGACATGGCTGCATGTGCAGCATACCTAGACTGCATTCAATAGCTGCAGCTCAAAGCAGCGAGGCCTGCAGGGTGCCTCCATCACACACTTGTGCAGGGTGCTGGATTCATAGCAGCAACCAAATTCTTTGTCCGTGTCTCCCAGCTCTTCCCCCAGCTCTTCCCAGCAGCAGCTCCAACATCCCTAGTTTGCAGTTTTGTCTTTCTCTTCGCTTGAGTAGTTAAACATGGTCTGTGAGGCCTCTTGGCCATAACAAGTCCCTCAGCTGGGAATGAATGGTACTTTTGCAGCTACCATCCTTCCAACATGTCCTACTTATCATCTGCTAAAATTCAGATGGCTTTAAAAGATACTGAGACATTCATAAGACAAATTATCAAGGACCTTTTTTAAAGATGCTGGCTTTGGCTTAGGGGGCCCTCTGAGCCACAGAGCAAGCAGGGCATTACTGYGGTTTTCTTACACCTGTCTCTAGGCAGCACTGCCCTGTGCTCTGGCATAACCATGTTGCACAGCTCGTTCCATCTCCCTTCATCCACTTTCCCCACTTTCTTCCTCCTCTTTCTGCCCTCCCTTGCAGGATTGTTTCCCCCCACACGTTGTAATGCTCCACAGCTGTTTGCTTCCCACTGTATCCTTGGGACCAAACTTTTCTACACTGAGGAGACCCTCCAGCTGGCCAGGTGCCTCCCTCCTTCAGAAGAAAAGTCACTTTCTGTGTCCACAGTCCACCTTAAAACATTACCTGTTCTACTCGCCTGGCAATCTGGGACCGCTTTGGCATATAGTGCCCCATTTCTAGGGTAGAACAGTGTCTGCAATTACTTAGTTTGCTACCAGTAGCAGTCTGAAAAAGCACATTTGGGTTTTGGGTTAACTGTTGTAACATCACTAGCTGGGACTGGAGACAACTTCTGCTGAGGCAGATTTGTTTTCAAAAACTTCTGCTTTGAATAACTGCTGCAAACAAGGGACCTTCAAAATTTTACCCTGCTGTGACTGTCATGCTGTGTACAGGGGACTAAGCTCTGCTCTCAGCTTCAGTTTGGCTCCAAAATTATTCCAGTATGCAACAGCTGAGACAATCTCAGGTAGAGCAGAGAGCCAGCACAACAGCGCTAATCGTTGTGTTTGACCCTGGGTGTACCGTCAAGCTTGATCKATTTCTAGCTTTGATTTTATCAAATGCCCGTATCACTCTGAATATTAGCCTAACCGCTACCTCCTTGAGGGGAAAAAAAAAAAGTGTGTGTGCTTGTGCTTCATGCCAGATGCCCCACAGAGTGTGAAAGTTTACAAGAAATACAAGCTCCTTTCACTGTGCTCTAAAGTCTCTTACAGATAACAGGGACAGAAAATCAAAAATAGGTGGGTGGTACAGAAATAGCCCAGAAAGCCATTAGGCTCTTGGCTCGGGCTGGGTTCAGTCACAGGCAAGGAGATTATCAACATGGGGAAGAAGAAGAAGAAGAGCATGTCCAGAACATGTCTTTGGCTGCCCCATTTGACAAACTGCAGGCTCAATAACTGATTTTGTTAACATAAAATATGGTCTTGGCTGTTACACATTTGTTTTGAACACAATATTCTCTRGCTATTCAAAGGCACACGTTTACTCAAAAATCCTATCTTACTAGGTAGCGTATTTAAGTAATTGCAATTTAATGGTTGTGGCGTCCTTTTTTTAGGAAACTGAGGCAACATCYGATTCTTGCAAAGAGAAAAAGAAAATAAAGAAGAAGCCATCCTGCAGCCCTGGAGGGGTGTTTGTGAAACGATGCTGAGGAATGAGCCAAGCCAGGCTGTATTAGACAGTCTTGTCTTACAGCACAACAGCCAGAGCAGGTTCATCTTCTAATAGTCTCCCAAGCCCTTCCAAACAGAAGTCACCAGAGGCAGAAAAGCTATTATTTAACTGCTAGAAAGTAGAACAGCAATATTCAAGACAGTGCAAAGTGTCTGTATAGCCCCAGTTCTGCAGATGAGTTGTGGTTTCATATCTTTCAATTTCAGTGAACAATTTTCCTARTTCTCTGGGCTAGAAAATATTTTTAAATCACAGAAACTTTTTTTTTTTTAAACTGTAAGACTTCTTTTCCTATCCCAGTAGCTGTTTAGCAACAGCTTTGCAAATGATAGACAAAAATTGAAGAGTTAACTGCAGAGATGTCATAGGCCCTACTGAGCCTGAGGAAAAGTATTCCCATCTGCTAGGCTATTTAGTACTACTGTCTTAAAAAACAGCACCTAACTTCCTAAAATAGATCAGGTGATAGACACTGAATCCTGGTTCCACACTAAGGATCTGGAGAAAGATATTTGCTTGACTGCAGACTGGTGCTAAGCCCTTCACTTTTCATGGAGTTATTCCTAAGCAAGCCAGGAAGGTACTCCTTCACGATGTACCACATGAACTGTACTGCTGGGCCTCCGAGTCTAACTYGGGGCTGAAGGTTTCACTAGGTTATGGGGCATGTTAAAATTAGAAATGGCAAGCCTGCCCTCCATGCCCAAAAAACTTTTCATGACTTTACACATAATAAAGATTTTTCTCCCATCTGTATGCTATTGTGAAATTCCTTTTTCCTATTGGAACCTTCATCATGCATAATATTGTGACAATTTTGATTTCAATAATAAAAGTCAGGTCAATAATATAAGACTTTAATAAAGGTTAAGTTGCTAATGCCTGAATCATGATCTGTCCTCTCCTCAGTTACCTAAAGGAAAGTTAATCTGTGAATTTCAAAGTTAATGAAAAAAAGTCAATCATCTGATTGTTTTTGTGCACATGTGCAATAGACTGCGAGAGAGGCAGCTGAGCAACAGCATAAGTCTTCTATCAGAGCTAAAAAGGAGAAATCCAGTCTCTAGTGCCCACTTAAGGGTGTGTGTGGCGGGGGGTGGGGTGGAGGGAAAAAGGGTTTGAGAGATTTCCTACATYGCTGCTGTGTAGGAACAGCGCAAATGATCAGTCTGAATCTTTCTGAGAACTTCCAGAATGGGTCGAGTTTACTACAAGATGAATCTGTACCCATGACCATTACAGCAGACAAGAACGACTGCCTGAAGTCTTTGCTGGTAGCACCCCCATACCTATTTGACAAATACACTGACATTGTARAAAGCAGGCTCAACCCTCAACAGAGTAGCACTGGGTCTATTATAAAAAATCTCATTTTTACAAGCTGGTAATCTGAATTCAAGTCTTTCAGGCAGCAAATGTAACAAATTCATTTTATTTTCTTAAATGAAAATGTTTAAATACATAATTTCATGCACAGAATATAAGAATTTGCAGGGTACCAGCAAATTCAACTGTAAAGAGAATAAAACCGCAATAGAAAAAAAATTGTCACTATCCAAAATTTTATGCTCTATAGCCCATTAAGGGCCTATTCTTTAAGTAAAGTTTAATCCAGGAAGAATTTGTATTTTAATAGAAGATCCAAACTAAGCATAGGCATTTGTACTCAGCAAAGTGTGACTGCTTCAGTTTTGGAAGATGTCCACCCATTATGTTCYATCTCGGCAATCAAAGCCATGAGGTGCTTGCAGAAGGTAGAGGGACCGTCATCACAGGTTAGTTCAGAAGTCAGTGTGGCCCATTTATTTCCATGGGATTACAAAACACTCCAGAGAAGCGTGGAGACAGGGAGGAGGAGGACCACCACCACACTAGCACCTTTATCTGAGATGCTGAGTACAGTCACATTAGAAGTCAGATCCTACACTCAGAAAATACATGAGGGTTTATTGGAAATACTCTGTATTACTTGAAGGGAAGAGTTATGAACACTTATCTGCCCAAGGCTCTACACTGTGAGAATATGTCCCTTTGGAAAGAGAGACAGACAGAAGAGTTTCCCTTATTCTGTTGGCCTCTGCAGGTATGGGTAAACGGTATTAAAAAAGTATGGAGACATCTTAGCTTTAAATGAGATTTTAAATCTATGTAAACCACTTTTCAAGGAAAAGAGGACTCCTTAGGAAAAGCCTSGGAGTGCGTGTTTATATGTATTACCAAGGGGCCATGCTTCAACTCATCAGAAAAGAGTAATGGATTGAAGAAACATCCAGCTCCTGTATTTAAGATTAGAGTACTCAGCTTGGATCAGAGTAGATCTGCTGGAATCTGGCATTAGCATTCCCATATTTTCATGGGCATATCAAATGTTTAGTATTTCCATTTTGAGGGGAGCTGAGAGCATAGCGAATGTTCTGACAGACAGAACAAAATTAATTCTGAAACATTAGGAAACACTGTCTGATTTAATGTAGAAAGTCTCTGGAAGTAAATAAATTATTGAATATGGGACAAAGAATTATTACTATGTATTCACCTACTTCCCCTCACCCCCACAATTACTTTGATCTTTAGTGTTACCTATTCAGAAAACATTTTTAGTGCACAACAAGAATATCAAAACAAAAGGGTACCAAGATTATCTACAGCTCAAACATGACAGTCTAGCAGATGTTGCATGGTGGCCTTTTCTCCATCTATATTTGATGCAGTCATTCCATTTAGATCTGTTTCCAGAACCTATAAAATCCCAGTGCTATTGCTAGGCAAGTGAATACTGAAGCTGTTAAAACAAAAGAAAAGAGGTAATTATTAAGTCAATGCTAAATTTCATCATCTTCTACATGCAGAAGACTAACTGCATACAGATGGAAGGATAATTTAACTCTAGAGCAGTTTCCTAAACTTCCTGAATTGCTGCAGGGGTGACAGAAGAATTTTAAATGACAGTGTCCTGTCTTAGATTTAATAACCTATACAGAAGTACTGCCCAAACTGTGAGATGGGAGGTCAGATTAAGCAGTCTGAGGAATTATGTTTCTAGAACTCTTTTGGATATACAGAGCACAATAGGCTACCATAATTTTTACTAATGTTCCCCATTTATCACAAATTATATTACAGGAGAGATGGTTATGACAGGTCTTTCGTTAGACATAAATTAAAATTAACAAAATGAACTAACAATATACACACCTGATACAACATTAGGATTTCTAGGCACAGTGCCTCTGAAGCCTGATCTGTTGTCTTACAGTACTGTTAAGCTGTTGTTTCAGATAATGTTAGAATAAAGCTAACTGGGTTTGTCTTTGGACTTGTTCTCACTTCCAAATGTAATGTGTTATTCTTTTTTTATTCAGCTCTAATGCAATATAAATTACCCTARTTATGTATATATTGAAAAGTCAATCTCAAATCAGACTTAATTTGTTCTACTTGGCAGGGAAAAGTATAAATACTGCCACACTGAAAATGTGTTTCTTTCAAAGTCTGAATGGGAGGCAGAACTGGTTGCAGCAGGAAAATACAGTGATTTCAAAGTAAGAGGTTCCCCTATTTCCATGTTCCATTCAACAGAAGTCACAAGGACTTTCAGGATCTGAAAGCAGACCCACCCACAATATAGCTTACACATAATCATAAGAATATGTGAATATACTGCTTCACTCTCAGACTAGTTCTAAYTGTCAGCAAACTTTCAGGATAACTTAAAGGACCTCAGAAGAGCTTCTGGAACAACTCTGCCCTGTAAATGCCTGCAGCAAAGACACATACTGGCAGACTAGACAGAATATATTTAGCCCTCCCCTGCCAAGTTCATGTTCCTTCTGATCCCAGTTCTGGGCACAATCCTAATCCAGCTGCAATGCTTTCATGCACCTCTTCCATGTTCTATGTCACTTTTGTTTTAAAGGGGGCTACATCCCGCCCCAGCCCCAGTTATCTACTGCTGCACAGCTGACTTCTTGGATGTGCTTTGCATCAGCCATTTGTTTCCACGCTACAGGCAGCTTCCGTTCCTTGGAACGGCAACTGACAGCACTGCTTACATACTACAGAGACATAATCGTTCTGTTTGCAACACACGGAAATGCAAAGAGACACAACAGCACACAACTAGTTTACAAAAGAAAGATTTTCTAGAACTGTCTCTCCGGTCTTTAGAAACATACTTTAATAAAATTCTATACTTCCAAAACACTGCATGGGTACTTGCCTTCTTGCCTATCACATACCTGCCAAATAACGTATTGTATCCAGCTTATTAGATTCCATAAGTGTTTTTAAGGAAGCTATTTCAGTGTCAATTTTATTACTGATTTCTGAGATAACACTGTTGGTACTTGAATCCTGAAACATTAAAAGATAACATATATTTGACTGTGATCTCTAGCCCTTTCAGTTTTGCAAAACCAAACAGAAATGCCATACTATCAGAAACGAGAAAGAAAAACACTTTAAACCAAATTTCCAACCTGTCAGCGAAGTAAAATATGTAACTGCTAAGTGACCTTAGAAGACACCAGGAAGCACTTAATATATACAAGTGGGGTATTAAAGAGGAAGAGAGAAAAGAAGAAAAGAAAATTTACATACTACAGATTTTTCTCTGATGTGCCAATGCCTGATCAACCTAAAGGCACCATTCTACAATGTATAGATATATGCCTAAATTTCTGTGAAACACTGATTTAATCATCCACAAACCATATCCAGAAAAGGGAGGAGAGATACTGAAGATGGGACATGTCCACCACAGCCTCTTGGACTTCAGTGCCTGCATGCTGGTCTGAGGACTTCCAGCCCACCAAATTGTTCCTTGGCTGTAGGCAGCTAAACTACCCCTTTGGTACAGCTGATCACCTTAGCCTTTAATATTAGGAAGGGCAGCGTGACACCGCACACCCCACATACAATAGCCTACGCATTAACACACGAAGTGAGAGATACAGCTTGCATGACCCCTTCCACCCAAGTTATATTTAGCACAAATCCCACCTAGACAACAAACATAACACGTATGAGTGATACATCCCAGCCTTTTGTTTTGCCACATAAAAATCCTATTAACTTTCATGAGAGTTTTGAGTTTACATGACATATAATAAGAAGAAAACAGTTCCACATTATAAAGTGGGCTCTGTTTAATACTTACTTTCTTATGAAACTCTGTAGTTGCTTCCATGAGTTTCTTCTCTTGATCTGTAAACTGTGAATAAAAGACAAATTACAATTGTAGTAAAGGAAAACAAGAAACAAAACTGAGAAGGATATCTTCAAAGCCCAGCTCACCATATCTGTCACTCTGCTTCTTTCCAGGTTTATATCTAGCTTGTTGTCAGCTCGGATTTTACCTGTTTCATTCTTTAAAACAAATAACAATTATGAAAATAACTGTTTACTTCCCCTAATATGAATGTATACATACTTGCTGTTTACTTACCAGTAGCTGTTGCTTAACTTGATCTAATTCAATTTTCATTTTCTAGGTGTAAGGGAGAAAAAAGTATTTTACAAATTCAGAAAATAAAGTGTTGTCACTACACAGTTACTATTGCATTCACTGTAATTACTCTTCCATGAGTTTTCTCCTAATGGAGCAATTTGTTCTTGATTGCATAACCTAACTAGTGTGTTTAATCTATATAGCCAGGTATAACCTATTGGAAATTTTGCTAACTGGAAATTAAGGTATTATTTTTTAACGATATACAATGATAAACTTGTTATACTGAGACTAAGGATAGCAGAAAAATACTGAAATGCTGTCAAGCCAACCAAAATACATCTAAATCACTTGTTTAATTAAACTGTTGCATAAAAATGGCTGACTACTCTCCCTGTACTTTATGATTTAYGATAAGGCTCTACTAGAAGCACCCCTAAATAAAAATAAAGATTATTCTACGATGCAAACAATTTTTCTTTCCAGAAGAACTGAGCAARTCTTACCAAGTGAAATATATTTTTATATGATCACAGAAGCCATCATCCATCCACAAACATTTCAACTCTGACAGAAGCATCCATGATTACTTCTACATAAATATTTTGCTCCACAAAAAGTGTTCAGCAGGTATAACCCGACATGTATTACAATTTAGTTGCTTAATTTAAAATATTTATTAGTACCTCATTCTCTGCTCTCAAGTTTGCAAATTCACTTTTCTCCAGGATGACCATATCTTTTCGAATGGAGTCCAAATGTGCCATTATCTGCTGTAAAGTTATTTCCTTCGAAACAACAAACATGTCAAAATGATTAAGTTCCACACTTTCTGGAAAAGTCAAAGAAAGCAGAGATTTCCAGGTCTGAGATTATGAAATAAGCTACAACAAAGCACAAAACGGGGGAAAAAACAACAAGAGAGTGGCCGAATCACGGAAGTTTATAGTTGGAATTTGTTTGAAAGATTCAAGAGGCTTTTTTTGTGATTTTTTGTTGTTTTCATTAAGTAATTCTGAATTTAAGCAAAAAAGCCAGAGGTATCTAGTCCAAGCAGCTGCAAGTGAAATAGACTAGAAACTTCAGGGTAGTCGTTCATTTTCGACCCCTTTCRAAGAATGTTGAGTACACTGTAAAACATGAATTGTTAGTCTCAATCCAGTTCCTAAATAAGCACTTGCATTTCTTGTCCAAAGAGTCGTCACAAGGCAAGAACTTAATGATATGAATATCACACTGTCCTCTCAGCTCTGAAGTGTGATGCTTGTTAGTAGAACACTGCAGAAAATGGAAAGCCTTTCTGGTCTTTGGACTAAGAAGTTCAAAATCCAGCCACTATTTATAAACTACAGAGAAGATAAAGGAGGAAACACTGTATTTTATAATCTTGAAAGCAATATTCCTAYGCCTAGTATAAGGAAGTTACCCTACTGTTTAACATGAACGATGACAGTTTTGTGGGATTCTGCCTTTAAAGCTCCACGCCAGCAAAATGAAGAGCTCTCATTCAGACTACAAGTAAACAGTATTTCTCAGATCCTATGTTGAACTAAATACCTAAAACACATCCTGACCCAACTTCCCCTGAAGCCTGACTTTACTTTGCTGAACACRACGAAGTTGCAGCTTTTAACAATTCCTGGTAAAACTTCAGCTGCGTTTACATTTTGGAACTGATTTTCTCATCCCATCTTAAAATATTCGCTTCAACAGCAATTACATTACAACAAGCAGTTTTCTGTCTAACAAAATTCCATGCAAATTACATTTGGGATACTGACTTTAAGTGCAACAGGATCCCCCAAAAGAAATGTTTCCACTTTGACTTAAAAAAACCCAAACAATAGAAACACCCAAGTTTTTGGTTTCTTCTCTTTGAGATGTATTTAAAAAAAAAGTCAGATAAGTTTTACCAAGAATAAATGTCAGTGAGATAAAAACCTGCTGTAATCAAGACTCAGCATTTTAAATAAAGTAGCAATAAATGTTTAATTGCATTAACTCACTGAAGAAAAACAGGACATAGTTTCAGCTAGCAGAGCCTTCCTGACTAATTATTACTGTGCATCAGAGCTTTATTTGGGCAATTTTTTTTTTTAAGATGAAACCTGTCACCACCTCGGTTATCAGCAGAAAAGAAATCGTACTACTTCACCGATTCACTGCCTCCAGATACGTTCACAAACGTTCGCCTGCATGCCTAAGCAAAGACGACAACTTGGTACTCGGCTCGTGTGCAGATGGAGGTGTTGAACTGACCGGTGCCAATGGCTAGGTTTATACAAACAAAYAAGTCAGGGCCCCCGGCTGTCCCTGAGGGCAAGTGACATGCCACAGCTCATGCCCAGATGGTTAAAATCTCTTCCTCCTAAAACCAGGTGGCTCTGCCCACCCCATCTTGCACAGCTCCCGGCCCTATGCTTTCCCGTAAACTGGGCCCAGGTCAGGGAGGCTGGTAGTCGGCACAGGCCAAGGGCCGCACTAACAGTTTAACAGTCTGGACTACTGTGTGGTGATGTTTGAGCCCATGCCCTAGCCACCTYTAGCTTCTAGGATCAATATAGCTTTAGAGACTAAAATGCAGAAGTAAAATAATGAAAGTCGTTTTCAGTTTATGAACCAGAAAATAACGAAGCACAACAAATACAGCATATGTATGAACAAAGCTGACACCTTTACTACTGTTCAATAAAAAACACAGACACCTTTCTGCTGTTTTATGTAGGGTTTTGTTATCTCTCAGGAATGCTTTCAAATTGCTTTTCTATCCTCAACTGTTGTGAAGGGCTGTTAAAATTTTTGTTTCACCTCAGAATTTTTCAGTAGCAAATGAAGCAATCTCTGCGCTACACTTACATACTGTGACTGCATTGGGAAAGCACTTTAGGTTCCTGTAAGAAGGTGTTATATGTAAGATATTGCCATCCTTTTATAGTTTAATAGTAGTTAGAAACTTAGGAAAATCTATCTCAGTAAAGTGTTTACTACAGCAAGTTCTCACCTGTCTTTTAACTATGCAAATATGCATCATTATATTTATATAACCATGTATGACATTTTACCTGCTGAGCTTGGGTCACCATATCCTTGTAGACTGTGTCTAAGCTGACATTTGACAGAGTTATTAGTGCCGATACAATGGTCTCCGCTTGTTCTTTCCCAAAGCCTGAAAGACAGTTGAAAGATGACAAGTTGAGATAATACTAGAAAGTCAGATGAAGAGTAAGAGCTACATAATAAACTGGGACCCACGGTTGCTTTACCTAACTACCGCAACACACAAGGACTGAAAACTGACAGGGAAGAGTCAGTCACTGTGTCTTTTAATTAGAAAAGTTCAGACTCGATGCTGCAAAAATCTGAAAGGCATTGATTATTAATTTTTAATAAACTGAAATAGTCTATAGTATGGCTCACAGGAGGACAAAACTTCTGTAAAATATTTAACTGCTCATGCATTATAAAAACAGACCAGCAAAATTTTACTTTATTATAAACTTTTTAAAGTTCTATTAAAATCAAACTTACCTTTTGCCACAAAGAATGCATCCTATAGAATAATCAAATTAAAAGTTCAATCCACACATATTGAAGTTGTTCTGCAGAGATATGGACACATGCAAAACTCCTGATTTTAAAACTGCTGCATCTATTGCTTGTGGAATGAATTCAGACTATGGGATTTTTCCTTTCCAAGGATAAAATTTACACTTTGTCTATAGGTTGGTGCAATTTTGATGTGTTTAAAGATGATAGTGGTGAATAATAAAACAACCAGCTGTCAGAGATTAGCCGACTTTGATTTAGTGCTGAGGGCTTTAGCCCTAAGGATTTATTTCCAGAAATCTAATTGATGTTTTGTATTTCAGTTGCTCTGCTTTATAAAATGGGATCAACTAACTTTTTTGAAAAATGCTTTCAAGGCAGATTATTTAGAGAAAAATGCCACTGTTCCCTTCTAAAGCACTAGAATTGTCAAGATGCACCATCAGTTTACATTACTGAAAAAGCTATGCATGCTTTATGACAACTTCCTTCCACTAAGAGGTGTGATAGTATTGCTTTGGTTCCTATGAAGTTACAGAGTTATTTAACTTAGGTTTTTGCCAATTCATAAAATTATTTTTCTCTATAGCAGTAGCAGTCTTTGCTGCCCATTAAAAAATGTGGAGAAATTAACATATGCAACAATAAGAGATTGGAGCCCGAAAACTATATGCGGTAAGTTTGACTAAAACTAAATGTATCTTTCACTTCTGTAATATCTGCAAGTTTTACCTTTAGAGCTCTGTCATTGTAATACTGAAGTATTTGATAACTTGTTCCATAACATCTACAAACTAATTAACAACAACTCACCAGCACTGGACAGTATTGACCCCACAAATTCTAAAGGAACTCAAAGAAGAAATAGTAGCTGAATTTGTAGTGGGGATGTCTCACTTAAGCTACCTTCATTACTTGAGGACTGGAAAATGGCAAATGCAACACTGATTTTTAAGAACTGCTCCAGAGAAGATGTAAGGAATCACAAGTTGGTAAGTCTGACATATGCACAAAAAAATATCGGTAGAAATAATAATAAACACCAATAGTAGACTCTCAGTACTCTTCTAAGTACTAATACATATTATTATTAGACCCTATTAATGGAAAAATACCCCTAATCTTTGGCTATGACGTTCTAACTGTTGCTTAGGAGGAAAAACTTGGGATTATAACAGATAACCAACAGTTTGATGATGAGATCATTTCAATGCTTAGCAGAGATCAACAAAGCAAACCAAACTTCATGAATTATTAAAAAAGGAGTAGAAAACAAAATAGATATAACATTATATCGAAACCCACAGGACATTCAGTTGTCAAATAGTGCTTGTAATTCTGTTCCCTTCCCATTCCAAAAGGATGCAAAAGAACTGGAAAAGACTCACACCAGGGTAACAAGAACAATTGAAAGTATGGAAATGCAGCTGTAAAAAGAAAAATTCAACAGGATAGAACTCTTCTGTCGGGAACAGAATGAGGGAGGAATAGGAGAATATGAGACATGAAATGTTCACTCCCTCTTCCCACAAAAGAACTGAAAGGGCATCAAATTAACTGAGTGGAAGTCAGGTTCTGCATAAACRTAAGGCAGTACTTTTTCCACAAAAGGAGCGGACTTGCGGAAGTCCATGCCAAAGGGTGTTTTGGGTGCTAACCAGTTCATAGTGGTTCAAGGATGAAGTAAGTTTATGGAACAAATTCTGTACTAAACATAAAACTCACATCCAGCTCAAAATACCTCCCAGGTGATAATCACTAGTATGCTTGGAAAGCACAGGAGAATACACTATATATATCTGTCCCATTTTTATACTTTTTTCAGGTACTGACTCATGGCTGCTGTTAGAGATAGAAGCCTGGGCTAGATGAACCTTTAATCTGACCCAAGAGAGCCACACTTAAAAAAATAAAAGTGCAGATATTAAGAATGTATCACAGCACTATACTGCTGTTAATATTTACAGTTAAAAAAGTTAAAGAGGAGGGCAAACAAACCAAAAAATGGAGAACTGTAAAAAAAGGACTAAAAATATGCATAAAGACACATTAAGCATAGACAGCAGAAGAACACTCTGCTTCCTGCCTCCAAACCCACCAGAAACTATGATCAAAAATATTTAATCACATTAACTCTGCAAAATGTTAAATATAAGCTTGTTCTGAGGTGGGGTCAATTGTCATTTATACACAGGTATTGACACACATCAATTACCTACATATAAATCATATGTTTGCATCTGCAGCACTACAATGCCTTACATATTGATAAGAACTGGATAGTTTTTCGTAGAGTTCATAACTAAATGAAATACAAAAAAGCATTACCAATCTGGTTTTAAAATTCAATTTCAGTGACTTAGGTTACTATTAGCAGCCAATTGAAGGATCTTATATTAAAGCTTCATTTTTGCTAGAAAACAGTTCTTTAACTGTTACTGCTATTTTACATTTGTTAAAGGTATTATGTTCCCGGAAGCTGGAAGATACTATACAAACTGACATACAGCTACAAATAAGGTAAATCTAACCTAACAGCTTATTTGCATAGTTGCAGAGGCATCAAATTGTATCAGATGCTTCCCCTCACATTCTAGAGGCTTATAACATATTTTATAACACAGAGTATTGACACTTTGGGGAATTCGATAGTACTCGAAGTTATAATACTCAAACTCAATGTCTTGCTTTGAATTATTTAACAGATGTCGCTTACCGTGGGCTTCCAGATCCTGCACTAAGGCATGGGTATCAAAAGTTACCTTCCTCTGTTCTAGGGGAGTGATTTCAACTCTTCTCACATCATATGATCTTCTAAGAGCTGTGGCAGCAAAACCTGGAAGTGACAACATATGCTTTAAAACTGTCAGGTTCTTTGTTCAGTTTATCATGTACTAGAGCAACTCTAATGTCTTTCATCACAGAAAAGAAAACAAAGCTGCATGAAAGCTGCAACAAAAAATGCTGGGTCCTTTTGACAGTTTGGTTATAACACACACCAGAAACCATCTGTCCCTTTTCCACAGCAATTTTGTACCAGCTAGGGCCTGTACATCAGTCCTAAGTCCGTTTGTATAAGTATGGAGCTGCGCAACAGACATGCATCCTGACACACCAAAAGTAAAAAGAATATGACTAATAATTTTATAATATATGAAAAACATCATTTAAACCATGCTCCTACTTTTAAAACATTAGCAGTACTAATGCACTCACAATTCCCATAACCTCATTCTCTTTACGCTTTCTTCTTCTATTACCACCCTTACCAGCAAGAGGGTGCCATGTGTAAAGATACAGCTACTGAATTCTTAAGAAATTACACAGGTCTAATATTCGGAATGAATTTGTTGGTTCACCAGTAAGGTAACTGGGAAATAAAACAAGATGATGTGTGTACTTAATACCTCAGATCTCCCAAGTCAGGAATCCACAGTATCAATGTATTTATTTTGTGAAAGCCCTCCCACAAAACATTTCCTTTCTTCTCCTGCCTTAAATTTCAAGCATATTTTTCCCCTTCATCTTACCTTTTTGGGGCCTTTCATATTACAGATTTCTTTCTGATAGAATCTTTGCTATCTAAAAAGCTTATTACTTCAAAATACATGCTTATTTGAAAYCTTTCTCACTGCTGGCTCTCTCCCTTAACTAAAACGTTGTTCTATATCTTATCTAGACTTAACTCAAAGGCTTTGTATCATTTAAACAACAGTGCAGTTATACTGTACCACTGCTAGATACATCAAGATGTGTTTTCTTCTATCTGCTTTAAGTAAGTGACTATGACTAGCTAAGCCAAGTCCTAGTATTGGAACCAAAGTTTATATTATATTTAAGGTGAATGAGACAGGGGAAAGATTTGTGCTTAAGTGCACGAACATTGAATACTACGTACAAATAATTAAATATAACTCTTATATAAATAAATATATACACATAGAAGTTATAAATATATATATATAATATATATACGTAATATATATATGAAGTGTATATATATAAAAATTAAAAATATATGAAGTTACATACATACAATTTCACTGTGGAATAAAACATTCTTTTTCCAATGAAAAACAGCTTCCAAACAGGAAGGGGTTTACAAATAAATAAACATATCTCAGTCCTCTGAGTCTCATGGATTTTTTCATTGGGATGAACACACGCATTGCGCAGGCATTTTCTCTCTCAAAAGAGCCAATATTGCAGCATGAAGCTCTTGGCTGCCTAAACATGCTGCTCTTCCCCCCCGGAGCTCCTCGGCTGTCTTGAAACCTCACTCACGCTTTTCAGGGACTCTGCCTCAGGCAGCGTCTCGTCACGCAAGCTGAATCCCTTCACCGAGCCGTCACCGCTCGCCTGGCGGCACCGGCGGTTGCTCCTCGCCTGTCAGCGCCCGCACCCACCGCGCCGGCCCCGCCTTTGGGCCAGCGTTTCCCGCACGTCTCCCGGCCCCCCCCGCCTCACGCACCCCGACGGGCCGCTCCCGCCGGCCCTCACCTCTGCGCGCGGCCGGGGGCGGCGCGGCGCGGCACGGGCCCGCCCGGCAGCCACCGCCGCCCACCCCGGCGAGGAGCGCGGCGGCGCGCCGGGCCCCCGCCATCGCCTCCCCGCCGCTTCCGCGAGGCGGCGCCCACTGCGCAAGCGCTGCCGCGACGCTACATCCGGCCGGGGCCCGCGGGGCATGCTGGGTGTGGTAGTCCGGGAGCGGCACGGCGGGCGGCGGCGCTGCGCCCCCGTGCGGAGGGAAGGAGTGGCAGCACCCGCCGCGCATGCGCATGACCGGGGGCCGGTTGCCATGGCAGCAGCGGCAGCGCCCCCGCCGCCGTGCGCGACTCGCGGCGGCCTACGCTCGCCGAGCGGCCTCGGCCTGAGTCTCGGTGTCCTTGGTCTTGGTGTCCCCCAAAATGCCCCTGTGCGGCCCAGCAGCTACCCCTCTGGGGGCCTTGCGTGCCGTGACAGGCCCGCCGTCCACCCCAGCTAACACCCAGTACCTCATGTATACATCACCTAACGGGCCTGTGGCTATTGCCCAGGCCGGGCACGAACGGGCTGGCAGCCTGCCTGAGCCTGAA
Organism: Apteryx rowi; assembly: GCF_003343035.1. Taxonomy (NCBI): domain Eukaryota; kingdom Metazoa; phylum Chordata; class Aves; order Apterygiformes; family Apterygidae; genus Apteryx; species Apteryx rowi. The sequence continues at coordinate 33,096 of NW_020451061.1, read as the reverse complement.
CTTGCTCTGACCGGGGTTAGCGGGGCCCCTCCGGCCGTCGCGGACCCATTTGCGGCGGCTGAGCTACCTAGCTGCGCCGGAAAGTCATTCTGCGCAGCCCTTCATGTTCCCATTCGCTTTCTGGGGGTTTCGGTCACACCAGCCTGTCCGTTCCTGTCCGGCTGCCACGCTGTCATGTATTTTAAAATTTTAGGGTTTTTCTCAGCCGTCCGTTATGTTGACACTGGGATAAGGAGAAGAAAACTGCTTAAGGAGAAGAAATCCCTGCTTTTGTACGGGCACGTGCACTTCTCCATCTCACCTTGCCATCATGCACGCAAAGTTGCAGTAGCAAGCATTTAAGAGAAAAGTGTCCATTTCGTTTCTGTCCTTTCCTGAATTTAGTCCTTCCGCAATGTTTGGAAGCTATAACTGCTGTCACCAACCTGTCTGCTTCAGGCCACTGTTGGATATAATTGCATTTGCTTAGCACTAGTAGCTAAATTTACTGAAGCCTAAGGCCGCACATTGCTGAACTTTTCCCAAAATTGTTTGAGCTGGTTCAAACAAGGAGGGAACAAGGAGATAAGAAAGTAACAAAACAGCTTCAGCAATGATCAGTGAGTACCCTAACATCACCTGGAGACAACGGGGAAACCAACCAAGAGCAAAGAAGCTACTACATGTCGAGCAATCACTGGTGCAACAAATTGGAGAATGGACAAAGAACTTAACCTGTAGGGGTATAAATACCCAGGGAAATTTCCTTTCAGGGTCCCTCGAAGGAGGCACCCAGCTTGAACTGTAATACTAATAAAATCACCTTATAAAGAATTATTTTGTATCTTTTGGATAAAGCAGAAACCTACAGTCAAACCCTGTTAAGGACACTGGACTGAACAGTTTCCCTAACAGCCGCAARCATTTATTTTAGCTTGGCTAAGGTTTGCAGATGTTCAGGAGGCTGAATTTTGCTTTCAGTTGCAGCAAATAAATGTGAGTTGTTTGGGATTTCAGGTCAATATCACAGAAAGCAGTTTGGTCTCTGTTGTTAGAGTGTATGTAAAAGATGTTGCTGGCTGTTGAGAGCTGAGAGGAACAAGCAGGGTAAAAACACACACAAAAGACAGCAGATAGAGGAGGACATTGGAAAAAATTACGCAAACCGCCCTTGCTTGTAAAACGTACAAAGGAGGAATATCCAGAGATATGCCTGTGTTAGCAGGGCTGTTCCAAGAGCTCAGATATTAGCAGTGTGCCCASTGCTTTCAGTCTCCCCCAGAGAGCACTTAAACTGAGGTGTGGGTAAGCAAGACCTTCTCTTATCTAGCCATGCGGTAATGAGGACACACAGGAAACCTGCTCAAAGACCTTCCTTGTGAGAGCACTGATGTTGTCTCCATAAGGCCAGAAAGATTTGTGGACAGGCAGAGCCCAGAGTAAAGGCAAGCTGCCTACAGTAGGCAACACARAATTCAGAGCAATTCAGATCTGTACAGGTGCGGTCATGGAGCATCCATACAAAAAACATTAACAGGCCAAATTCAGCTCTGGAGCACCTGGCTGCAATCCTGTTGACCAGCAATGTGGGGCAGAGTGACATGAGGGCTGAATATTCATTTCAAAAACACATCTCCAGGACAGACTTTGGGAAAAGAACACGGCCCTGAATTTGTCTTGCAGATGGAGAGGGCCATGTATCAATGGCTGTATCAAGAGTTAGAATTAGATTTGTGGTCGAGAGGGCTGCACAGAGGCTAATGGGCACTTATGTTCTGCCAGCTGCATTTGGATGAGTGAACTGCTCGTAATTTAGCCTGGTTTTCCCTCATTCTCTATTCTCTACTCACTATACCTCAGACAACTGCTGTAGGTCAACTTCCCTAAGCCTGGCTCTGCATATGTCTAAACATCCCTAAATTTAAATGCAAAATCAGGCCTGGCTGCAGTTCTTCTAAAAGACAGAACCAAAACTCTGGCTCCTAGTGCTTTTGAATGCTGAAGCTTTGAAACCTGTAACCTATATATGAACACTGTGGCTAGAGAGCAGAAGAGACAATCCTATGTCAAATCCTTGTACTGGGACTGAGGAGACTTTGGTTCCACACTGGTTGCTGATTTCCCATGGATTCCTGTTGACCTTAGCCTAATCACTGAATCACCTCAGAGTTCCCCACCCTGCATAACCAGGATAATAATTTTGGTATTTATTCTTACCACTTTTTCTCTGTTTTGTCCATTTTGACTGGAAAGAAGTGCGACTTTACTATACAGTGTACAGCACTGCATTGGTGCCYGATCTTGGTTAGGACTTCTGTGTATTACTCTACTGCTTCATGTCTAAATTCTGCAGATCTGACCCTAGTTTGTGGGCAAGGCCTCAATTCAGATGTCATCTCTGACATTGGTTTGAATACACCGGGAGTTCACTCCTGTTGTGACCTGGCAAGTGCAACAGCTCCATACCMAGATTACGAATGTGAAAACCAGCTTTGATTGCACGGAGCCTGCCCAGCACGCTGCTATCGCCACTGAGCAGCCAGCCTGGCAGACTTCCACAATAAATCATAACACGCTGACTAATTCTCTCTCACTCTGTACTCACTGCGCTAGTCAAGCCAGCCTGGAGTTGCACTCTGTCACTTGGAGCAGCCCTCAGCATTGTTCCTTTGCTGGTGACCATTTATTGTTTTCTTCTCATTAAAGCCCTTGATGACAACCAAAATCTTTGCCTTTTACAGGAAGCTAAAAATAAAGTCTATCCCATGGCCCCTGACGAAAAGCTGCCTTCGACAGCAGCCAAATGTATAGATGGAAATAAACAGATTAGCAACTGTAGCTGTGTCTTTGCCAGTCATTTCCTCGTAGTTATTCCACCACTCTAATGGGATCTGCTATGAGAAAACTGGTTGTTACTTTGGGTATCACCCTCTGTGAACTTATTAGGCAGGAAAATGATGTGGATCTGATACATTCTAGGTTTGGTGCATAAAGACTAGCACTTAACTCCCAAGACCAGTTKCTAAACAAAAGTGACTCCAGAGCACGCAGTTTTCCACAGCCATGGCTTGATAATCAGGACTTTAGTCTTTCTGCTGATTGAAGAGCTGGACTTGGACCAGCCRTCCCAGTCTGTCAATTTTGGATTCTCATGTTGTGACCTGTTTCCATACAAATTGTTGTTAATCAAGCAGGGACTCAGAACACAATGGAAATAATTCTTTTCATCAAAAAGGCACTATAATTTCAGGATGAAATTTCCATTCAAATTGTAAGGAAGGATGAAATGAACCRTCCGGGCTAAGACCTTGACTTTCCCCCCTCCCAGATAAATGCTCCAGAGGCTGGCTACTGTGGAAGGGAAGAATAATGGTCTTGACTGAATTTTATCTTCATTTTATTCCCTATCAGAGCAAAATACAGATTTCAAAGACTCAGAATATTTTTGCAAAAGAGAATTTTTGCTTTTAAGCTTGCACTAGTTATAATAAAATACTTTAGGCTCTCTCAGGCATCTCTTTTACTGTAGAAGGCCAGGAATTCTAAATTTACTTCTTAAAATAAAAGTGCAGACAAAAGAATATTGCTTGTGGTACTTTTTATAACTGGTTACATTTGAACTACTAAGTTTGAGAGCCATGATATAACATAAGGTACCTGTGAATAAAAAAGATGCAGTTTTCAACAGTGACTAGCAAGTGTGGATTGTCTGMACTCACCCACCTCTATACCCTTCATAGAGCCCTGATTCTCTCGCAGCTAGCACAGTGCAATGTTTTAAGCTGGACTCATAAAAATTCAGTCTGTCAGGATCACTAATCAGAGCAGAAAAGCCTCCTTGGTGATAAAGGCTTTTTTTCTTTCTTTCTTTTTTTTTAATTTCTAATCACTCTAAGGTCCCTTTGGGTGCCAAGTTTAATTCAGCCTTCATGAACTGTTCATCTCCACTGAGTGAAAAGGGCTGTAGTTTCAAAGGACTCTCTTACGTGGCTCTTTGGTCCTGCCTTGTTTCCTTCTTTTTGTAAGAACCAGTTGGGGGAATCAAAATTTGTTCAGTGGCATTTACTCTTTTGGGGGGTGACTTTCATTCAGAGGGCTAAGATGAGAATGAAGATGGAGGTAAGAAGTATATGGGGTATTTGGGGGCAGAAGCACCACTACCAGTGGCAATGGTCTAAGCCAGGGTAATAAAGAAGGCAAGCAGCCAAGGAACTCACTAGAAGGATGTTAGTAGGAAAGCAAGTGTGTGGTACCTATGCTGAGGTTTAACTCCGCAGTCCTGCCATGGTAACAGATGCAGGATTCAGCAGAAATGCTCAAGCAAACCTAGCCTTATTTAAAGCACTGAGTTGCCAAGTCAACAATTCCTATGTTGCCAAGATACAGACCTTAGAAAAAGCCCCCAACAATAGCAACTAAAAGCTGTCACTRAGGGAGAAGAGCCCTGGATCCAAGCCCTCTCTATGGGGAATTTATTGTTCAGCAGTAACAATGTCACACACAGACTAAGGATGGCAGTTGCTCCTTCAGTGGCATGCAGTCAGTCCTTTCAAACCACCAAGGGTTCCCTCGGAGGACAGACAGGCTAAGTGCCCCAGGGTGTTGATTTGCTACTTCAGACAGACACTGAACCAGCAAACTGGGTTTTTGGAAGCTGTAATTTCTAACAGCAGGTACTAGCAACTGAAAGCAGTTCATCTTACTAATACAGAGAGCTGCTTTGGAGATAAGAGGGRCTGTCAAAACATGCCATAGGAGGGCAGCAGCCTACAACTAGACAGGGTCAGATCATGAGACTGTGTATTCCGATCAGATCCCCCTCCCACTCTGTTTTATTTATTGTCATTTATACAAACACAGTGGAGGGCACCTATTCATATGCTCTTAGCCACCCATGATACAGCTTTCATATGAATACTAGTAATACATCTCCATATTGTMTGTCAGTCACAATGAGAGCTTGCAGCAGAGATTGCTTCATGCTGCAGTGTTCTGCAAAGGTGTTTAAAGGCAGGAGGCACTCCTCTCAAACAGCTGAAAATAAGGAAAGCAAGCAGATAAGGAACTCAACAGAAAAATGGTGAAACCAATGAGGTGCTTGAAGAGAGGGGAATTAATGWGACAACTTATTTTTTTAACCTTCCCCCCCACTTTTCATATTTTATAGGTTTTTCATCATTCTGCATGCTTCATGGGAGTTCTCTGTTGTCCCCCTTGACTGCAAGATACAGATCAAGGTCTTAGTTCTGTCAATGGTGGTGATATCTAGTCATTGGAATGCGGGGCTTGAAGGGACCTCTGGCTTGAGTCCAGTCCCTCTGCAAACAACTAGAGCACTTACTCCCTTTTTTACCCATGTTTTCTTCAAGATCTGCCAGGCTGGGGTTGGTTTACCCACCAAATAGCTAGCAAATTCCTTTCTTGAGCTTAGGTAAACCACATATTTTCAAAGTTAGGTGTCCCCCTCACTTCCAAAGTAAGTGCTTTAAAAAAAAAAAAWAATTTCCTTGTAATCTGGTGGACAGATACTGGTCTTACAGCATTTATTGACATCTGGAAGCAGCATGTTGTCTGCTGAAAGATAGCTTCAGTGTTGTCTTTTCATGGTGCCCATCCTGTTTCCCAGGAATCTACTTATCTGGAGCTCTTTGTGGTCATTTGGGTAGTTTTGTAGCAGTCTTGCTGCTAAGTGAACCAGCATGGGAAGGGGACATTCAAGGAGGCAGGCAACTTTATTAGCAATGGTAGGTGATGCCATTGGACTCCATCTCARTCCTGACACCAGAAAAAGGGAGCATCAACCCACCACTAAGTCCTGCAGCACCAYTGAGCCTTGATGAAGACTTTGGGTGAAATTTGCCTTCTCACACCCTAAAATCTCTGACTTGACTGGGACTCACCCTGCGAAAGAGGTCATGGTACAAAGTGGCCAAATGGCTTGGGAGCACCATGACTCATTCATCTCCCAGCTSTCTTCTACCAAGTAGTATTTCTCCCTGATACCTCCTTGGGCCATCCATCATCCCCAAACCAATGCACACCTAGATGCCCTCCATCACTGTGCTCTAACCCCTGCTGAGGGGGGAGAGTGGTATTGCTKGGTAATGTGAGGAGGGAGGCAGAACCAGCTCTGATTCCTCCCTCTCCTCACTACTGAGGCAAAGCCACARTGCAAGGTACAGAAACCCAGCTCAGCAGGCAAAGGTAAGTGAGGTCTGACAGCCCAAAGTGGGACAACGGACAGCTGGAGTCTAGAAGACACTTGCTATTTATGAGAGTATTATCCTCTAATCATTTCAGCAGTGACTGGGATCACAAATATTTAGGAACATGAGACCTCCACAGTGTTGATCTCATTTCCCATCACTATTCAGGACGAAGTGTCGTGCTCAGGCTATCCTGTGTCTCAAAGGCAGGCTATACTACTACTGACTGCTGAAGGGACTATTGTGCTTTAGTGCTCTAGTAGCAAATATCTGACAGAATTACACTCTGATTTGCTTTTAGCCAAAAGCACCTTTTAGGCAGGATGTTGCTACCTAGCAGGTCTGCAGAATAGCTTAAGACTTTGCTGAAAACCCACAGGGAAGGGCTGGGGCATTCCAGTCAATTTTGAACTGACTGGGGCTTAGGAGCTTAATTGTGGTTAGGAAATGTATTGAGACAGGGAGCAGGAGAACAATTCCAGTGCAAAAGCAACAACAACAGAAAACACCCATCTATGTTCCCTGTATAAAGGAACTCACTAAGCCATGCTTTCTGGAAAGCTTTCTTCCTTCCTGAGTACCTATCACAGTTTGCTTCCAGCTAGATAAACAGCAAATTAGATTACCCTTGGAATAAAAATGCAGGAAAGGGCAAAGGGGTCTGTGGTAGGATAGATCACCCTTCTGCATGATTAATTTAGTTCCATGAAGTTCAGATAAGTCTTACAAAATTTCGTCTAGATGGAGTATGGGCAACGGACAGACAGACTACGCTGCTGTGGTTTGTATTAGTGACACTCTGCTGACTTTCCTCCTTGTCAGTATCTAGAATAACCTTGTTTGAGACACTGGTGGGACAGGACAAATTAGGATAGTGAAATAAAATGTGTTATCACCGATATATTCGATTAAATCTCATCTAAGTCAATGGGGTTGCTCTAGTCAATGGAGCCATGCTGACTTGCATCAACAGAAGCTTTTGCTTGTTCTTTGTATACCTGTAGTACTGATAAGCCTAAATCCTGTGTCATCATCTCACCACTGTGAAAACTCAATATGTAGATTCTGTGTGTGGCTGAAGGGAATAAAATTCTAGTATGGAAATTAGTTAGGGAAAGAACACTTCAGTGCTGGGTCTCAAAGGCAGTGCCCAATGCTCTTCTTGCCTGTCTCTCTGAATTATCTTCTTTCTGCTCTCCACAGACGTGCCATCTACCACACATTCTCCTAACACTAGCAGTTTCCCAGTATTGTCCATGCCCTGCCTAGCGAGGATCCTGAAGGACCCAGATGCACTGGAGAAGCTGGTACAAGTTCATAAACAAGCACACAGAAGTCACACTGATCTTATTTACAAGTCATTATGGAAATGGCTGACAGCTCCCAGTATTTCCCAAGGAGATTGTTTTTAATGGTTCCTGAAGTTGCTAGGAAATTCTAATGGGGTCCAAAATACTTTGTCTCAGATTACACAGTGTGCTTGTACTGTTTTGAGACCACATTGATATTGATGCATTTCCATGTAGGCACAGTCAGCACCCACTCAAGCCCCACACTCTGTATCATGGGAACAGCTTGCAGACCGTTGTTTTCATAGATCTTCTTGCTTGAATAGATCATACCAGAACTAAGAGCTTTTCACAGGCTGGTCAAGTATTTATGAGCCTGGAAACACAGCAAATATATTTCTTTGCAAGTTAACGCAAATCCAACTGGGATCTTAAAAAATTTAATAGATGAACTTCAGAAAGGTACATTGCTTTCTTCCAGACAAGTGGAGATGTGGAGACATCTCAATTTAGAGCTCCCTCAACACACAGAGGGTGCAGCCATCCTGGATTGGTGAGATTGTCAAGGGAGATATGTCGCTGTACCAGCTGCTCAGTTCTAGATGCTCATTTCATACATCTGCCCTGCAACCCATTGCGCTGTTAACTACATTTTCCTGTAAGGACATTTGTTTTCTCAGCAGTACCACAGTGGTTAGATATGCTACAGCTCTATGCAAAATGCAACAGACCTTCAGAAATGACTGCAAGTCATATGTGCTGTTGCATAACTGAGTTAAATGAGGTCATTTTTCTCCTCTGTTCCAGGTACAGTAGTTTACACTGAAGAGCTCTGTCATCTTACACAAATGTTAATTGAATATGAAAGTGTCTAAAATATCAAAATAAAAGAGCCTACACCTGACCTTCAGTCCCCAGGAGCCTGTGTAAGTAGCTAACTGGACTACTAACAGAGTAGCTTGTTTTATGATGCAAACACACACAAATTTGGGTAAATTCTGTTCCCAAGAACATGGCTGTAAATTGGGAGTGGATCTACTGTAAGGTGGCAAAACTGTAAGACTCAATTGGTGAAAATCTCAGAAGTGCTTTTTTATAGTTGAAACTCAGCGTTGCTGCTCACAAAACCAAATCTCTGCTGATGTCATTCAAGTTCTGATGATTTTCCCCAGCAGGAAATTTGGCCCCTGCTTTGCTACAGATCATGAATAAAGAGTCTTTTGTTACTGGCCAAGAGTATACAAAAAGTGCTAGGAAAGGWCTTCTGCATCAGTGACCGCCAGGTTGGTTTGCTGCAGTGCTTATAAATAGGGATGAATAAGCAAATCCTACACACTTGTTTTTTATCCTACTAAGGAAGCAGGAAGTTCACTGCCCCAAAGTTACACTAACTCCCCAGAAAACATCTAATCCAATCTAAGGTTATAATCCTCTTCTTCAACAGCTTTACTGACTTTAGGTAACAAATATCCAGAAAATGTAAGCCATCCCCCTGATCAGGTTGTTCCACCATTTCTCCCTTAAAGGGCAATATGGYTGTCCCAGAGAGGTGTAAGATTTATGGGAGCTAATGGTAAGTCTTTTCAGTAACCAGATTTTGGCTATTTCAGCTTCCCTCCTCAGGCCAAATGAAAGGATAGTGTTATAAACAGAAACATGCTTCTGAATAAAGCTTGGTAGCTTATCAATTCTGACCTAAGTGAGTGAGGGGGCAAATGATGTAAGTTCAAAAAGGCAAACAGGTCAAATGAGAGGAAGCCAAGGGAAAACTGGCTTGGGGAGAAAGCTTGAGCTGGAATCCAGACTATGCTTTTACAGTAGAATCAGAACATAGGGAAGGAGTGAGCATAGCTCCACACAACAGATGAGGCCCTTTATCAGGAACAGAGTGGAAACACTGCCTGCTCACACCATTTACAGAAAGAACTGCAGAGGAAGCAAGGGTATGACACTGCCTAGAGTCCTGTAGTAGATCAGTGGCAAAGACAAGAGTAGAACAGTGGCCTTCTGGCTCCACTCCTAAGGTCTAGTTACTTTCTGAAAACTGTTGTCCCTTGCTACAATTTAATCATTTGGGCTGAAATTTTCTGAACTGGAAATTCTATTTGTGGCTGAATTTGAAAGGGAAAATGATTCAGGTCTTTCTGAGCAGGCAGCTCTTGTGGTCCCACACCTTGAGGCAGCATGGGAACTTTGGCAGGAAATTAGTTTGGGTCAAAGATTGCCTTTGCTATCTTCCGATGGTCACTATCTTACATAATGAAGAGACTACAAGATACTGCAAGTTCATCACAATTCTGCAAGTCTGGGGTTAACCCACACTTCCAGTGAGCAACAGGGATACATACTTTTATGTTTAAATTATGAATTTTTATAATTGAAATGAACTGAGGTCTTATGGAAAATAGCATGTGATCATGTCATTTACAACTGTGTCATAACACATGCACACAGCATGAGCATGGGTAACCTTAAATCTGGCATTGTCTTACTTGTGTATGCTTGATTTTGCAATTTTAATAGTACATGTATAATATATGTTTRTGTGTGTGTGTCTCTCTCTCTATACACACTATATATATATTAAAACATTACCATTGAAAAGCAGCCAACCTCAATAGCAGTTGGAAATAAATTATACAGAAGGTTGAAATAAAGCTAAAGAAAGGGTTGTTTTGATCTGAGATACTGTTCCTGTTCTGATTCCCCCTTTCTCCTCCTCCCTTGCTGTAATCAAAATTATTAACTTGAGATCATACCTCAGAGCTAAGAAAAGCCCATGGGGAATTTCTGAAATATACAGAAGGAGTGTAAAGAAGCAATTTTGATTTATTTTGCTATGACTGTAGATGTTCTGTGCCAGCTCTGTTTTCTCCTCTATGTTCAGGAAAATTATGTAGTCCTAACTGATGAGCACCAATAACTGACATAGGTAAATTAGCGTTAGCATCCCCTTCCCTCCCTGCATTAGTAGTTGAACCACCCCCCAGAACAGACCCCACCTAGAAATTGTGCCGCTCTGGAAGTTGAGTCACTATGTTTTAAAGAAATTCATCTCGGTGATGATGTCTGGATATGGCTAATGGCAACAAACTAGTTGCCATAGGATTAAATTAAGAAAGGGAAAATGAAACTTAAATAACAAAGACATTTCCTGATGGTGAGACTCAAAGCACCTGACCAGAAAAACTCATCGTCTGTCATAGAATCACTTAGGAAATATACAGTAGAGAAATTTGGTATGGGGAGGAATTAAATAATCTAATACCCCTTCTCCATCTCAAAGCTTTAACAATTTCTTTCTTTTTCATGTAATTTAGGACAAAGAAAATGGTTACAAAGAACAAACACTGCTGCAAGTAGACTCTTATAAATCATCCCTCTAGAGAGGAGGTGGGCTTCACTGAACAAAATGGTTGCGGCTTAAAGGAGAGGTTGGAACAAAGCATAATCTGAATGCTGATGCAAGCGACTCATTTTTACAGAGTTGAGAGGAAAAGGGCCTAGACTTCCAAGGATTTCAGGCTGCTATTTTATAAATCTATTTTGGGCCAAGGCCAATTTTTTTTCCTTTGTCAAATGACTTTGAAACACCTTTAGTTGTTTGCACATTGCTTCCTTGAAGAACAGCAAAAAGGAGTGTGTGTGTGTGTGTGTGTGTACACATGTGTATGATTCAGCTGAAAAAATCTTTTAAATGGCCATTCTCATGTTATTGATAGAGAGAGAGCATTTTGTTATTATTTGTTTCTATTACACTGAGTTCCAGCTGAATTTATCTTCCCCAGATGGTAAACAAGATACTTGCTCAGGAATAAAGTGCAGAGTGCATCCTCATTTRTGCACTATCCTGTGTGTTTTGTGAATGGGTAGGTTGGCAGTCTTCATCTCCCATAACGTCTAGGACACCTATAGGCACCCACGCTGTGAGAAAGGATTTGCATGGACTTTTACTAAGAAGTGGAGCAGGCTAAACCTTTCTTTCTGGAATGCGCTTGAAACCTATACCTGAGAGCGAATTTCATATTGAGGTAGTTTGGATGCAAGGAGAGTACTGTCTCAGACCATCAGTTAGACACAGCCAGGAGCATTATGTGTCTTGAAGTGAAATCTCTTAAAAACAAAGACCCCTTTTTCCCTTTGCTTCAGTGGGATTTTATCCACCTGAGCCAAGGATCACATTATTCAATGGTAGATGTATAAGCAGAAACTACTATGCATTTACTGGCTGAAAGCAGTGACTTTTTCCTTCCTTGGCATGGAATTGGGCCAGTGATGGGAGAGAGTGTCTCCCTCTAGCTTTGAGCTAGAGGTTGACTCTTATAGTTGACTATTTTAATTTCCTTCTTTTCTCTGCCTTTTGGGGAGAAGAGGGAGGGCCCCCCCTTTTGTAGGCTGATCTTATCATCTGTCTTCTTCAGGAAACCTTTGACGCACTCAGGGAACTAGGAAAGGTATGCTGACATTAATGTTTCCAGGAGCATGTTTGTGAGGCTGGATGTGGTTACCAGTGCCTGGTCCTCAGGCAGATCAGCCAAGCTGACAGATCAGTCTTAAGGTAATAATTTTTAAATAGCTGATGTAACATAGGTACTCTTGGCTAAAAACTTCCATTGTTCCAGGAGTCTATCAGAAAACATTTTCCAAAGTGTGTCCCAGCCTAGGCAGAATTGGTATCTTCTGGTCTCTGAGATCAGTACATCAGCAGAGCCACCACAGATGAATCTGTAACAAACAGACCAAATGTTATTTCAATTTATATCAACCACAGACCAAACATGTTGGTTCTAGCTTTGCAGAAGGCTGCATAGGTTACTAGCTCAAACCAGAACAACTGTGTAGGCAGACTCCTAAGTGTCACACCATAAAATAATTTAAGTCACTGATAGCAGCAGAGTTTGAACTGCTTCATTACACTGCCAAGCAAATCCACGAGAGTAACATGGAAAGGCAGCAGAGCAAGAGAAAAACAATTTTCATTTAACTCTGGTAGGAGATCAGTTAACTAGAGTGTGAAAATTCAGTGGTCAATTCATGCTGTAAGAGGAAACCATTCTCATTGTCCTCTGAGGGGCAGAACTGTGTAAACAGCTGATTTTTTTGTTTTCACTGCCTGAATGAAAAACACTAAAAATAATTTATTTGGGCTTTATCCACAGTGAAAAAAACAACAGTAAAAACAAACAGATTTCATGTTGATTGAAACAGTTCATTTCCTTTATAACGTTTGAAAGACTATATTCAAATATTTATTGGTCTCAAAACTTTCTTTCCATAAGAAAAAAATCAAATGTTCCATTAAAAAATGTAGAAACAAGGCCTCACATATTTAATAGTTGAAAGTACTCACCAAGGTAGTTTCCTGAGTCTATAATTTATGACAATTAAACTATCCGACCAAGAGATTTCATGCAAGTCTGCTCAAGGAAGTCAGCTGGTATCGGAGCTTTACACTGCACTCCATGAGCTGCTCAGGGCCATATTTCTGTGTGCCAGAACAGACCAATTTAAGCAACCCTTCCATCCAACAAGTGAAAAAGAAAACTCTTCATGAAAGTAAAAGCTCCGGTACAAAGGAGACAAAGACTTATAAAAGATGAATGAAGACTGGCAGCAACCCAGTTACAATGCTGTCCTCATGATGTAGGTGCTTCCTGCAGTGGGACTTCCAGAGGAAGGGAGGACTAAAGAGCAAGTCGATTTCAGGGTTACCAAGTTTTGCCTTCATATTAAAGCAAGCTGCCATGAACAGAAGGGCTCTAACAGGTGTGGAGGGCTGTGGTTTGTGGATGTAAAAAGGTTATTTCAGTATGGGAGCTGATGTTTTCAAACACAGGAAGGTAGCATGAAAGTCTTGCCTCTGCACTTTGAGGCTCAGAAAAGGCTCCAGAAGAGGCTCTGACATGTTGAATTTTGTGATCTGGGTATTTCTGTCCACTCTGCTGCCTTTTAGCCTCAAAATTTCAACACTGTCCTTTAGAAAGGGCCAAATTATGGACCTGTGCTGTGGGCTTCCCTCCCCACCACTGCTCCCGGTCCGTCCAGAGTACAAGCCTGAGCTAACGGGCAAAGTGTGCCTGAACTCTTCCCACCCTCTGCCTGCCCAGCTCCATTGGGAGCTTTGGAGCTTGGTCTACATCTGCACCAGAGCATGTCCTTCTGCATAAACAGCACAGAAAGGAAAGAAGTAGTTGCACAGGCACTCAGGGACAAAGTATTTGAAAAATAAAACYAATTTACTGGGAAGTTTGCAAGAATCCTTGCAAGGATGTTTGCAGCTGGATCAGGTGAGACTCCCCAAACCACTGTTCTGCTGAATTCCTATACCCAGCTGTCTTGTGGTCTGCATGACCACTTCAGCAGAAGAATGATCCATTGCTATTGATTATCCTAAACTACATACAAAATACCTCCGAACTGTCTTAACTATATACAAAAGACTGGCCTGTGTGATCATTTTTGCATCTGCTGGCACAGTTTCTACTATTTACAAGTATTTTATCTATGTATCGTTTGGTCAATTCTGCAGCAGAAGTCTCTGGGATCGCCAAATTCTCCACCCAGGAAATGAATCAACACACTACAACAAAAAAATTTGGTCTAGGCACGAACAGAAGCTACCGGGGGAATCTCTAGAACTGTCTGAGTTAGTCATATGCTTTGTTGTGAAGATGGCTAGGAGAGCAGTAAATCACCTTGTCTCAAGTCAGACCATTGTCTCAAGCCAGTCYATTGTCTCATCCCTGCAGATGACTAGCTCAGGAGTTCCTGGACTAGCTCAGGGAATTATGTGCGCTGGGTGTCCATATAGCCACAGCTCTGAAACCCAGCTATACTACATTTACAACTGTAGGACAAACTTGAGTTTTGTACTTATAACTTAAATGCCTTAGCTCTTGTCACAAAGTCTAGACTTCAGCTGCCTCTAACCCGTGTGTTGACAACACTGGCCTAACAGAGAGGACGGTTCAGTGACTTCGCTACCATTTATTTCACAGATCTCATAAGGAGGAGGCTAGTGATTGGGCCATTTGTTGACAACGCATTTAAGGTTTGGAAGAAACTTCTCCTGGGTGCCCTCTATTCCTTTACAATAGCCAGTACAGCTTCTTGCATCTTTCTCAGAAGCCAATGAACTAATGTTAAAAAAAGACACTGGACTGTGTGAATCATTCCTCTGATCAAATATGGCAGTTGCTGTGTGCCCATCTATACACATGGTATTTGAGTTATCACAGAATCACAGGACAACGTGTGTTGGAAGGGACCTCTGGAGCTCTTTAGTCCAACCTCCGTCTCACAGTGGTGTCAGCTATGAGATCAAACTAGGTTGTTCAGGACTTTATCCAAGCAGGTTTTGAAAACCTCCAAAAAAAGAATGGAGATTGCACAACCTCTCTGGACAATCTGTTCCAGTGCTCGACTGTCCTCATGAGGAAAGCGTTGTTTCTTATATCCAGTCTGAACTTCTTGTCTTTCAGCTTATGTCCATTRTCTCATATGCTCACATGGTGCGCTACTGTGAAGAAAAAAATATAATTTAGGAGAAAACTGATCAGTATGCTCCACTCCAAGGAGGAGCTAAGCTACAGTCAGTTCACATTTAAAAAGTCAGCAAGGAAAATATTGCTGGGCAATGAAAGCCTGGAAAGGTTACACTACCCCAGCTCTAGACTTGCAACACAGGAAACAAAGAATGCAAAACTTTAAAGAGCTTTCATTGAACATAAAACAATGCCAGCTTGCTGTAAAAAATTAATCCTCTTGTGAAATCCTGTCTTAGAAAAAGAATAATCTAAACATCATGGATACTTGGACCATTTTTCTCACATTGAAATGTTAACAAAGCTGTGTAGTACACAGGAATGATGAAATCGTTGACCTTGACTTACTTGGTACAGTATTACACTGAACTAGTGAATGCAATAAAGGCAGAGAACTGTGATTTTGGAAACCTTAAGCCTGGCTAATTTTAAAAGCCTGACACCACTATGTGGTCGCTCTTCCTTGAAGATATGCCAGTGTGTGCTAATCATCCCATTCCTGGGATCTCTGAACTCAGGCGGTAGCTTCTCCAGGCTAACTCTGAAGTGGGTGCCTTGCATAATGAATGAACTCAGCAGTGGCAGCTCACACTTGACGAGGTAAATTATTGCATAACAGTGTTCAGCTCCTGAAATGGGAAAGACTGGCATTTTGCAGTAGGGAACATGTGTTGCATCTTTTATCCAGCACCATCACTTTGGAGACAAATGCACTTTGAATGCCCACTTGTTAATGCCCATTCAGAAACAGTTCCAATGCAGATTTTACCATGTATGGGAAGAGAAAACACCATACTGCTTGAACAGACATTCACGCTACTGGAGATAGAAAGTGTTACCAAATGAGAGCTCTCCCCCTTTCCTATAAGACTTGTTTTCTCACATCCACTTTGCAACAGGATAAATAACCCCACCAAAACTCTGAAACAATACAAAAGGGACAGCCAGGCTCAGGGACTTTATATCTGCCTTTATATATGCCTTTTGACATGGAATCATCATCTTGCACTGTTCTGCTCAGAAGACTTGACCACAGGAGCGGTGTATCTGACTCTAAGGCACCAGTACTGGGTGTGCATCAGAAAGGTAGCAAGGCTATCTGCTCATCCTAACACAACATCCTTACTTCTGCTGCAGAGGTGTTGTGGTTAAGTCTTACCTGTGTCCCACCACTCCCTGCTATTTCACCTTGGGAGCTACGGGATGCTGTACTTGATGGGAGTCTTCAACTCCAGTTAATGGCACTGACTGCGCATCTGGTCTGTAATTGCAGGGTTACAAAAGTGACATACCATTTTTATTGTGTGCTCTTTGAATAAAGCTTAAGATTTGGTCTAAAGGCGTGTCTGCCTCCTTTGAGCTTGCGGAGACGTTGTGACAACATACACAATCCTTTCTGCTTGATTTAAAATAGGTGCAGCTTGTAGCCATCAGCACTGCTAGATGAAGTGCAGTAAAACATAGCTCAAACCTACGTACAAACTGCATCAAGGACTTTCAAGGAGCAACTCTGAGATCAGATAACATCCTCATTAGTTCACTCAGCAGAGTTTTCAGTAGGAGCAGCTCTGCAGCCTTTGTAATCATTGACCGGAAGATTTCTTTCCGCTTTGTAAGGAAGAATATAAAATAATGTGTTATTTTCCAATGCAAAAGTTAGATTTTTTTGACATTTTGAAGTTGAACACCTTGTGGTGTGACTTGATTTAAATCACATTCACAAATGCTGATTAAATGTGAATGCAAATAGAGAAGAGATGGATACATTCTCTGCAACCCCCACTCATATATATTGCTAATACAGTTTGTGTTGAGAATTTCAATGCAAGAGTAGCTATGGTTTCTCTAGCAGCCATAACTTTAACTATGACTGTAACTATCCCCTTGCAAACATGTATATTGCTTATAAGCAGTAAGCATCTCTGCTATAGGCCATTAAATTTATGTGCTGATATACACACATAAAAGGTTCAAATTACAATTGTTGTGTAGATCATAATCAAAATACTCATTCTAGTTATGCATTCTGAATTAGATTTAATGGCAAATACTTCATTCATTGATATATAGCCATCCTATTACTATTAAACTTATTCTTTAACTCTGGGAAAAGCATACAGATATGGAACAAATTTATTTGGCTAAAAGGTTGATGTTGTAAAGATCAATTTGAAATTGGGGTGGAGAATGAAGGAGTAAACACAAAAGACACTCCCAAGTTTATAACTGTGACCAGAAGCACAGAGCACATTTTCAGTGTTGCCGAGTGCGATTCTAATTCACTTTCTTTGGTTTGGGGAGGGCTGTTGGTTACAGAAGATATTCAACTGCCCGTCAGAAGAGCAGTACAGGAAAAAGGAAGGAAATCATCATAACATACAAGAACTTATTGTTATCAAGGGGCTTAGTCTGTATGATGTGCATCATTTAAGGTATTCTATCTCATCCAAATCACAAAATCATTCAGGTTGGAAGGAACTTTGGGTGGTCTCTAGTTAACCTGCTGCTCAAAGCAGGCTCACCCAGGCAATCAGACCAGGTTGCTCAGGACTTTATCCAGTTGGGTCTTGAAAACTTCCAGGAATGGAGACTTCAGTACCAGCTAGGAGGAGATAATCACTTCCCTGGATCCGCTGGCTCTGCTCCTGTTCATACTGCCCAAGAGGCTGTTGGCTCTCGCTGCTACCAGGGCACACTGGGGGCTCATGCTCAGCTCACTGTCTACCAGGATCCCTTTGGCCTTTTCTGCAAAGCTGTTCCCCAGCCCATCAGTTCCCAGCCCATACCATTGAAGGGGGTTAAACTATCCCAGGTTCAGGACTTTGCATTTGWCCTTACTGAATGTCATGAGGGTCCCATGGGCCCTTCCTCCAGTCTGTTTGGGTCCCTCTGAATGGCAGCCCTGCCCTCAAGAGTATCAACTGGTCTTCTCAATGCAGTGTCATCTGCTGACTTGATGAGAGTCCAAACCTCACTCCCTCCAGGTCATTGATAAAGATGTTAAACAGGACAGGTCCCAGGACAGACTCTCTGTGATGATGCACTTGTCACTGATCTCCAGGAAGAGTATGATCCATTAACCACTACCTCTGAGCCCAACCATGCAAGCATTTTTTTATGCATCTTCTTGTTCACCCATTCAAACTGTAACATTCTAACTTGGGTAGAAGAACACTGTGGGGGAAAGTGAGGAAAGACTTGCTAGAATTGAGGTAAATGACATCCACTGCCCTCACTCACCCATAAATCCAGTCTTTTTATTCTAGAAGGCAATCAGGTTGGTCAGGCATGATTACCCATGGTCATCCATGCTGACTGTTTCCAGTCACCTTCTTCTTCTTTGTTTGCCTGGACATGGCTTCCAAGAGGACTTGCTCCAAGAGGATTTTCTGCATGAGTTTTCCAGAGACTGAAGTGAAGCTGACTGGCCTGTTGTACCCTGAATCATCCATTTGGCCTTTTTTTGAAGATAGATGCAATATTTGGTGTTTCCCAATTATTGGGAACCTCCCTTGATCTCTGCAACCTTCCAAAGATAACGAAGGTCTCAGTATGACATCAGCCAGTTCTCAGCCCCCTTAGACGCAACCCTTCAGGTCACATGGACTTTCAGGGGTCAAGTTCTTCCAAGTAATCCTTGGCTTAACCCTCAGCCACTGATGGTTGTTCTCCTTCTTGAACCCTGTTTCTAAGCACAGAGACCTGGGAGACCTTGTTGGTGAAGAGAGAGGCAAAGAAGACATTGAGCCTCTCAGCCTTATCTGTGTTTGCTATCACTAAATCACCCACACAATTCAACATTGGTTCCACATTTCCTTTTACTACTAATGTAGTGGTAGAAGCTCTTCTTGTTGATCTTGTTGTCCCTTGCAAGTCTTGACTCCAGCTGAGCTTTGGCTTTCCTGACATCATCCCTACATGCCGGGGTAATGTTTCTAGATTCCTTCTTTGTTACCTGTTTCCACCTCCTGTATACTCCTTTCTTGCGTTTGAGCTCAGTCATGAGTTTCCTGTTTAGCAAACTGGTGTCCTGTTATGACTGTTGTTTTCCTGAGTATTGGATGGACCATTCTTGTGCTTGGAGAAGGCTGTCCTTAAAGAACTTCCTTGAGCACCTTTGCCCTTCGAAGTTGCATCCCATGGGATTCCACCTACCAGTTTCCTGAATAAGCTGATGTCTGCTTACCTGAAGTCCAGGATCTGTACTCTGCTTCCATCCTTCCTCACACCCTCAAGGTCTGGAACTCCACTATCTCATGGTCACTACAGCCAGGGCTGCCATTATCGCATTCCCAACCAGGTCTTCCTTGTTAGTGAGCAGCAGATCCAGCTGTGCATCACCCCTGGCTGGCTTATCTACTCCCTGTATCAAGAAGTTATTCCTGACACACTCCAGAAACCTCCTCAACTACTTGCGTCCCACCATGTTGCTCTTCCAGCAGATATCAGGGCAGCTAAAGTCCCTCATGAGAACTAGGACCTGTGATACAGAGACTTTCTTGAGCTGCTGAAAGAAGACTTCATCCACATCCTCACTGTAATTGTGTGTTTTGTAACACGCTCCCACCACGGCGTTGCCCTTACTGGCCTCTTTTCTGATCCTGATCCACATGCTATCAACCTGACTGTTGTCCATCCCATAGAAGACCTCCCTCCACATATCAGAGCTGCTTCTTCACATAGAGGGCAACTCCCATTCTCACTGTCCCTGCTTGTCCCTCCTAAAGAGCTTGTATCTGTCCACTGCAGCACTCCAGTCATGCAAACGGTCCCAGTAAGTCTCAGTTATTCTTGCAATGTTGTAGTTTGTGACCATGGGTGGAGCTCTAGATGCTTTGTGTCCCTGAGTCATTGTGAAGCTTGGTGTGCATTGATATCTTTATGTGATTTTTCTTCTTCTTAAAAAAATATAACAACTGCTTTTACTCCAGATGACTGATTCTGATCTTTTTGGGTCATTGTATAAATCACATCTCCATGTCATCTTAGGATCCCACTTGAATTGAGAGTCTGAGACATGCCAGAAATCAAAGGGTTTATTACAAAGAAAGAATAAAAGAAGTAAAACAAACAAAAAGCCCAAACCCCACCTTAGATCCTGAGAATAAAAGAAGGTACAAGGAGGTTTTCTTTGATTCCCTCAAACGAGGTACTTTATTGCATGTGTGAAAACCAGTTCTTTCTGAATGGTCATTGTTGCCATTTTTCTTTGTTGACAGCCAAAATGAACAAGGCAAGCTTATATATTCAGATGCTGGCCATAGCCCAGCAGTTACTGGGGAGGCACAGTGAGAAATCTRTGCATATAGATAGTATAAGAGTTATTGCAAGTATGATCCTTCAGTAGTGATAAACAGAATAGTTTTTTTTATATACTATATAAACAAGACACTGAGTAAGAACAATTAGATTCCATAGGACAGGAGATCGAAATATTAGACGCGTTTCTTCTCCTATAATGAACAAAGTCTAGGCAGCCTTACAAAGGTTCCAGTTTTCTGCTTCTTCTTGACCAGTTCATTAGAAATTAGCAGCTAATAGACAAGCTATAGGATAATAATTTTTTAAAATTAGGTTTGTCCTCATCAGTCCTATGACAATATGGAAAAATCATGTACTTGCGCAGTTGAAACTAGAGACAGGGTTTAACGCTAACAGCAAGTAAGCACACTAAGTAAGTAAAATCCTTCCAGTTATACTCACAATCCCCAGTCAGTTCTTTTTTTGTAAGTGTTTAAGAATACTGTTTTTAATTCCTAAGCCTTATATTTTACATATGCATTTGTAAGATACACCCAAGAGTTATATATTCCATTCTGTAATGCAGTCTGCTCTGAATATCTTATTGTAATAGTTATTAGTATACTTGCAGTGATCCTTTATTGCAGTTAGCACCAGTGCCAAGTTCAAGTAGTTGCAAGATTTACTGTCTGATGAGCACATCTGAATCTAAAATATCCCTGTGATTTAGTATGGAGATATTTTAAACCCTAATGTATTAATGTCTACAAAAATGCTCTTATTAGCACTAATGGTCCAATTACTCAATTAAAAAAAAATGTTTTCTCATTGCACACATGTTCAAGGTCTTACATTTATTTCTGTTCCAACAAAGTTTTGTGCATGTGTAGTAGAAACTGGTAAAACTTAGCTACATTTTTTGAAGGATAGCTGGTTCTTATTGTTATACTTCCATCATCATCATTGTGAAAAGAACTAATAATAATAAAAATAATTAATCATAATTAATGCTTCAGCATACACTGAACATTGTAGTTAAGGATRTGTGTCAGATTTTGCTCTCAGTCCTTTCCTTCAGTCTTTTAGAAAGTTTGAAATCAAGGATGGTTGCACCTAACATTTAAGTGCACCCAGAGAAGCCTAGATGCTCACTGGTTGAACAGGGAGCCACCTAGAAAAAGCAAAACTGAAATGCCCAGGACAGGGATGATTTTGACCATCTGTCCCGCTATGAAGTCAGATGTGTGGGTCAGGGTTAGGGGCAGGCATTTCTGTTTATGTATTCTAGCTAATGATGTGGTCCTCATCTGATGATACGTCCTTAAAACTAGTCTTTCTCAGAACAAAGCAGCACTCATTGCTTTTCTTGTTAAAATTAACTAGAGGAAGAGATATTGCTGATCTTTCATAGCATAGCTGAAGGGTTAAGGAGGTTGCCAGGATGTAGGAGATCTGAGCTCAGATCAGCCAAAGGGACTCAAAAATACACCTCACAGGAGAGGGGTTCTCCTAGCCTCATCAGGACAGGCTGTTGGGGTCTCCCATCCCACAGGTGAATGCTGTAACACAAGGCTGCTATATCAAACATAAGTGATGTGCTGAGATTGGCCCTCTTTCCACCTGCTGTGTTTTAAGCAATGATAGTTACATCTGTATGTTATGAGCAGTCTGTGACTGTGTAAGACATGCTGTGAGAACAAGTGCTGATCATATCAGGACTCTCAGGGGCCTGTGTGTTCCTTTGCCTAATTTTTGGATCTGCCTTAAGTAGAAATAGGTGCCAAACTAGTCAGACGAGGCCAGTTTTGGGCATATGCAGTACTCGGTCCACCTAGGGAACATTATAATCAAAACAGACCAGAGGAGCTGTATCTCTCCAATACAGTTATAATGAGAACTGTTCTTTTGGGAATTATAAGATGATTTCAGGAAAGACAGCATTAACACTAGTTATGAGATGTTTCTCTCTTTAGCTTTACAGTGAGGGATAGTCATTCTACAATATTGCTCATTACTGGAACATTGACATTTACATTTATGAAATTTGATTGGAGTATCTCTTTACTTGAAAGACATCTAAATGCCTCTTTTGAATGCTCAGGAACATAGCTCCAAAGAGTAATCAGGGAACAATATCGAGTTTATTGTCCAATAGTTTAGGGGAATAGGCAGTGCATTGGTCTGCACTGAACATTTCCAGAGAAGTCAATGGCAATTCTGAGAAAGGAAAATGGCCCTGCTGTTGCTCTGTGTGCTAGATGCCTGTTGAAGAGTATGACTTATACAAAAGTTCTTCCTCAGGCTTCTTCTGGTGACAGGGAGATCCCAAATCTAGCCTCCTGGGAATTCACTTGTAGCATAGGACACTGTGAAGGTGTAAAAAGACCTGATAGCTATCTTGGTACATGCTGGTGTGGGCTGCAGTCAATCAGAAGTCCAGGATCCAGGGCACCGTTGGCTTTAGAGTCACCTATAAATCATGAGAGTCTAGCATGATGGTGGGGGAACGACACTCCAAAGCCATTCTTCAAGCTAAAATATAGCCTCACTGTTGTGCGCAGCTAATAAGTCATCATAGCATTCAGTAATTATTTATGTCCTGAAGAGGTCCACTAGCTTTTCTGAGAAAATGCTGTTAAAGAGATTCTCCACACCAACAGCACTGAGGCTAAGGCCTCTGCTGTGGCCAGGGAACTGAGGCCTCTTCTAACTATGACTGTTGTGTTGTTTTCTATATGCTTTTCTCATAGGAGGTGAAATCCAAAGTGATTTGTCTTATATGAATTGATCCAGGAACTGCAGGAGAACTTCTTTTGGAGAAGATGGAAGATGTTAATGCTACAGCTATATTACTAAACTAAACATGCATGGAAACATTGCCTGGCTCTGAGGCTAACTGGCATGGAATAACCCATGTCCAGATCATTAATGCTCTCCCAAGCTCCACACCAAGGCAGCTGCATCCACACTGCCTGTTGTGCCTGGTGTCAGGCCTGTTCTACCTCCGGAGCTGTGCTGGGGAATAGTTTGGCAGAGTGCTAGCTGACTGTGGTGAGAAACAAGCAGGGGACTGTGCTGACACATTAGCTGTGCAGATGATACTGTTCCACTGCCCAGAGCCTAAGTGTTTTTTTACCAGCAGACTAGCTGAAGATGATCTGGGATGTCTTGACTCCAACACCTGGCCAGAACCCATGCAGAATAGCCAGGCTGCCTGCACATCACAGAGGTTTTTATACCACATCATCTACCTGAGGTGGAAGTCAAAATAACCCCTTTTTTGGATTAAGGGCACCCATGTGTTTCCGCACTGCTGTGTGATTGGCTGATGGCTGTTTCGTGACACCATCATACCCCACATGTTTTCAGGCAGCTCTGTGAATGGTTGGCAGGRCCAGCCATCCCTTCCTGTCTACCCCATAGGACATCAGAGCAGGAAGTCCTCTCCCTCTAAAAACACTGGTGCCACCATTTTGTAAAGCATCATTACCCAGAAGCATGTCAGAACAGGAAGCCATTTATGGCAACATCTTACCCTACATGTTTTCATATTGCTCTGTGACTGTCTGGTTGCCTTTTTTGGAAATCGTTATACCTATGTGGTCTCAGAGCCCTCTCTGATTGGCTGCCCACTTCCTTTGGACCAAGAATTTCTCAGATACAAAAATATATACATTTATATACAATACATACTTATATAGAAATATATATATAAAGGAGTGTACAAACATGTGTGTATATATATTTTATTTATACATATAATATGTATATTTCTATATGTGCATATATAAAGCATATACACACACACACATTTATAAAGATATAGAAATTAAATGCATATATCCATAAAAGCATCGCTATAAAATTGATAAAAATTTCTTTAATAAGATCTAATGGAATGAATAATGAAAGTTTAAATGTAAATAGAAAGTAATTAAACAAAAGTAAAAGGCAGGTTCGGGGCTCTCCACTTTACAAGGTCTGCAGAACAAGCTCTAAAATGTCTGGGGTGGGGGGAACTTCAAAAGGGCAGGGGGCACCAAAAGGTTGGTGGTGGGGGCATGAAGAAGTTGGAACATGCCTGAGGGCTAAGGACCCCTCCTAAGAGACCCACCCAAGAGCCCTCCTGTGCAAACTCTGTCATGTGCAAAGACCAGACCAGTCCTGTGGGCTGGACTGAGAGGCCCCTGCATCTGGTCCCAGCCTGGCAGGATGACCATACAGTATTACTGGGGCAGCCTTTGCACAGTGCTACAAGACACAGGCAACACTGTCTGCAAAAATGGAAAACCAGAATAAAATGTCAGCTTCAGAAGAACATGTGAATGGGGCCAGTAAGAAAAAAAAAAAATCCCAAAGGGATTCCTAAAAAAGACCATGCAAATCCAATGAAATGGCCAAGGGGCCCATGAATCACAAACTGTAGTTATGTTTAGTTTTCCTAATATGTAGTCTTTGTTGTAGCAGCTTTTCCTGTTTCATGGTGCAGTAGCTGTGGTCTCTAAGAGCACAGGACTGCAGGCTGCATCCCAAAGCCTGGGTCTCTCTTCATTCATGGTAATTATGGTCTTACAGGACTGTCTTCATTGCACACTCCATCACCTGTCTCGTTTCCAGCATCGACCTAATGATAAGGAAACACACAGCACCAGCCTGCACCCCACCATGGTTTACGGGTGGCTGTATGGCCCGCCCAAGCCACAGCAAAGGCAGCTCAGTAAAGACATCTAATTATCTTTGAGAAGCAAGAGTCCTAACTTTGTAACTTCACCTTTGAAAAGGTGAAGTTTCCTTAAATATTCCCTCAATTTCCTTCAATTTCTGCTGAATAGAAAAAGCTGCCACTCAGCTGTATTTTTCAGGCATTCATAATATGTTTTAAGTAAAATGCAGAATTGTTATTTGGACAGCAATTTGTGCCATAATTAAGCTTGTAATTGTTCTTTGTAGCACATTTGTAGGTAAAGAAACCCCGGACCACACTTGCTTGCTCCACAGATCTGTGTATGCTGACATAWTTTAAATGGGTAAAGCAAGTGTCCTGAAGTTTAATTTTGTTAATTTCAGTGGAAAATTCATACGGCTACAGGAGAATGCATTGTAATCTGTTTTAGCTTTTGTATCACAAAATCATTATTACTAGTGGGTGATTTGCAATTCAATAACAACAAAACAGCTTGACTTCCTGATTGTCTGCTGAATCTGCTGTCAGTTAGGACTAAGACCCAATCTATTTTACTTGCAATTTGGGTAAATATGATGTAGAGTCATTGAGCCAATATAGAGGCTCCAAGAGTAGTTTTTAAAAGAGAGGAATTATATTTGAAAGTTAATTATAACTTTTAAAATAAATAAATCATTGCATTGCAAGTATATAACTAACCATTACTTTACCTGGATGTTTCTCTTCTGACCTCTTGGTAGAGAAAAGGCAGAGGAAATGATTTTAAGAAATGCTCAGCATGTATTCTGTGTTGTACCTCGGACAGCATGCAACACAGCTGCTTATTTTCTGTGACTAAAGCATTTTCGTATAGAAAGAGCCTTTTCTGCGAGCACATTATCTAGAAATCTGGCTTCCAGGTTGTTGCTGGCAGCATGTTTCAGTTTTATTTTAAAAGCTGGTATCTTAAGAGTCTGAGCTCAGTGAAGAACAACATCGCTTATCTGTACCATGGACTCCAGGGAACTCTTAACAGTACTTGGCAGTGCAAAGACAGTTGCTTTAAGGAGCTTTAAAATAACATTAGAATGGAATAAAAATCAAAGTCTTCTCAAAGTATTCTTAGCAAGATCTGTTGCCAATACAGAACTGATAAAGAAATCATAAAATAGATTTCAAGTAAAAAATGGTATATCCCAAAGTTCCTCACAAATTATTTGCAATTTCCAACAACTTACCCTTGCACTGAAGTAGTGCTGAGCAAGAAATTAAACAGGAATGATTTATCCCATGGACTTTACTGCTTTTAGGTTCTCATTGCTAACAATCTGCTCAAAGTATTCCGAAGACTTTTTCACCTTCAAAGGTGGAGACTCCAGAATCACGAGGCAGTCAACCATTCCCCTGCAAGATGTGTCCCATAGTCCACAGCTTTGGCCAAGGGAAGGCTTGAGGAAAGGGTTTGGTGTTTGGCCCCAGCACAAGCAATGTGGAAGGGGGGGGGGGGTTGCAATTCTGACCTGTTAACTTTCTTCTGCCACTTGTCAGCTCTGGAGAGGTGARGGTCTCCCTTCACATGATTCCTTCGCTCCAGAGCTGGGGCTGTCCAGAGGAGAAAGAACAGTGTTTAATGACAAAGGACTGACTACTTCAATACGAGCCACCACTTCCCATCGACTGACAAAGCAGCAACTACCTTGATCAGTCCTTGCGGAAAGCTGCAGTTTCCTCATGGCCCTTTTTCACATCCTAGGAACCATCAGGGAGCAAATTAAGGCTTCCCATCTTTTTGTCAATTGGGCCTTCAGCAGCAGTCTCTGGCAATGCTGGATGCTTGCTCAAATGGAGGGACACCCTCAGCAGTGGCAGCAGACTTATGCTGCTTCTCTCTAGGAGGACAAGAGCAGGCAAGAGTATCATTGGTGCTGCTTGTCCAACCCTTCTGCCCAAAGCAGGGTCTCCTAGAGCACGTTGCTCGAGATGTTGTCCTGTCAGGTGCTGAACAACTCCAAGGATGGGGACTCCAGAATCGCAAGGCAGTTAGCCATTTCCCCGCAAGGTGTGTCCCATAGCCCACAGCTTTGGGYAAGGGGAGGCTTGAGGAAAGGCTTTGGTGTGCAGGCTCGGCACAAACAGTGTGGATGGCAGGATCTCACTTTGCCCTGGTTACTTTTTTCTGCCACGGGTCAGCTCTGTAAAGGTGAGGGTCTCCCTTCACATGATTCCTGCTCTCTACAGCTTCAGCTGTCCAGAGGAGAAAGAACAGTGTTTTCTGAAGGGACGGGTAGAGAGCAAATGCAGAATTCAGAGAAGTGGGAGAGCAGCATCTAGCATGGCAGTGATGGGAACTGTTTGTGCCTTGCAGCCACCAGCTCTTTTCCCGATCTCCTGGTTCGCCCACTCTGCTCGCCCAGGGTCAACGGAAGGGCCTTTTCAGCCAAAGAACTCCTTTGTCTCTCTCTTTTCCCCTAGGCCAGAAACGTCCCAGAGCTTCTGGACAGTGTCTATGACACCTTCAGGACCTACTTCTGGAGCTYGTGCTGGGGCATGCGGACTGCGGCCATCAAATTAACTGGTGAGAGACAAAGCGGCAGTTCTCTTMTGCTCCTGCCTCCACGAGGCAGCAAAGGGCCATCTCCACTTTCTCYGCAATGGYGTGGGAAGAGCCACCTGCCTGACGAGGGTGGCAGCAGGAAGAATTAGCTAAGGGCTCTAAAGGGGCTGAAGTCTCTGTAGGAAAAACATGYTGGAAGTAGTGCTCCAGGKGAGGCTTGGCCCCTGGCACACMCCTTTCTCAGCTCTGCTTCAYGCSTCTTCCTAGKAACTTAAAYGTAGGCGGGACCCTGCTGGTTTCCTATCTAGCACATTCCTGTGCTCCCCAGAGCCCATTGTSAATGTCCGAGACGAGTCAGAGACTAGACTGGGAATTGGGGCTGCCATGGGAAGTGTTCTGATGTTTACACATTTGCATTGTGTGAGTAGGTGTGATCCTGGAAAACGCCAGTGCCCGGTGGCTGAGAGAGCAGGATATGAGTCTTCTGAGTAGAGGTAGGTTACAATTGCCCCTCCTGCATTCCACTCTTTCCTTGACAGGAAAGACATCACCACCTTCTGCTGCCCTACGCTGCCCCTTCTCTCTGGTGTCCTTCCCCAAACCTTGGCCTTGGTATGACTTTATGCCAGGCAAATATGAACTCAGTGCCCTTGCACGCCCAGACAGAGAAGCCTGATAAACTCAGAATGTTTTTTGGATAACAGCTGGGAAAAGTTGTCAGGCTCATGAGAAACTAGGCGTTTGCACAGGTCTGGCCAGCTTGTTGAGGTAGAAGAAGCCTCCTTCCTGCTTCTAAGGGCATGGAAGCCTCCTAATGGAGGGACTGTTGGTCCCAGGAGAGAATTTCTCTCGCTGAATACACGCAGAAGGCTGCGGGCTGTGGGTTTGCAGCGACCGTGTGCAAAGCCAGCTGTTCATAGTCCACCCTCTCCCAGGACTGAGGCCAGGGAAGGCTTGGCAGCTTTCTCAAGTGATGCTCTGCTCAGAGAGCCAGGGAAGGGCCAGTCTGTCCTGGCCTTTGACAGTCGCTGATGCATCTGCCTGTGTTGTTTCAGTTCTCCAGTTGATGCAGGAAGACCAGCATCCCAGCGTGCAGCAGGCAGCAGCTCAGGTCCTTGGAGACAACTGGCCAGAGCTGAGAAATGATCAGAGCAACTAGGAGGTCATCGGAGTGCACCTCCCCCAGGAAAGTGAGCAGTGGGAAGGCCCGACAGGCAAGGGAAGGGCAGCCAGTGCAGAGAGYTGGCTGTGTTACCACGGAGCCAGYGCAATCAGCTGACAAAAATAAAGCCTTGCTTGTTGAACAGAAGCGCGTGCGGTGCTTCCTTGGGGCCGAGGCCTCTCGACAAGCTCCCGGCTGAGGCAGGGCTGTTGTGGGGCCTGCGCACCTGCAGTTCTCGCAGTGCGTCTGAGCTCTGTCTGTATGGGGGAAGGGAGGTAGAGAGTACTGTGAATCCTAACCCGACCTTGAACACCACGAGGTGGGCAAGTGATTCCAGAGTGTGCTTGTCCGTGGGAGGGTTGTTTTCTGGCAAGATGGGGAGTCATTCTCCAGAGTCTGGAGGAGCAGCCTCTGGCCATTTCTGGGTGCTTTGGCTCTGTTTTTTGTGTTGCCGAACCCTCGGTGGGGGCTTGCCCAAGAAAAACCTGAGGAAGAAGCGAGGGGGGAAGGAGAATCCCTGCTCTTTGGATTACAAAATCCCGGAGAGGTTTAAGCGCTTACTCCCAGTAAGCAGTGGGAGTCCTCTTCCGTTCTTTCTAGAACCGGCTTCTCTGAGAGACCTGTGAGGGAGAGCAGTGAGCAGCTGCTCCCTGTGGCGAAAGAGCCCCGGCCATGGTGAAGGAAGGGCTGACGGGGAAGACCTTGTCCCCTGAGACGCTCCTCCTGAGCCAYAGAGAAAGCTCAGTGATGCTCGGGGGAGGAAGACAGAGGACCCGGGAAGGGCTCTGGCAGGCATGGGGCCTGGGAGCAAGCCAGGAAGAGGGCAGGTAGCTGCAGAAGTAGA
>NW_020451061.1:0-2499 GCF_003343035.1 Apteryx rowi | reverse complement strand
CTGTTTCTGAGGAGATCAGGACAGGAAACAAAGACAGAGAAGGGCCAGTCAATCCACTTGAGACCACTCCGTCTCTGGTTGCTGGAAAATGCTAATTGAACAGAAAAGGAGGGCTGAAGAGRCCTTCAGACAAAGCCCATAGTCCYGCCCATTCTAGCAGAGAGACCCAAATACRAGTGACTGAGAMACAGGGGAAAATAGGGCTTTCTTGGGAATGAATGYAGCCCCCTCRYGGCTGTTGCCATATATGGTGCTCTCCATCAGAGTGAGTGACTGCATGAGACATAAGGCCTCAGGGGTCAGGAAACCTTTGTGAGGTATGCACAGCACCCGCYGGTGTCACAGTAGCCTTGGCTCCCCTGGCCTGGGGTCTGTCCGGCTGCGGTCTTTAGTGGCTTGCTCTTCCACCTGCGAGGAGGTCGTTGGAGAGAGCGTTGCTGCCTGGTGGGAATTACTTCCGAGATGAAGAGATTCCTATTCYTCAGGGGTAAGGGCCGCTCCTCTGTTCTGCACGTCAAGTCTGCAGGTCTCCTCACATTCAGGATTGTCCTCTGCTCGTTTTCTAATTGCCTGATCCTCATCGGGGTCCTCCTGCTGTGAACTTCTCACCCGAGAAAAATCCCACAAAAATCCCACAAAATCCCACAGCAAAATGGGAAAGCAAGCAATCCGTGCAGAGCCATTTCTCTGCTGTGTGGCTCCATAGCACACGGCAGACAACTTCGGTGCTGYCTCAGCAGACATTGGGCCTGCCTKCCTGATTCTGGTGGCTCCAATACGCCCACCCTTGGCTGGCTAACAGAGCCACCAGCTCCAAGACAGCTGGTCTCCTGGTGTCAGAACGGAGGGCAGGAACTTCTCTGAAGGCCGGGGAGCCATGGGACCCTCAAACGGATGCTAGCACCGGAGGGCGGGTCATCCTCGCATTGTTTCCTTCCAGGTTGCTTGCCCAAAGCAACTTCCCGGGTGAGTCCTGYGGAGCCGGAGGATGGAGGCAGGGGGACAGAGTCCCTCCCTGCAGCCATCAGCACCTTGGCTGCCTCTGTGGCCTCTCTGCTAAGCCGACTGCAGGAGGATGAGGTAAGGCRGTGGTAGTGTCCRTGGATTCCGCCTGGATTCTAGTGCTGTGATTCCCAAYGTGCCGGGCTCCCATCAGGTGCCATGGGATGTGCTCTTGGCAAACAGAAAATGTGCTCTCTGGCAAACACCGCCTCACAGAAATGCTGTTATTGCCAGCCAGCAGGAGACCTCAGCTGAGTTCTGAGCTCCAGTAGATACTTACCAKAGCAATAGGTGGATCCTCCGGTCCCTGAAACCCTTTCCACTGAAGCTGTTTTCAGCTGCTCAGCTGCTTTCTATGACTAGACCCTGGGAATGGAGCTGTCTGCGGGATGCCATTTTGTAGGCTGTATGGAACAAGAGCTCTAAGACTTTGTGCACACCAAGGAGAAAGAAGTTCAGATGTTCCATTTTCTGACTTGTCCCCAGGGTAATAGAGTAGAAACTTACCGGACACTGGGGAGACTCCTGCAGGAAGATGGTGACAATCTGGAGAGTCATCTCCTAAGGCGGTTAATAACACTGGCTTCAAGGGACATGAGAGTGGTGCAGGTAAGCTTGTTCTCTTTGAAGCTAGTCAGAGAATCCTGCCTAGAGCCCAGCTTYTCGGCAAGCTCTAGGAYGCCAAAGATTTCCCCTTTGCCTTAAGAACCAGTGACGGTTCCCAGGTCCTCTTATGGAAGACTYGTCCTCAGGGGTGCTGRCTCCTTGAGGGAAAGGGCCATATCCAGCACAGTTCTTGAGCAGGCGCAGAACYGGAAGCAGCTGCCCTGTGCAGCACGTTTACTTGAGGCTTTGGCTGGAGCTGGGGCAAGCAGGCCCCTGAGTGCTGCAGCAAGCATGACTCTCCTGAAGGCAAMGGCTCTGGGCAAGGAGGTGGAAACTCAGCTGCTTCTAAACGGTTGCCTGTCGGATTACCAGTCTTGTGCATTTACCCTGCTTTGAGGAGGAGCCGGGGCACRGTGCCAGTCCCTCTCCTGCGGCACCAAATGT
Source organism: Apteryx rowi (assembly GCF_003343035.1). Lineage (NCBI taxonomy): Eukaryota > Metazoa > Chordata > Aves > Apterygiformes > Apterygidae > Apteryx > Apteryx rowi. The sequence goes on along the minus strand of NW_020451061.1, from coordinate 447 downwards.
CCCATCTGGCCTCCTGTGYGGAGACTGTTTGTTGCTGGAGCCTTCTTGGAGCTTCTCTGTTCTTACTGTCTTGCTCTCGCAGAGGCAAGGGGGAGGAAGCAATACTACAGAAGGGCAAACCATGCAAACTCCTCCCTTGCCAGACACATTTGGGACTGCTGAGCTACCGAGCTCCCCCAACAGCTCAAAGTGCTGACTGCCAAACAGGGCGGGAAGAAATCTGGCTCACTGATGGATCTCTCTGGAGCAATGAGACTTCTCTCCCTGTTCCCTTCAACGGGAAAAGGAAGAGCTGAAGTCATACAGCCATTGTTGGCTACTTCCACGTGTCCGCCTACCTCAGCCCTTCCCGTGCTGATTGTTTTCCTTCATGTCTTTCTGTAGGGTGCAACGGATGAATTGCAAAGAGCTGCGAGTGACATCCTGGTGTCCCTGGCCCAGTCGCAC
>NW_020451060.1:3151238-3158934 GCF_003343035.1 Apteryx rowi | reverse complement strand
CAATGTGCTCTAGGTGACCCTGCTTGAGCAGGGGGGTTGGACTAGATGATCTCCAGAGGTCCCTTCCAACCTCAGCGATTCTGTGATTCTGTGATTTCAGCCATCTCTTTTTACTGAAAAGAAGTGCAGTTTGTGCAAAAATTCTTATAAGCTATATTCTTTTAGCCTATTCTTCTGTGGAAATTTTGAATCATGAAACAAAAATAAATTCCTCTTTATGTTCAGAACGTGTGGCAAAGCATTTCCAACAGATCTATGTGAAAAACTCCAAAATATATAAATAAAAAAAATGAGTATTTTGATTCAGTTCTCTAACACTCAACGAAACTGAAAAAATTAATACTGAACCGTGATAAATTGTAAGCTATAAGAGAGTTTGAAAAACTAGTCATAAGCTAAGAGAAATTTACAAGGAAAAATTCTCAAAGAAAAATGGCTGGGAAAGGGAATGAAAGATTCATCTATAGATTTTTAGCTTATAATACCACTACTCTGTTCTTTAAAGCTAGTGATTGGTTCCATTTCAGCCTATTCATAGTCATCATTTGGCTGAGATGGTTCATGAGGCACAGCTAAAGTCTTTTTGCTGAGGGAGAGAGTTTTAACTCCATCTCTATCTACCACTATTTGAAAAAAATAACATTGTATCATATCAAGCCCACAGGGCTCAAGCATGTTTGCATTATCACTCATGAATTCAAATTTCTGTGAGCATTAGCTTAGGAAAAAATATAATTGCAGGATTGGCATTTCAGAGTTAGACCCCCATAAAGATTTAAAAAAAAAATCAAAAGTCTATATGATTTTTTTTAAGTGCTTAGGAAAGGAGAATAAGACATCCTTTGGTCTTACATTTTATATAGGGAATTTGGTACTTCAGAGACAAATCCATGAAAACCATGTGCTGGTAGAGTCATTAAGTTATCTGGTATTCGACAATGGAAAGAGGTTGCATATTATAAGGCACCCCTCCCCTGGTTTTTACTCTGAGCAGCAAGGTGTCACCTGTTTCACATTGGTTCCCAAGCTTTAAGTTTCTCATGGAGTTAGGAATCTTTGCCAGAACTTTGTTGTATAAAGGGATTGTAACCTTTTTTTATATAATAGTTTGCTATTAGAGCACCCATGTGTGATGTAAATCTGAGATTCAATTTCCCCCTTTTACTGCACGTCTGCTAGTCTCCCCTTCTGATTACTCATCCTACCTCACTGGCTAAAGGGTAYGCTAGATAAATGTCTTAATTCTTCCATCTGCAGGAGTTCCTTCACATAAAATAAATAAATGTTAATTAGGTAAAAAAAAACATGAATGAGCACAACTTTCCTAGTAGTTAATGCTTTGATTCAGTAGGAGTGGCATCCATCTCTTTGCTAACTTACTTATCATAAAACGCCTCAGTGTTCATTACAGCAAGTATTTGAATGCAGATCTCTCTGCTACCAGCTTATATTCTTAGTCATAAAACTAATTGGTTTTGCTTCTTTTCTTTCTCTGAATACTCAATGTTTATATGATTATAAGCATAACAAAGTATCTTAAATTTAATYGTATTTGTCTTAATTATTCTCATGTATAAAATATTAAAAAGTAGTGAAACTAAAATATGACATTGGCTAATACTGCTAACAGTTGGAGGTCCATGATTTGTTTTTTAGAAAAAGAGACAAAAGGCACAAACTGAGCTTAAACATGATGATTTTCCAGTTCTGTTTACACAGATAAACCTTTAAATAATTGAAGCTCTAGCTCTGAACTCAGGACCCAGAAATTAACATCCAGTTGTTAAAATTTATCACATACAGTAATGTTCTACTGTTAACTACACACTTAACTTTCCTGATCTATCTTCACAGTAAATTGCTGACATGTTTTATGGATGATCTTTTAAATGTGGAACACAAATTATTTCAAAATAGACTGTTAGGGGAGAAAAGAAAAAAAAATTGAAAAATTACTGCAGAACACATAATCGATAGACATGGAGTAGCTTTATTTGCAAGCACCCAATTTGCTGCCTGTGCCAGGTCTGGGTGGGGGAAAAAACAGAGTTAACTGAGGATAGTTTAACTCGCTTGTGAGAATGGCAGCAGCTTTTACCTTGACTGTCACATAAGCTAGGCATGTTCAGATCTTTTTTCTCAGAATTTAAGTACTGGAAAGTTATTGGACCTTTTGTGTTAGCACAGCAAACAGCATGAAGTGCCAAGGACTCTAGTCAAAAGCTAACTCTGTATCTGAAGAGACAGAGTTCAAGATCTAGATTCAAGATTTAGGAGAGCCAGAGATTTTGCATGTGTATGCAAGACAGTTTTAGTCATTTTGTTTAAACCTGAAGGCTGGGCAAGCTGTCAGATGGGTATAACCAACACTGGAGTGCATAATGAAAGATGCTGTTATACTTTTGATTGTCTCATGTTTCTCACTATTTAGTATAGTGACCTTTACTTTTCCAACACCAGCAGAGATCGTGTAGAGCCGGTGAGTTCCTACTCACAAATTGTCCTTGAAGGCTTGGTAGTGACACCAGGGAGGCTTTATTATGCATGCCGATTGAGTTCTCTGGCATCCCTCCAAGAGGAGGCTCAGGGAGTAACTTTGTCACCCCACTGAGAAGAGGCACAATTCAAGATAATTTATGCTACATGTTCTGTAAGGAAGCACCYTTTCTTCCTCTCTTCCCCTACTGGAAGTGAGTACAGCTTCAAGTACCTTGCTATAACTTTTTAGTCCAATCCTTTGAACACATAGTTAGGCTCAGTTCCTGTACAATAGTTATCTTTTGGGAACAGGTGCTGCAGAAATACGTTTGTCTACTACTGATAGCCAGGATAAGGCTTGTTTCTCAGTTGATAAAGTCTTGAAAGCTATAAAAGTGGAAAGAGCCCATAGGATCAAAGTCAGAAATACATTTAAACTTAGAGAAATTAAGAGAGGTAAATACATAGAAAAGAAGGCTTTCAAATGTACTGATGTTTGGTTAGAAAGTTAGCTTTCTAGCCAAATATACGGATAGAGTTCTTCCTTCCAGTCCATGGCAAAATTTGAACACCTGTTGCACTTGCACGCAGGACTCTTCATTCACAGACTGATGTTCTGTCGCCCTATGAATGTTTCTAACGACATTACAGCTATGCAGCTAAGCCCTTGATTTAACAGGTATTTCCTCTAATATACATGGGCACTGAATCAAGCCCTTAGTCAGCTATCTGTGTGCGATGTCAGTTCGTGGATTAAAGACTGAAAAAAACTATTCTTTGTATGTATCATTAGTTATATAAAGTGACTTTGAATCAAGTAGTATTTATATGACAAGGTAGTAAAATGACAAGCTACTTCATAACCCTAAATCACAAGTCTAAAATCATAAAATAATCTAAACCTCAATCTAAATCATTTTTGTGAAAAAAAAAAAAAAGAGCTGAAAATCATAAGGTAGCTAGTCCATTTGCCATATTACAAGTCAGGATCAACTATAACAATGTAAAACCAAGCAGGAATACTTACAATACCTGAGTATATACACTGCGTGTGCAGTTAGCAAACTAGCTAAATATATGGATGTAATAAATATATTTTATGTGTATGTGTGTGCATGTGTGTGCATATATATATGTATTTACACATATATAGATTTGTGTGTGTGTATGTATATACACACAGTGTGTATATAATATATATGTGCAGGTGTGAGTGTGTATGTATGGGTGTGTGCGTGTGTGTGTGTGTATACATAAAATTGTATGAGGAGTCAGGCAGATACTTATTTAACTTCTCTATAAAGACCTCTATAAAGACCTCTAAAACTTCCCTATAAAGATCTCTAATGATGTTGACAAGAGAAATTTTCTAAGCTCTTCTTTGTCCAAGAAAAGGAAAGGGAAGGTAGGCTCTRCAAGAGAAGAGAAGATGGTAGTTTCATTAAGAAACAGTATGAAGACCACAGATACAAATTATTCCTTAGTAAATGCAGATCACAGGATCATTTTCATGCACATTTATTACTGTTTCTTTAAGGAATTTTCAGCTTCTTTTAACTATTTTCTTTTAGACTTCTCTCCTAGAGATCTCTTACCACTGTCACATATACTGTGATCTATTTTCCAGAATTCCATTTTTTATTTTTTATGGGTTTTGCCTCTCCTCTTTCTAAGTATTTCAGATTTTAACATATCATGGACTCTCCACTATATTGCCTTTTTATCTGTCCTTTTAGCAAGTTCCTCCTGCCTAGATTTGATTCTGGCCACAATCAAACTGAGAAAAGTATCCACTTTAGTTGCTCTCTGTTTGAGAATGTCCACCTAGACAACTTTGAGAATTTTCTCTGAGAAAACTTCTGCTGCACTTTCCCCATCTTCTGGATCACTGAGGACTATATCATAGCCTTTCTCTGTATACCTCCTTCTTTCTCCATCCCTCGGAAACTTAAATGAAGACTTGCACATTAAAACAATGCAGGTTCTTTCTCTTTTCTGCTATGTTTATTTTTTATGATCTAAACTTTAATGACCAAACTGGACATGAATTTATTGTAATATCATCACCCGAAGGTTATTTCCCAAATAGGTCCTGTCAAATTCTCAGGGCAAAGAATTAAAATCTGGGATATAATTAATTTACTTAATTTTGGAAATCTTAGTCATCATGACATAAAATTGAAAATTGGACAGATTTCTGCAGAATTTGACTTAGTAGTTAATGAGAGGGCAGAAACAGGAATGTTCAATTAGTTCTAACTAACTGATGATGAAGATATTATTCAATGCATTATTTAAGCCCCTATTTTGTTTCACCAGCCCTACTGTCGCTCCAGGGGAAAAACATTCTACAGGGGATGTGCTTATTTTAAATTGATTCYTCAGCTCAAAGACAAATAGACAGAAAGACGAACAGATAGACAGATAGATTGGTATACATATCCCAAATACTTTTTTTTTTTTTTTAATATTTGAAGCAACCCTTTTAATTTTTTCCTTCCCATAGAAAGACATAATTTTTATTAGCATCTCAAGTTCTTCACAACATACAAGGGGGGCAAATGGTGACTATTTCTTCAAATACTTCAAAGAGTTTGTAATAAAAACCTTATTTTGAAAGAATATGTGACTGACTGGAAGATTTTGAGATTTTCTCTCCCCATATAATACTACAAAGCAAATTTACTTTTGTAGCTCTTCACTTACATTTTAATAAAAGTGACAAAATCATAGGTTCCCAAAATAGGCAGGCTTGCTGTGTAAATTCTCCATTTATTTAGGCATTTTCCTGACATAGTCTTAGAAATAAGTACCGAAGCACATTGTTATATCAAGCTCAAAGGGATTTCTTACTTTACATACCACTATATTATACAATGGTTTGGTTTACACTGTATTCTATTTACTTCTATTTACAACTTTTTCTATTTTACTTCATATCTTCTTACTATCAAGCTTTATTTTTACCTTGTATCAGCTCAAGARGTAAACTTCCTGTACAGATTGAATCCATCTTGCATGACCCAGGAAATACTTCTTCTGCAAAGCAGTTTAATTAAAACCTAATGTAAAAGAGATTTTTTTTTAAAGGTTATTTTTATAAACAAGGCACCTGTTACATTACTGTCTCATCAGGGGTTTACATAAAATAATTTTTAAAAGATGTTGTAGTGTCCCAAATGAGTGCTTTTTTTCTGTAAATAAATATGAAGACATAACCTTTGGTAAGGATATAATTCCACAGTTTTGCTTTCCACTAAGCCATGTATTCTCTACCTTAGAGACTTAAGTGGAGTAATCCAGTCTCTCAGGTGATTGTACAGAGTAATTAGGATTGATGTTTAAAGTGTTTTTATTTATGTAATTAGGCAATATTTTTACACAGAYTACTTTTCAAATCTTGATAGGAAATGATTTTGTCTTTTGAGAAAAAAATACATCTTTGCTGTTCTCTTTTTAGAACTTTCTGTGTTTTCTTTCATGGCTCTAAACCAGCAGTTTCATTTCTATACCTGTTTTGTTTCACATGTCCTCTGTATTTTATTGTAGAGGTTGCAGGTCTGGAATAGGATAGAACTTTTCACTTCAAGCTATACCTGTGTACAGTGTTTGTAGGTTTAGAAAAAGTCATTCTGAGAATTTTTTGTATGGTTTTAAATATTTGAAACACTTTGTAGGAATAAAGGAGATGTGTTTTCCTCCTTTTGGCCTGCATCCAATTTCTGTGGCATCCTTGGTTTCAAAAATATGTACAGCGGGCAAGGAGCTTTGTTAGCAAAGCTGTGTTTAGGCATATTTATTCAGTCACAAAAGATTCTAACATATTGTGATCATCAAATTATTTTAGAAGGGATAATCTTCTTACTGTTTATCTTCAACAGTAATTGTTTTTGTTTTCAAAATTTCATTTTAATACTGAATTGAAAAGCAAAAATTAACTGAGCAACAATTTCTCAGTTAGATAATTCCCAGTGACCAGCTTACGATTACTTCATTTTTAAATTTTGTTTTCTCCCTGTGGCATCCCTTGGCACTCCTAGTCCATTCRGTATACCTAAGAATGAGACTTCACAAATTGTAGCATTCATACAGGCCACCAAGTTCTGAGTTGCTTGACAAAGTTATACTGCTTATTGTCTTCAGCAGATTATGCTGAACAGAGTGAAATTCATCAAGGAGGAAAATGTGCTTTTACAATATTTCCTTGAAATTTATTTCACTGCTGAAATTTTCAATGTGATTAAAGTGGAGAGTCAACACAAAAATCAGCTTTCAATTTTTTGGACCACCTTAAATATATGTAAAGCATTGGAGTATTTAAAAAAGCCTTGGAAAGACAGTCACTGATAGGGTCAAACGTTGAGTAGAGTGTCAGGGTGAACTCATTTGTTTGCTAGGTCTATGTTTGAAGAAGTCAATTGCTTTTCTCCGAACAGTAGAACATTGCTTGCTAACATGCTACTTGTGATCCACTTTAACCTGAAGACTCTTATCAGTGAAAGTGCATTTGGCTGATGAAGAATAATTTCTGCCTAAATGTAATACCTGGTACTGTTGAATTTCATCCTCTAATTTGTCAGTATCACTTTTGAGGAGCCTTGGTATTTAGATAACTTAGAAATTTACCTAGAAAATGTACATATTTTTCCAGGCTATTTTTCAGCCAGATCAKCTCCTTCATTCAGTTCACTGAACAGCTGCACAAACAGTTGTTTTGGCATGACAAGGAAGAGGTAGGAATGAGCAGTGGGGGTATGGGAAGAACCAGCTTAATTAGTATTGTTGCTTAGCCATAGTCCAGAAGGATCAGAAGCCAACAGATGGTGAAAAAAAGCAGGCAAAAGCATGGCCTATAAGCAGACTAAAGGCAGAGCTCCCTGCATCTGACACTAATTGGAAAAAACAGATTTCAGGATTTTTAAACATGAAAACTGTCTTTCTACTTTTTTCTATTCTCCTCTCAAACTTATGTGTACTATTTTGGGGAGCAAATAAAGGATTTCAGTAAATAATATAGCTGACTCAAATAAACAGTTCTTCCCCTCTAACATCAACAAATCTACAGTGCTCCAAATATTAGATTCAGGCGACACCCACAGTACTAATTGTTCCTTTATTTTCCTAAGACTGAAGTTCTTGTTACTGGATGACACTTACAGACCTGTTAGTTCGTCTATTTTTCCTTTCCTTTTTTTTTTTTTTTTTTTTTTTTTTTTTT
>NW_020451060.1:3107612-3151194 GCF_003343035.1 Apteryx rowi | reverse complement strand
GTCTCTTCAGTCCCAGACTAATGAATAGCCTATGTATTCATGTAATCCCACTCTACCATGGGAGATATGGCTCTAATCTCCTAAAGGCAAAAAAACAAACCAAAACAAACCAAAACAAAAAAACTAAGAGAGCCAGAGCCAGAGTCTGGAACCAAGCACAGGACCCAGGATCCACTGCTTCACAGCCTGTGCCCTACCTGCAGGAGTACCTCATGTCAGAAGTTATTACTTTATGATGAAATGAAACAAAAGTGCCCTTCAGGCAAAAGAAACATATTTACCACCATAGCTAAATATTTGGAAAGTTTCTTTTAAATTCAGTATTATCCAAGTCTTTGGATAATACTCTCAGTTAATAAAGAAACAGCTCCATTTTTTCATGTTCTTTTGCACAGACATTGTTGCTCAGAGCATTGTTACATGCCAAAGAAATACATTGTTTCCCAATAAAAGACAATCTATGTCACATCTAGGGAAGCATATTTGTAGGCTGGTAGAAAGCAGGAAGAAGCAACAGGCATTTTAGCATTGACACATCCCTAATAACAGGATATTCAATGTCAGTTTAGTTCCTAGTTGATAGGTGCTTCTGTAACAAAAACAACCAAAACATGTCTCACAAATGACACCTTCAGACACAGCAAATACCTAAAAGGGCAAGAGCTACCAACAGGCCAAAGCTGTCAGAAGCTAACTTCAAACTTACCATAACACAAGGAAACTCAGAATGCCATTTCTTACGTTCTGCTACTTCTGAGAAAAAAAAAAAATGAAAGCTTTTTTTATGTTATCAATCTATTCTAATTCTTTCTTCTCTAGGGGAATTAAATTCACTTTTATATCTCTCAGTTCAGGATTTGAAACAAAATGGTATTCATGCCTATTTTTTGATTACAATAGCAGTCACCGCAGCAAAACGCAGAAAAGATTAAAACACTGCATCACTTATTGGAGCAATATATTTCACATGAGTTATTTACACCATCATCTTACTGGAAAGGCCAGGTTTCAAAGAAGTGCTCAAGATGTGCAAGTTTCCAAACCTGGTATGAGCAACTGAAGCTTGTTATTAAATCCTTTCCTATTTTATACCAAGATACATCATGGCATTTTTTTCCAGAAAGAACATATAGTACAGGAAAATCAATTTCTTCCTGGCAAAACCATTTAAACAGTTGGAACAAACTATTCTTGCCTTTCATGCAAAATGTTTCAGATTACAAACCACTAGACTGTAACTGAGTGGAAATTTTCCAACAATGGAAGTCATTATGATTGTTTTAAACAAAAGAAAAACACATGTTCACAAATGATATAAAACATTGCAAAATAAAAACATGTATGGAATGTCATCTTCAAGAAAACAGAACCCATTTTTGCTAAACAATCTTTTATTAAAAATAATAATAATAAAAAAAAATCCAGCGCTACAAAATCACCAAATGTAGCTTATAGATGAGATCTGCATCGAGTTTGGGGTTTTTTTGTTTTCTTTTTTTTTTATCAGTCTTATCTTTTGTCACCATTTTTAAGTAACCAGCATCAGTTCTAGCTGCTGCAATACACTTTGGGAAGTCACATGACACAAAGGTCCTTCCCTCTCCCTGTTGTAATGGCTAGGATCTGTGCCCTTTCAGACATCCCAGGGATAGTGTTTTGGTACACAGAGGTGGTACTCCCTAACGACCTCTAAGCAGTATGTGAGACACCACAGCTCTAAGGTTCTGCAGCTACAAGAGGCAGCTTGAAGGATTCTGCAACTCTTGTGTGGAAAGTGTCAGGGAGCTTAGCCCCATTCTGCATCATGTTTATTCAAAGCTTTAGACATACTATTATTAAGCATTGTCACAACTTCAAACCTAGCTTATTTCTGGCTTAACTAAAAATGACCTTGTCATGGCTGTATGTCATGCTCGTAATTAAATTTCCCATGACCCATAGTGAATCCATAAGGTACTGAATTTGTAAAAAGGACTAACTGCTCATTCAGCACCTAATAAAATTTAAATTTTTTGGCAGTACAGAGACTGAAATAGCCAGTCTCTTGCCAGTCAAATCTCTTTGATTCCTTCATAGGTTTCCTACAAACACATTTCTGCAATAAACCCCATCAAATCAGTTACTATTGACTTTGTGCGTGAGACAAATATTCTTTAACRGAGTGGTTCCAAGACTATCATGACTGTGAAAACACAAGTTTAGGGAAAAAGAATCTTTCTCTAACATGTCTGGGAGCATCATGTAAGGGAACTGAGCAGACTGGTGAAATTAAAATTAGTCCCTGCTTAGCTAAAAATGTCATTAAAGCATTATCTGTCATGAGAGGTAAGATATTAAGATTTGTGTATATTTCTTGCTCTCCAAACCTTACAAAACCAGAGAATTTTGTTAAGTTGGAAAGAAAGGTCTACCAGTAGCAACTCATTAAACCACTTCTTTTTACCTCTACTTACAAATGATAGATCAAAGAGGTCCCAGAAGAGCCAGCAACAGTATGTAGCAGCAGAAAAGGTAGAAACAGTATATTTTAAGATTTATTTCACAGCTGAAAGAAATACCATTCCAAATGACTGAATAAAAGTTGAAAGACTGCAGCTGATAGTTTGTCCTACCAATAGTTTTTAACAGAAGTCATTGGTGAGTATAAAAAGCAATAAATTCAATTAATGAATCAACTGAATGCAGCTAGGGGCTGGTGGAATTTAAGATATGGGGGTCATGTCAAACCTTGTGGCACAGAAAGGATTAAGGCTGGTATTATTTTATGACTTTATTTGTCAGATCAGAGTAATTCGAAAGGTTTATAGCAAGTGTAAAGACCATAGCATGTGCTCAATTTGCCACTCTAAATCTAAACCTCAGAAAGTGAAGAAAAAGAGAGAACTGTAAGAGATCTGATTTTTATAATCAGTTCTCTTTGCTTTATTTCTCCAGGAGAGAGATGAGGTGCGAGAGAGTAGCAGCTGTCTATTGCTCTTGACCAAGAATAAAATGCCAACGATGTCAATGGGAGCTGTCTGCATGGGCTGAGAGCAGTTTATGGCCCCAAGACATCACTATTTATGAAGTCTTTCAAGTGAGACAAATGGAAAAATAAACCCCTCCATTCTGAAAATTGCTTTTCTTTTTTACATGAGCAGAATGTCAGCTTCTAATATCTAAAAAAAAAACCTTCCTGAAGAGAAACAGGTTAACCCTGAACTCTGAAGATTATTGGCATGCAGATTCATCACAATTTCATTAAAAGTAACATACTGAAATTACAGTTACACAGATGTGAGGAAAAGCAAGGAAATTGTTTAATACTTTAATAAAGTATGAAACAAAAGAAGATATCAATTTGCACTCAACTAAAAAGGCCTTCAATATTGAAGGAAAGTTTATCATTCTAGAAATAAAAAGTAACTTATTAGTTACCTGATTCTATTAGAAAAGCCTAYGTTATGAACTCAGTACCAAATTCATTTTTCACACAAAAGCAAATACAGAACTTTAATTTATTGGATTTGGTAAGCCCTTATTTGAGTATTTTCAAGGATCCTATTAACCTTTCTTTTTCAGTTTCATTATTGTATTTACTACCATGGAATGGAGTCTCATTTCAGGTTCCTTTGGAAGAACTGAAAACAGTTTTTGTTGTGTTTCCTTCACTTTGTGTTTTTGCAGAGGATTTTTGGACTTTATTTTTTTCTCCTAATTTTAAAATATATTTCTCTTCCAGCAAATAATTTTAATTCTGTATTGCCATACTTCTTTGAAATGTAAAAAGATAAAGCAGTCCTTTCCCAAAAACAATAGGGGAGCCAGAGACTAGAAAATAGGAGGGATGGAAGAGATCCATAGGAATAGTCATCAGTAGATCAGATTTGACTTTGCACTAACATTGCAAACAAGACCAATAGAGATTTAGGTTGGATTTGTCTGACCTCAAAGAATGGAGGGGAATAAACTTGCTGGATAATATTATGTTATGGTGAGACTGACACCAAGGTGATGTTTTCACACAGATATAGAGTAGCACTGTGAATGGATGAACAGAGAACAATAGCCTACCTTGTGACTTCTCAGTCTGACATAAAACTTCACAGCAGGGAAGATATCCATAAGCATGATTTCTATAAAGACTATTTTTTCCTTGGTCTTAATTTGGTGCCTACTAAACAGTGTAAAATCTGAAGTTTACCTAGTGTCACCACTGTCCTCTTCAAGGCCACATGAAGAAAAGCAGGCCCTGTTTTGTGCAAGTTTTTCCAGTGCAGAGCAAAAGGACAGTTTACATGCTATTTTTTCTTCCTTGACTCCAGATCTTCACAATCTTGACTCTAGGCCTTCACAAGCCCATCCTCTTTAAGAAAAGTCTCATGCACTGAGAAAGCACGTGAATCCAAAAAGTCCTAAATTCAAATCCTCCAGCTTCCAAAGCTTGATTTAATCCTATAGAGTCAGTGGAAATACTCTCGACAGCTTAAATTTGTTTTTGATCTGTTCAGCAGCCTAGCTTAGGCTAAGTCACTTTATAAGTGGTGTAAGGAGCATGTTTTTAGGGCAAGGATAATTTTCAAATTATGTATCTTTCAGTTTTGTCATTACAATCACTATGCTGTGGATAGATTCTGTATTCACTTTCTAGAGGAACTGTCTTCAAAATTTTGAAAAACATTAAAGGAATTCTGCATATACTTGGAGTTTTTGGAAAGCAATTTGCAATTCCTTTTGATTTTAACAGTTACCATTTAATTTTAATTTTTCACTGATTTGCACAACATCCCTTTTACAATCATCTCCTGAAAAGAAAAATGTTCCACCTCACACCTCAAAATCTACCTCAGAAAAGTTACATGTACAGCTATTTACCATTGGATTTTCCTATGAGGAACTTGGCAGTTAACCCAATTCACTCCCACCTTCCTGGACTGTCATTTACCACTGGGGTGAATAGGATAAAAAGGTGTTACACTATCAGGCATACTGTGTATTCCCAAATAGCAGATATTACAGATGGTCTTTTTAATTTTTTTTATAAGGAATTCGTCAGCAGATGAAGGGCAGGAGAGCTATTATTACAACAGCAGAATCAGTTATTGGTTTTCTCTTTTTATTCTGCAAAACTCTCTGGAACGTAATAGGAGCTCATTGCTCCAACCACCACGCGGATTTGCTGAGAAAATGTTTATGTATTTAACAATTTAAGTCTGTTGGTATAGATCTGGATAGTATTTTATACATCTTGCTTTCCCCCAGACAAGAAATTCAACTAAATATTTGAGGGCTTCTTGCTCATTATGGGACCCAAGATAAAACAGAATTGTCTACTCCAAGACGTGACGCAGGAGGAAAAAACAAGTTAAATTCAAAACCAAAACATATTGACAATGTGTGCAGATATGACTGCAAAAGTAAGGGGATTTCAGTTTTCACTCTTCTTCCCTACACATGACATTAGTAAATATTTCCAAATATTTCCAGCTACATGACTATTGCTAGCATCCCAACATTGCACTGCCAGGGAGGTTTGAATGATTTTTAGCCCTAACAGCCCCTAGTTCAACCTCTAATGTCCCTCAAAGGATAACCCAAGACAACTCAGCAGATTCTGCCTAGGTGCATCAGGAGAATAAATTACCTTCATGGATGTCAGCAGCAGCTAAGGCTGAAGCTGGAGTGCAGGCCCAGACAGTACCAGAGAGAGCTACCTACATACCTAGCTTCTTTTCTTGCAACTTAAGTGCAAGGAACATCATTCTTCATCACCTGTCCTTAGAGTTTCCACTTCCCACCTCCTGATGTTTTCAGCTTTTAATGGGAAGGAAACACTATTTGCTGGGCATGCTGCCTCTCAGACAGATGCAGGAAGAGATCAGTATGGCATGCTAATAGAAGTGCTGAAATTACTTTGGACTGGCCATGGCGGAGTGCAGAATTATCTACAGTTCCTACTGCATGAAGTTTGCCTACCATCTGCTCTAAGCAGTTCCATTTTTGATGCATTTGATGCATCTTCTCTAACAGATACCTGAATTCTTGGAAGCTGTCAGAAATGTTAGTGGTACAGATGTCTTCTCTTTAATCCAGGCAAGCTATATTGCCATCTCTTGCAAGGCCTGAGGCCTCCTCTCTGTGATGAAGCAACAGTCCCTCTTTCATCCTCCTGTCCTGGAAGGTATCAAGGAACATTCTCTCCCTTCCTCATCACCCAGGCTAAAGTGCAGGTGTCCACGGGTCCTGTCAAGACTGAAGACTGATCCTGCTTGGGGAATTGTCTGTCTATAATGTGCAGAGCTCACCAGACTGGCCAAAAGGGTGTGAGGACACTGTCACAGGCAGATRTGGAATGCAGAGCTTAATTACTCAAAACAGTCCTAGAGACAGGAGTTGTGCTTCTTATTTTGTGTGCTATAAAAACACAATCAACATCAGCCCTTCCATTGTTATTTATGAATGTATTCAGGGTTTCTGTGGCAGCATACTGAAAAGGTGAACAGTAATTGTCTTCGTGGCATGGCATCGTGGGAGGACATGTGAAAGAGGACAGGAGCCTGGGAATGAAAGATTTTTGTCCTGTGTTTTTCCTAGTTGTGCCACATTCTAATCATTAGCCCAGCCAATAAGGTTTTACTCTGAAAATGAAAAGTTCAAATATAGGGTTTGTTGTCTGTGAATGTATTTTTAATTCATAAACAAAAGATATTCATGGAAATGATGGTCATATTAACGAAGCTTCTCCTGCATTCCTTTATTTTGTAATTTATATTCAGAGTATTAATTGCCTACAAAAAGACAATCATCTCCATGACTTGACATGGTACTTTATTATAAATGTGTTTTCTTTCTTCTGATCTAAAACATGATTTCCCCAAACCACTCATGTGATACATTCATCTATGCGTGGAATTTCTCAGCTCTGAGCCTAACTCCGTTTAACACCTTTGATCATCTTTCTGTGGCTCGCTTGTGTTATATTTCATTTTAAATAGTTCACTAACTGACAAACTTACCTGCCAGCTGAGAATAACAGAGATGTCTGGAACGAAGCCTCATCATGTGTCTCCAGCCTAGAGAGCTCAGGTGGCCTGAGGTGATGAATTATTACTGGAAAAAGCCTTAAGATTGCAGTGCTTCTTAATACCCTATTATGCAGCTTTACTTTTGTGGCTAGCACAAGAAAGCAATTTCTGTTTTGTTATCTCACTTTGTATTAACTGCTGAAGACAAGAGCTATCTGTGGTATGTTGCATCCCATTGCCACATATCATGATGCAGATAAGATTGATCAAATCTCTGTATAATTTAGGATATCTTAATTAAAATTCAGGAATAATTAACCCCCAAAGAGTATTTTCCATATGCAGACCTTATTACAAGGAAGGAAGATCAGAATACAACTATTACCTTTAGGCTAAATGCTAAGTAATCAGTTTAAGAATGAGAGACTGCAAGTTAAAGAGAGGGACCAGCTCCCAGGTATCTCCCTGCTCCTGCAGATTTCTAACCAAATGGAAAGTTTGTTAAGAAGGGAGAYTGCAAAAGTTAACTATATGTGTATGTATGCACATATATATACTTTTCCTTACTAGTATTATTCATTCCTCATTATCTGACTGATATTGCAGGCAAGACTTGGAACCTTTAACTGAATAAAGAAGTGAAGAATATTAAAACAACTATTCAGCTCACCTGTTATCATATTTTTCAAATAATCATATACAAAAATAAATCAATAAATGTTTGTGAAATATGAGTATTTCTATTCTATAAATAGAACAAGCCTACTGCATCTATAAACAACTCTGTTTCTGTTAATATTCAGCATCAATATGCCTCTCCTCAAACACAGCACTTACAGTTTAATGCATGACAAAAGCTGTTTGTTTCTACTAAACACACAACAAGATCAAAATATTGTTGGACATCATCACAGGTGTTAATGATTATAAATTAGGGTGAGGGGGAACAAACCTGACCTGAATTTTCTTGTAAACTGTAATCACAAATTGAAAAAAACGACAAATTAATAAAAAAGGAGTAGGCAGAACTGGAAAGAAACAGGTTAAGGACCCAAACAATAAACTTCTTGTCCCAGTTGTATCACACATATGACCTCAAGCAAGTCATATAGGATTATATCTACAAAGATTTGGCACAGAAGTTACCTCTAGGTATGTAAATACTTTAGGCATCTGGCCAAAATTTCTAAGTTCATGGGATTCTTTTATATATATATAAATATTCATACATAAAATAAAGCAATCACTTGTTTATGTTGCAGGACTTCATTCATAAATATGCAAAGTCAAGGAGATTGGTGGATAGAAATCTGGTAGGAATACACAGTTAGAACTTTATAACAATTTTATGTTTACAAAACATTCAACTTATTTCTCATTCTGTAGTTATCCTACACACCTTGTTAGCCCAAGGAAATTTTAAATTTTGATGTTCTGAGGTAGATATCTGAAGTTACATGGACAGACCATAGAAGTCTGCTTCTTTGTTTTTGTGTGCCTTTTTTCATACCAGGCATACATGTGTGCCAAATCCCAGATACTATTCAAAATGCTATTAATTTTTAATGAATACTGAAATTTCACTTGAGTTTCTGTAGTGGAAAATAAAATCTAAAACAATATTAATAATCTTTCCAAAGATCAGCATCAGAATTTTTTCAACATTGATTCATACATTATGTGAAAAAAATGTATTTATGTGCAATTACCTACTTTGTTCAAGCAATTAATTAGTGGGTATGTTTAAATCTTTTAAAGGCACAATTTGGTATTAACATTTCAAAATCTATCATTGTAGGCTCATTTTCTTTTTCAAAAGTAACTTTAGTCTCCTGGGTAACTCAGCCAAGCAATATTTTTGTTAACTTTGCTTAACCCTTTAACTCTAAATGCATTAGCACCTAGTATGGAAAGTCTTAACAGAGACTGCTAGAGGTTAAGGCCATAAATTCCTCTAAGACAGTTATTTCTAATACAACACTTTATGTACTAAGGCCTTTAAAACATGTTTCATAAAATACAGTTTATATATAAAATTACTGTTAAATCATTAAGAGGTTGTCTTTGAAAAAGATTGATTTTTATGATACTTTATACAGGTTTATGTGCTGACACATACAGTTCTCTTTCAATTATATAAGAAGAAAATTATTCATCAGAACTATGAATGAAACTGTGTTTTCATTATTCTTACCATGACCTTTGTGCAAYAGAATTTACGTTTTTGGTTTATATTTTAAAAGATTATTTGAAACAGAAACAAAGCAATAATTTGTTTATAGACTCTCTACCTTAGTAATATGGCTTTTCTGCTCTATAGGGCCAGATTCTTTGCAAGGAAAGTTACCACTGGTAGCATATACAGGAATCTTGCCCAGTAGAAAACTGCATTGTTGGAAGGGAAATAGAAGATGATGAAAATGAATCTTCCCTGGCGATCCTAACCGGATATCTACAGAGGAGTTAGTGATCTGTGTAACAGTTATCCTGAGAAGGTGCAGGCCTGTGCTGTGCTGTCCTAYGCTATGCTACGCTGCACATACAGCTTAGCCTTCTGGCCTGTGTTATGTTGCACATATCCCTTGACCACAGGGCAAACTTTTAGGGTTGTTGTGATGAGGGAGCATGTAGGCAGCTCCCACTTGGTACCAGCAATTACACCACCTGAGTGTCCTTGTATTTATCTGAAAGTGAAGCAGCATGGTTGCATGTGAACATTCTTTTGTTTGATAGTAGAAATGATGAAAATAATTATTTTCTTCTGAGAAAATCCTAAAGAGCTCTGAAAACCAAAATGCTGGCAAACTTCTCCATGACAGGACCTGCACTGCATATCATGCCCTGACTGGAGATCTGTCCACAAGCTGTGGTTCCCACCATCTGAACAGACATAAGATTATCTATCCTATCATCTTTTTCCTTTTACTCTTAGCTCTAATAAATGGTATTTGAGCAATACCTTACAGAGTCTGAGTGCCTTCCTTACCAGTGTCATGATGAACACTAACCTAGTGCCTTGCCCCGGTGCACTACACCTGGTTCCTGCACCTGTCTCTTTGCTCTTAGCATAAGAGTCTTCCTCATAATATCTTGCCTATGTTTTAGGCACAACTTAATCTCAATATTTGTGAAAGTTTCTGTAGGGTAAAATGAAGATAAATTCAACAGATTTCCACAGAATAATAAATTTAATAGAACAGTTCATAGGATAAGTAGAATATTTTTTAAATTATTACAAAAATGCATAGCTATAAAACTTATTTTTTTAAATTATGCTTAAAATAAATTGTGCAGAATAGTGTGCTCTGGTTTTATGTTAAAAACACTTTACAATACGTTTAAAATTCTACAACAAGGATATACTTGATACTTTTTGCATAAAGGAAATTGATTCACAAGTATTTATGTATAAATATTATCAGAATACCTACATGCCAATTATTGAACCTGCAAATTAGTCTGCYCTCAGTTACTAAAAATACTGTGTTTTTCTTGATGTTCAATATACCATATGTTGCCCAGATTCAACTATCTAAGAGAAATTCATAAACCAGTCCAAGAGGAACGGTGAAATCATAGTTGCCATATTATTCAAGCTATTCAAAACAGGTACTTGAATTAAATACTTTGATTTAAATTCCACCATGAGTTTTAAGTTATTTACAACAAAGATAGCATGATAAACAAAAAACACTTTAAAAAATCTTGACTAGATTCAAAAAGGAATTTGTGTGCTTCATGCASCTAAGAGCGACCACACAATCTATGTACATTCATTTTTTATCAGATTGTTTTCTCACAGGCAGTGATACTCAAAAAATGACATCTGAGTGTTACTGTAATTATATAGAAAGAATACACAGTTGTCACTGCAAATAAAAATAAAAATAAGAAATAAATACATAAAAACAGGAAACAGTGGTATTTAATCCAAGCCTGAAGCCATGAAAGACATTTAAAAATAAGCAAACAGACAGACAATTATGGCAACGTACGAAACATGATGGTTAATACAATATAGCTTAACTATAGCTATTCTATCTGGTTGCCAATTTCTATTTATTCCTCATTTCCAAAGTTACTGACATTTTTTACTTTTTCTTTTCTATAGATCCATTTTCATTTCTACTCACTTCATGTTTCTCTCCCAGCTAATACCTCACCAATGGCTTTCTGCTGTCGGTCTATGATCACTGACTTACAACACTACGTCCCTCATCTTCTCTTCTAAATTTTTCTATCTCTATCCCAAATGTTCCAATTTAATCTTTTAGTGCTCCTAGCATTGTCTTGTTTTTTCTTTCCTTGTTCCTTTTTTTCTCACCACTACCATTAATCCATTCTCTGTCTCAAGTGTCTTCCCCACATTTCTTAAATCTGTAAATGTGTTTCTTTCTAATCCTTGGTACTTTCCCTAGGTAACACTCTGTTTTAAAATCAACTTTTCATATTCAAATGCTTCATAGAGTAGTGTTTTGTTTCTCCAAGAAGCTGTCAGTCTATTGGTAGGAATGTGAGATTTTCCTACTTAAAATAGACCAGACTGGAGATGAGAAGACAGTATGAATTTCACCAGCTATAAATACAGTCCACTTCTTCAGCTGTCCTGTGTCCAGATGAATTGTCTTATAATGCCCTGTCCATTAAAAAAAAAAAAAAAAACTCAACCTGGTAAGTGCAGTAGAGGCCAGGGCCACCTTTCAGAGGGACGTCAACAATCTGGCACCCTCATGAAGTTCAACAAAATCTGAAGTTTACTAAATGCATATTCTTACTCAGAATAACCCCACACCATGGTGCAGGCTGGGGACCAGCTGGCTGGGCAGGAGCTTTGCAGAAAAGGACCAGGGGTCCAGGGGACAGCAAGCTGAACATGCATCAACTGTGTGTCCTTGTGCAAAAAGGTTAACATCATACCAGGATGCATCTTTTTAAAGTCAAGATTGAGGGAAGTGATTACCCCACTCTAGTTAGCATTTGTGGGACTATATTTGGAAAACTACATCCAGGCTGGGTTTTTCAGAATAAAGGACATGTTGAAAAACTGATGTTTGTTCAGTGGAAGGCCACTAAGACGGTTAAGGGACTGAAGAACATGACTTATAAGGAATGGCTGAGGAACCTGGGTTTGTTCAGCCTGCGAAGAAAAAGCTAAGGGGGGAATCTAATTGTTGCCTCCAATTACCTAATGATCAAAGTCACAAAGAACACAGAGTCAAACTCTTCTCAGAGATGCATAGCAAAAGGACAAATGAGCAAYGACCATATGTTGCATCACAGAAAAAAGTTCTCAGTGAGTGTGATTAAGTACTGGAAAATGTTGCTCAGAAAAGATATAGAATCTTCATCCTTGGAGATATTAAATACCCAACGAGAAAAGCAACATGCTCTAACCTTCAAGTTAGCCCTGCTTTGAGCAGGAGGTTGGACTAGAGGCTCCTCCCAACCTGAACTATTCTATGTTTCTATTCTAAGATTCTATATGGCCCAAAACCCAAATTGCCAAATCCCAGTAGAAACAGTTCAAAATCATTGAACTGTTATTTTGGCAGATAAAGACATTGTATGATTTAAGAGAAGAGGCTGAGAGAACTGAGCTTGTTTATTCTGGAGAAGAGAAGGCTTACAGAGCCGTCTGATAGCAGCTTTTCAAAGACAAAGAGGTTATTGAGAAAATGGAGCCAAGCCTCAACTAGACAAAGCCCTGAGAAACCTGGTCCAACCTCCTAGTTGACCCTGTTTTGAGCAGGGTTATAAATTAGAGAGTATTGATCATCATACCAAACAAAAAATACACTGAGCAACAATCCTTTAGAAACAACGGAATATTCTTAGCTAGCAAAACTGATACAAGCTTTTCCTTCTTATCCCACCATGATCCTACAAAATAAACAAACTCAGAAACATCCACAGGTAGCATTGACAGTTTGTGAATTTTAGTGATCTTGAAAAGAAAGGACTATGCTCATATAAAGAAATTAAGAATTAAGGAACTATGGAATTTCCTCTGGGAAATCATTACATTCTCATTTTCCTTATTTAAAAAAAAATCAAAATTTTATTTACATTTTATGATTACAGTGTTTTAAACAAAGATGAAATTAGTGGAAGCAGATTCACAAAATTGTTACTGAAATCTGAAATTTTCCACTAATCGGGTTCCCCAAGATTGAGGGAGTCAAGACCCACTGATTTTTACTTACTTTAGGAACATTTAGTTTCAGCAGCATATCATATAGCTTGTATTAGCAGTTGTCACCTGTACTTTCTTACCATGGTGATTGTCACAGTTAAGTGAGAGATAAATGTAATGATGAGAAGGAGGGTCAGAAAGTGCATGCAGCTTTACTTGCCACTGTGTGAAGGGGCCATTAGAAAGTACTGACGTGCTAGCATGCCATGAGGATTTTTTTCCATTCTTTAAGTGGAAATACTGTTAAAATGTGAATTGTTCAGGGACAATGCTTCCCTACGGTTACTTAAAATACCAAGCTCACKTGAAAGTTGGTCTTGTGGAAACCTGTCTTGATTAGTGCATTTACACATGTGTAATGAAAACCAGTTGATTCATTCACCTCATGCTATGCTGACACTATACCTTGTTCATTTTCACATGTTCTTTTCAATGTTGTTTTCCTAATAGAGTACTGCATGTAAACAGGATGAAAGGCTGACTATCTAATATCACACTGGTATGATTAATGCCACAGTTGATTACCATTGTTGGGGAAAAAGACATATAAAAGCTCATGTAATCTTTCAGCTTTAGGAAAAATCTTGCATTTTTGTTGTATTGGACTATTTCTGGGTCATCCTCATGACTCAGATGTCACCAGTTTTGCAGCACTAACCTGACTCTACAGAGCATTGAGTCCCACCAAACATCAAGGCAAACTAACTAAATATATGACAGTTAGAGCACTTAACACAGATCATTAAAGGGAAAGATATTCTCAGCCTGACTGATGGTAAGGTGGCACAGAACTATAATCAAAACAGGAGAGGACACAGATTTAGTGTTGAAYCCTGATGCATATGATTTAAAATATTTGTAAGTGTTTTTAAAAGTGCATCCATATGAATAAAGCTACCTATATGCTTCACTGCTTGTATGATGATGACCTAAATCATGACACAACTGTAGCAATAAACAGAGACAAAAATTTGAATAAAAAATGTACTATGTTATTATTTATCATATTAAAGCTTTACTTGACCTAATAAAAAGGAATATTCCAACAAGTATATAATGTAACAATTATTCTTTAATTAGGAATTTGAATACTGTAAAAGAGTGACGGAGTCAAAACTAATGTCTCCACTTAACCTAACTAACAAACAAAGTGGGACTAACAAAGCAGTTTGTCTCCTAAGTCAAAGATTGTTGGATGGGAGCAAGCACATCTTAGCTGTACAACAGCTAAGCTGAAACTGGCCACATACGTAGAAACAGTATAGCCATGGCAGTGCTGTCCTGCACTCAGCTATAGGCAGAAACAGTGTAGCCATGGCAGTGCTTCCTGCACTCAGCTGTTTAACATGCTGAAGGGTTAGGCTGAAGTTCGAGTGCAAGGCCATGGCSCCATGGCTATTCACTTTCAGGATGCCTTGAAATGTTTGTTCCAGATGGATGTCTCATCTCGATCAAACTATTTCTTGGCCCTGCTCCATTCACTGGAATCATGCCTTTCATATGTACATGGATAAGGCAGCAACAACAACATTAATTTTTGAAGGAATCCAACGTATCTCCCATCCCCAGATTTCCAGCTTTCCTTTAAGGATACACAGAAAGTCTGAACACTAAGGCATAATCCTTAACACTCTCCAGATTCAGTATGTAGTACTTTCCTTGCTGTTTCCTTAACAACTCTGATTGAGTTCCTTTCCCCCGATATAAGGTCAGATATAAGAGAGGTTGCTCCAGACTTTTTCAGAGATATGACATAAGGTCCTTGGCCAAGTACAAGTACTAGCACTGAGTACACCATGAGACAAGTCAGCGTGAGTACTTTACTGATTTGCCTTTCTAGCTTTTATTCATCTCTGTCTTAAGATCCTTCTTTTCACAGACCTTTTCTATGGYGTCTCCTAGTCTGATTACCTTTTCCGCATCTCYAATAAAGCCTTATATGAACTATTCTTTCATTAAAAGTCCCTATGTATCCATTTTCATTCTTTACCATGATGATAGCTTATTCTCTATTTACATATCTTTTTCTATCATCAGCTGCTGCCCAGAGTACGATTCCCAGTCTTCTCTCAGGAAATCTGGATTCTGGTGTTCAGAGCAACCACAATAGGACTAATTTAAGATGGGCAGCTTTCAACAGCATTATGCTCTAAGCATATGAACTTCCAAACAAAATCTTCTTGAATTATTGTGAATTATTTTCACATTGCCCTTCACCTGTACTTTCTTTTACATTCCTAATTTCCAGAAATTTTACTGTGGGCTCAGTTGCGCATGCCTTGCATGTCGTATCCTTTGAGGATCCTTCCATATCGTATCCTTTGGGGAATCAAATGTGTTTAGAAATGTGAAAATATCTAAACATTTTTACTATTAATGTATCCATTATTGCAGCTAAACTCTTGTTAGATTTCATTAATTTAACCCTTGGCTCTCTACCTGTTTTTTAGACAATGGTATTACTGTTTCTATGGATGTTAAATATTGTCAGTTGATGTAAAATTAAAATGGCTTTATTTTCTTAGTCCTTTCTGCAGCACCATTAAAAGTAAGAAACTGTCATAATCCTAAGCTACAGGTTGTTTTTTTTCTCTTTTTTTTATTTTGTTTTAAAATTTTATTTTCCAAAGCCTCTCACAGTTTTACTGATCAGTATAAATCAAATACAAAAATAAATCAGTTTCCTTTATGCAGGTTTCTATATCCTCTCTCTAGTTTAAATTATAAGTCATAGATGAGGAGCTTCACGTAATGATCAGGGAGGTGAAAAATAAATTCGAAGGAAACAAAGAAAACTACAATGAGATACTGTGGTGACAAATGTATTAGTCACATAATAGGCTGGAAGAGTGTGTATGACAGCCAAGACACAGCTATGACAGATACTTCTTGTATAAAAGAACTAGTGACAACCTAATTATAAAATTCATATTTATTTATTTTTATTCCTAGATATCATCTGTACTTGGAAGCACAAAACCACAGTTATGGACTCCAGATAATTAATTAAAAATATTTCTGAAAAGCTCTTCCTACATATATATATAGATAGATAGATAGATAAGTTTTTTTAAAAAACAGAAAATGCACAGACCTATTTTTCAAGGACACTTTCCCCTCCCACTCCACAGGCTTCACTCTCTGTGTAAACTTCTTTCACAAGTTCTTGTAGTCAAATTCTACTTGATATCCTGATATGCCTGCAATCTCTTACTTTCAATATTTTGTTCTCTGTCCCCTACAGACAGCCTGAACATACCCAGAATTCTTGAAGTACGTCTGGAAAGTCACTCTAACAAGTGAAAAGAATTCCAATCGGGATTCCTTCCCTCGCTTTTCACATCATACCAATAGTTACCTTCACTCAGAATATGCTAATTTATGCCCCACAAAGTGTTATTTCTGGGAATCCTCTTATATCTTGTTGCTAGGAAAACTGAACATGAATTTCTTTTGAGCAGCCTCTGGTGAAAAGGCTTGCTTTCTGTTGGAATAAACTGAAGATGCTCTATTGAAATTTATTCATTTTTTATGCTGAAAATCAAGTGCAAATAATTATGAATAATTAAACATTCAGGTTAATATTCTTACTTAATTGTAGCACCTACACTGCCGAGCCACTGCACCTATTTGAACTCTTAGCTTATGAACTGTTACTGGAATAATTTCTCCAAAAATACTCAAAGGTATTCCTCAATGGCAATCTCAGGGTCACAGTGATCTATTCTGAAAACAGTTAAATAGGGTCTAAGAATTGCCAGAGAACATACATGACTATTAGACTGATGTGATCTTTCTAGTGAAAGTGTAATCACTTTCACGAGACTTTTGCCATAAGTAGGTCAACATATGTTATACTATGCCCTCCCCAGCCCTTTATGTACATGAAGATATTGTGTGCACAAAATGATTGTTAATATTTTGTTGTAATTTATGTTTATGGAATTTGATACATTTTTACAGCTTTTAAGATTGTCTATTGATACTTATAGTTCAAAGAACTGTTAAATACCTAAACTGACATTTGGAAAACTAGATTTATAAAAGATCTCAGTGAGAAACCTATATTTTAAACCATTAGGATACCTATGGGCTTCGAACAAATTGACATGGCCATATCATTTTTAGACTTGCATGGTAACTGCACACATTGAAAAGGGTGTTAAAAAACAAGCAGTAAGATGTAAGAATTTAGACATGATGGAAACGTTACAAAATACTAGCCTGTGCATTTTCTTTGTTCAGATCCCTTCACTTCACAATTTGAATAATTTGTGCAACAGAATAAACCACAGCCTGCTGGTCCACACATTAATGCTTTTACAGTTTGGTCTTACATTTTCTCGGTTTATCCTCTATAAAAGAAAAACAGACAGCTGGAAAAAAAAATTGTCTCCTCTTTTTACTGTCTAGTGATGTGAGCACTAGACCGTTTGCAAATTTACAGAGATACAGTCTCCCTACACCATTTCTTCTACACCATGCATTTCTTCTTCTGGATGTGAGGAAGAAAATAAAGGAGATGTGACCTTTTCACTTGGCAACAGAATATCCAGCATTCTTTCCATTGCCTATCCATATGACCTAGTAAAATTCATTGTTTAGTTGGGATGGAACATGGATTGTTTGTAAATCTCAGTGGAATATATTAAACTATTGAACATAGAATCCTGGTATATCAACACCGAGCTATATTTTCCTGCCTCCACATTAGGACACATATGAGCCTGTGTCTTCCTGCTGGTGACATCTCTCAGAAAGAAGATGGCTGGGTTGGAATGTAATATTTTCGTTTCTAAAGAACTTCAAGTCAACTGTTAATAATCTTCACTTTGACCTGAAAGATTAATTTTTGGTAACATTACTGCTGTCTCCCTGGATACTTTATTTAATTGTTTGCATTATCACCTGTGTAAAATAATCTCTTTCTTTACAAAGGCCAGTTAGTCCAAATTTTGAAATTGATGATTGCTTTCATATTTTTGTTTTTGCATACTGATTCAGTAAGTACTGAAAATATTTTAGCATAGCTGTTCTCTTAGAAGATCTATCAGAAACATTGTATTATGATATATTATTAAAACACTTTGTTCATCTTATGTTGTATAGGAAAAATTGACAATTAAAAATCCTTATAACAAGAATTCAAG
The DNA here is from genome assembly GCF_003343035.1 of Apteryx rowi. NCBI lineage: Eukaryota > Metazoa > Chordata > Aves > Apterygiformes > Apterygidae > Apteryx > Apteryx rowi. The sequence goes on along the minus strand of NW_020451060.1, from coordinate 3,132,847 downwards.
TTGTATAAAAATACAAAGCACAAGAATTAAATATCATATTATTGAATGCCAACAGTACAATTATAAACGTGCTAAAAAATTACAACAGCTACAAAATAAAAGTTGAAGTTCCTAAAGTAGCCTTAATCTTCTTTACAATGTATAACCAAAGGATCTCTTTATAAGCACCATATTTAATACAAAATGTTGTTTAACACACAACAAAAGTGAGAAAATTAGATTAGATAAACCATTATGTCAGTTACAAGCTCCTTCAGCAAAACTCAGTCTGTCATCATATTACTTTTTCTTCATTGTCTTCAATTTTTGGATTTTTCATCAGATTCAGAGGTGTTTTTCAGGTGTTTGTAAGCGAATGATAACAGATCATAGGATCACATTTGGGGGAAGAACAGTCCTTCTTGTGCTTTGTGAGAACATTTTAACATTTGTTGGATGAATAGAATATGCAGTGCTACATCTACTAGCACAATTATAGTTTTCAGAGTGAACAGCCAAAGAATATAGGAAACCCTTTTTGAAGAAGAAGGGAATTCTGAGATAAAGGGAACTCACCTTCTCAGTCTTCAGCAGTATGATGCTGTTATTGAAGGAGCTAAAGAAGGCAGTTTGCTTACCGAAGAGAGCTTGGCAAGAAGGGGAATCAGCAAGTAATAGAGAAAGACTAATTGCCTTACTTAAAAGGCAGAAGACTCAAAGACAAACAGAATGAGTGACACACAAAGAACAAATACACACAGCAAAAATGTCTGTTCTCTCCATGCAGTGCTGAAAGGAACAGAGCCTGTAAGGTCACTCAAATCACAGGCACAAAGAGGCATCCAACAACCTGCCTGGTAAGTTCAAGAAAGTCAGACCTCTCACATGGCAAAAAGACAGAAAGCCCTGCGTGCCAAAAAATAAATTGGCAGGTTGGGTCAAGTGACTAACGAGACAAAGTGAACAGCATTGTGCAACAGTCCGAAAATATGCCACTGAATCACTGRATTTTAAGTGTATGACTGCTGTGTTATAAACATATTTGGCTTTAATTGATACTTACCTGAGATTATAGGCATTTGACCTGATTTTCAGGAAAAACACATTTCGAGCTGTTTTCACAAATACGTCAATTGTAATGGAAATTAAATAATTGATAAAATTAATTTGCCCAAAAATTCCACAGAAGAATTAGTTTGGAATAATGTTCAGCATTGCTGAATCAAACATCCAGACATTTTGCAGGTCAGGATACACACAATTACAAGTTCATTTCCTGAACCAAAAAGTTCAGGTTAGTCTTTCACACAGTTCAAGGATCATCCACTTCATGCTCCAAGTGCACTGAAAAACACAGTCTTCCCAGCTAGTGCAAAGATGTTTGCTTTTTCATATATTGGAAGAGAGAAGGCCAGTGGGAACAGTTTCCAGTTTCTTTTTTTTTTTTTTCCTCTTGTGCGAACAGAAGTGAAAAAGACTTTTTAGACAGATTTATCCCTTTAGACAAAGTGACACAAACAGATGTTATGATTTTTAACTTGGCAAAATCTGATTGTTCCTGTTGGGATCTCTCCAAGAGTTTTAACAGACTGAATAGTGGGTCATTGTGATTGGGTCAGTGATTGAATATTTTAATACATCTTTGCTTCCTTTCCCCCTTTTGTACTAAAAGTCTTCTCTCCTTTAACTGTGATTTTAACCATAAAAGAGTAAAACATGCTTTACCTTTTTTTCCTTCAAAATAGATTCAAGTGCTTTTTTTATTGTAGGTATTAAAAAACAAATTCTTCAGCTAACATTTGCTAGTTGGTCAAAGATTTCATTTGCAAGCAAAATATTGTGGAAAAAATGGCTGCTGATTTTGTTGTTAAAATTAACATCCATCTTCCAATTGTGGTCATTACCATAACACTTCATCAATGTTATTTGAAGTGTTGATATCATAAGTAGTAAAGATCACTACTTAATATAATAGATCACGTTGGTATAATGTTATGCTTAGCTGTAGTTCTAGCATGCAAGAAGTTCAATAATCAGTACAAACGAACCAGTATAAAATGGAAGCAGACTTAAATGGCAATTACTCACAAACACAAAATTAAAAAAAAAGCCCTTTGTGTTCAAGAGGAAGAGTAATACAAAATTTCATTTTGCTGACAGCTAGATTTTGGAAGACTGATATTTTAAACTACTTTCCCTGATCATATATCAAAGAAGTGAGGAGAATACAACATCAGAATATCCTGGTGTGGGTGCTGAGCCTTGCGATGAAATGTGAAATAAGGTAGACACATCTTAATTTCCTTTTATGTCTACTACAGAGCAATCTTTCCACTGTCTACAAGTCTACAGGCTTTGCCTTATCCCATTCCTGAAACGACTGAGAACTGTGTCTTGAAAGAAAGTAGGTTATAGTTTTATAATCTTTACATCCAAGGAAGGACTCTATCCAAGGAAAAAGAAATCTTTTGAGAAAAAAAACTTCTCCTGGTTCTCATAGGACTGGGATGTAAAGTAGCTTTAGTGTATGCATACAAATACAATGGGATGGCAAGAGAAAATGTGAATCGCAAAGCCTCCAAAGTACAAAATACCCATGACACCTTTCAAAAGACTCTATAAGGAGGCAGAAGCTATTGGAAAGAAGCAAGGAATCTCACTGGACCATRTAAAAACATATGTAGCAGTAGAAGAAGGTCTCTTTGAGATTGTTTTGGATAAACATTTTATGTATAAAAATGTTCCTCTTCTGCATTATACTCCTATCGCTACTAGCTGAGCATTTGTTCTAACTGAGAAAACAGTCTAGTATTTTTCCTTTTGGTGTGCATGGTCCTGTGTTAGTATTTGTTCAGCAATAAGGCTGAGATATTATCCTTAGCCTTCCAGGTACTTTTTCCTCATGTTCAGTTCAGCAAGAACATGCTGACTAGTTTAAAAAAAAAAGAAAAAGGAAAAGAAGAAATCTTTATAGCCAGAGAGATGAGCAGGGGCCAAATACAGAATGACATACTCTCAAACTATGAGTTTAATATTCACATCTAAATTCATATTCAGTGTTTTGATTCTTATTACTGCTTGTAATATATTTTTCCTATCACTTTAAGTCGTATACACATGTGATTGTGGGGAGAGCCGAGAAAATTTCTATTTCTGTAATTTCTCAGTCTTAGTTTAAGTGATTCATAGAGCTTGTGAAATTACCTTATTTTAAGGTTATCCAAGTACATGCTCTACCTCCTTTTTCAAAAGGTGAATGTAGGTAAACCTTTTTTTGTACAGGTCTGAATAATAAAATACAGAAAGAGGAACAGCTCCTCAGTTTTTGAAGAGTGACATTGCTCCATCAGTTTCAGTTGGTCAGTTCTAATGTAACTTTAATGGAACATTAGTTAAGGCAACTGAAGATCTGATTCAATTTCCCTAAATACAGGCATGATCAGCTACCCGCTGTTCTGCACTCATCTGCATTATGTAAAGTGTGATGCACAAAAATGCACAGAGAATCTATGCTGGCTTAGATACTCACTACTGCTTATGTTGAGTTATAACAGTGAAGTGCGTGACACTTCATCTATTTTTTTGTGGAGGCAGCTGTAGCTTTTTAAAAGTAAGGCAAATTGCTGTGTTAATTCAGACCTGGAGCCAGTCACCCTGGAAGGGATATGAATATGTTACAAAATTTTGTCATGTTCATTAAAGTTTAGAAAGCCTCATCTTCTTATAACCCAATTAAAAAGCATAGACAGCTGGGGTTTGAAAGATGATTGGTCACTGTCAGTCTCCAGAAATAGAGCCTAGGGGATTATAACGGCCAGCCTGTGTTGAAACTTCTGCAGAGTTTTTGAGAATTCATTCTAAACAGAACTGGAGAAATACAAAGTTACAATATTTTATACTTATGTCTATTTAACTAAAGATCACACTCATTTAACATGAATTCATTTAACAGAACATTGTCTGGTAAAAGTCATATGGGGCCAATTCTCTTCCAGTTCATGTTACTTTAAATCTGAGTAACTTCATTCAAGCTAATGGGCTTAATCACATCAGTGACGTTTTCTTACCTGAATACGTTTTTTCAGGATTGGGGCCTTAACTTAGTTACTTTTCAAAGCAGGCACGTAATTTATTTCTTGTAAAGACTCTGCAGTAATGATTAACTAATCAGCAGTAATAACAATAATGAAAAGACTTTTAAAATAGGAAAGGTTAAAATATTAAAACTGTAGGAAGCTTTGGATGTTTTTATTTGCTTAACAGATGTTCAAGAAATTGAAAACAAAATCTTTTGCTAGTTGAGTCCAGGTTAAGGTTATACAGGTAGATAACATTAGAGATTTACATGCAGTTGAAAGGCAGATAAAAATAAAAAAGCGCAGGACACAAAGACTGATGAAACATGCATCTCTGCACACAACAAGCGTACATCCTTGAACCATTCTTTGGGTTATGTTCATTCAAAAGAACATGAAGAAACCTCCTATCATCCCCTTCCCCCCAGATCTGTAAGCTGGAGTATATAGACAGCAGAAGCTACTAAGATAAATGAATAAGAGGAAAGAGAATGTTGTCACTGTCAAAATCCAAAGAAAGGTTATTTGATCTGACACAAAGTTAAATTAAGCTAGGAAATATTTGTTTTTCTTTTTATTTTAATAGAAATAGACTTAGGAAAGGACAGACCCTTGCCCAGCTACAAAAGCTTCCAAATAAACTCCAGTATTTGAAATTCCTCACAAACTCTCTCTTCTGGAGTCATACAACCTATTGTAATCAGTCACTAATATAGTATGGTTTTGGTATTATGACTATTGGTTTGTTTAGAAGACCTAGTCAAGTAAACTTCTGATAAATCACATCTTTATACCATAATTTCCATTCCTACATTTTTCCATTTAATTTGACTGCATATGGACATCACCTGAAATAATAGAACCTAACTTCAAATTACTTGCAACTAAGCTCCAATATTTTATAAATAAACAACTATAAAGCAAATTTTCCTGTATTTTTAATCAAAACATCTAAAATATCAATTTATTAATCAATCATTTTTTTACCAACAATTACCAGGAGAAAAAAGATTATGACTATTAAATAGTAAGGAAGATAGCATATAGGGTAAGGATGGGGACCAAAGAATTATGCAAAATGTAACTCAAGTCATATAAATAAACAAGAAGATTTTGAGGAGAACAGAAAGTAGACAGCCAAATAAGAATGATCTAATTTTATATTTCTTTAACTTTAGGTAATAAAGAGTTATTTGTAGAAAAACAACTTTAATATCTAAAAAATTCTTACTTTTGAGAAATTCTGGTAACTTCTTTAAGCCATGCAGTGATTATAAACAATCCCACATCAATCTGGCATCAGAGGTGCTCAAGATGTGGGCCTATTTATGCATGTCCAAAGTAACTATGATATTAGGCAGTTCAAGAAATCTTTGGATACTGTACTTGCTCTTGAGAGCAGTTATCAAATATGAGACAAAAGAACATCTTTTTTCCTCATTTTCAAGGGCCAGATTTTCAGCTGCTACTCTGAAGTCAGTAAGGGATGCACAAAATATGCAGACACACACATAGACACAAAACTATGGGAGTATAGATGGTGTGCAGTAAATTTATATTAGTACAAGTTTAGAATGGGTGCATTACTCCTGGGTGGCGAAACCCTGTACAAATTTTTCAACTCAGATCAAAAGAAAATACTAAAATCTTTCAGCAGAGCATTCTCTTTCCACTTGAAAAGTCAAATGTCCAAGCTGCTGGAGCTGGTCATGATATTTCCAATCAGAGAGGGTTTAGAAATTGAGAGAACAGCCAGAACAGCCAGTTGCTCCATATTGTTTATTAGAAAATTTTAGAAATCCTCTTTTTTAAAAAAAATTCAAGAAAATCTAGTTTTAGTTCCAGTTCAAAGGTGATTCCTTTTGAAAAATGTCAGAATTTCTCACAGCACACAGATTGAAATTACTACAGACTCTTCTAGCATCAGTGAATTCATCACTACAGACCACTAGGGAAGGTAAAAAATCCATTAAGAAAATATCTAAATTTGATCTAAACAGCTTTATAGTACATGTAAATGTCATACTTCAAAGTACAGTGTCTCAAAACCTTTAAAGACAGGGAAAGTACTCATGAAAGTAGATAATGTGAATCACATTTAAAAGCTGGAATTATATCATTTATAATAGTATGAAGCTCCTATTTTTRCTCTATAACATAATGAAATATATAACCTTTAACATGACAGCAGACCTGAAACTGATATTGCTCATTTTACAGCTTCTGTAACTTTGTAAGGAAAATCCCATATGTTGAGGGGGAAAATATTCTATGATAGAAGTCTATAGCAACTAGTTCCTTTTCTTTTTTAATGATAGTTGTTTGATCAGATGTAAGACATATTCAAAGTCTGGGGAAATTGTTTATGGGGAGAGTGCCTCTTTGGTCTATGAAAAGAGCATGATCTTAGAGTTTGCTGACACTGGCCCTTATAAACCCCCTTTTACAGCTGATAATAACTTGGCAAATGCTTTAAAAAAAAATTCCCTGCTGCAATATGCTATACTGGCTGTCTGCCTTTTATTGGATTTTGGGGCATTTTTTTTCCTAAAATGAGTCAGCTATTTCTGAAAACAGATTAGTTAAAATAAGTCATTTAACTCATACCCAAACATTCCCCCAACATTTTCCTTCAGAAGTTCTGTTGTCCTCTGGCTTTGGTTAAGAGACTACAAAATTGGTAGAGACATTACCCTCAAGTCAAGGCTCTGTCATTGCTACCCATGTAAAAATCAAGCCAAATTTGGCTAASTAATATGTTTCAGGGAACTATGATTTATACCAATTTTTTTTCCTCTCCATGAAACTGAATTTCCTAATGTCCAGCAAAGCAGGAAAAACTGGTCCCTCTGTATTCTTTATGATGGTGATGCTGAAGCAAAGGGTGGAAGGAAAGGGGTCAGATTCTGCTGCGAGTGGAAGATGCCGATTGCAGGATCCCAAGGAGTGGTAGGCCCTGGGAGGCACAGTAGAGAAGTGTAAGGCAAACCAAGGAATAGGATCTGAGAGGTGAGGAGAGAGACAGAAGAGGTGGCATCACCAGCACATAATAGCATATAATTGTTACCTGTTCTTCCATTAGCTCATGTGGTAGAGATCAGGGCTGTTGGTCTAAAAGTCTCAAAACAGATGATGATATCATGCTGGATATCAAAATACTATTCAAAAGTGAGGACGTATTAGATAGAATAGGGGGTCCTTTTGTGTGTCTAGACATAATGGTAATTTTAAATGCACGATCAGACTTTTTTACTTATTGCAAGGTAGAAGTTATACAGTACATAATGATGAACCAAGATGATGCAATAAAAGATTATTGCATTTAAGGTCCTGAACCTGATGCAAGAATGAAAAGATTACCAAATAACAGAATGGAGAAAAAAAGGATAGCATACTACCTAGAGAAGTCTGGAGATGTGGCTTTTAGTCATGCCTGTGCCACAGAGTTCCTGTGGGAGGTGGGCAAGTCACTTGAACTATATTATAACATTCGGTCTGGTTTTTTTCCTCATTTATTGAATGGTTAACATAGTGAAACCACGATCTATTCTAACGGAAGTGCTAAGAGCTAACAGCTACAGCTGAAGTGGATTTAAAACTGTGCTTTGAATATCACACATAATCTTCAATACTCAGAACACTGAACTATTCATGCCGCTGCTGTAACATTCAGCTGGAATTTCCAAAATTAGTAGGAAACTTTCTAAATCTAAGTCTAAGTTGTATAATTTTAATTCTTAAAATATAATAATTCTGTTAAGAAAACTGTATTTTTAAGGCAGCAGTCTCCAAACMAGCTGAGTATAAGATTTTGGCATATATGATAAGTAACTTTTTCCTGAATCAGGACCTAATTGAAAATATAATATGCATAATGATTTTGAATGTGATGATGAGGGTTCTCGCATTGCCTAAGATCAATCTTTAATGTATCAATATTAAAGATTGTTCTCTCTGGATGGAATGGGACACAGTAACAAAGCAGCATGAGAAAGTGAAGTCATAAAACTTTTTTTTTTTTCTAATGATAAATGTAGTTCATTTACTAGAGCTGTCAATCTGGAATTCTCTCTATATTAAAAGAAATCAAAGTTTCATGAATTCTGATTATAATGCAAAAAGGATATATACTGTATTTCAACAACATTTTTATGTATGTGCTTATCCATACCCCAGTCCAATCKGAGTCTCTCACTCTCTCTCTCCCCTCCTCATAAATAGTCATAAACAGTTCTCCAAATGCAAAAAGGAATTTTGAAAAATCTACTTTGTGTCTTGTATTTTTTGACATGCTTCTATCTATTTCCATCTTACTATATCTTTCTAGCTTATTGCAAAAAGTTTCCATAGGGAATAGATGATCTAGGAAATAATGTTAGTTTTAAAAGGAAGCAAGTTTGGAAAAGCTATTTATTTTCCTTTAGAATTGAATCATTACCGAGGAAGAGTTTTGATGTCATTCTCTTTACAAATCAGCTGATTCAGCCAACAACAGAATAGAAAACTTTTCCAAGCATGAATGTGAATAAAAAGTGGTGGATGGTTGAAATTTTAATTCAAGCTTTCACAGCTTCATTTGAAAGGGTTTAGTCTAATCAACACGAAGAAATCTGAGTCCCCTTGTATCTCTTTGACATGTGGCCAAGACAACAGCTGACATGGATACATCAGGTGGCAACATCAGATAAATGATATATATGCTCTTTGACACGAGCAAATAAATGTTCTCAACAGATACACCTCAGACAAACTCATGTTTCCCCTACTCTGCCTCTATTCTGCTGCTTGCAGTAGTGTTGCATATGGCAGCAATGACTGGGGCTGCGCACACCTGCGAGTTACAAGCCAGCCACCGCTGCCTCTCTCAAGTCTGTCAGAATTTCAAGCTCTGGAAGCAACAGCACTATCTATCATCTTAATACCTTTAATTCCTAACTGAGCAGTAAGACATGAAGTCCAGAAGGAGATGTTCACTTCTAGGTTTATTTCTTTGGGATTTGCCTGCATTTTAACATTCCCTTAATACAGTGAGGCCACTAAAGATCTCCTCAAGTCCATCTTTTTCCTACTCCCTATTGACTGGCCRCCCAGGTGGTTCAGGCTGAAAGAAATGGCTAAAGTAACAAATTCTTTATGTTTATGGCCACTTTAACAGGCTTTTTTCTGGTATTATTTTATGAATCAGATTATAAAGACAGATATTACATTGTCGGAAGATGCAAGTACAATTCACAATTATATAAAGTAACCTTCATATAATGAGCTTTAATCTGTTATAATCCAACTACTTAGGCCAGGGTTTGGGTGTTGGAATTACAAATTTGTGTTTTAAACACAATGTTGCTAAGTATTACAATAATTAAGTTAGAAAGCTAGAAAAACAACACTATTGTTTTAATGGAGATACACAATGTAGTAGTCTTAACACTTATATGGTTCAGTGATTAACAAAGTCACAGAACATGAATATAAATGAAGTAATTTAAAACACTGCTGACTTGTATAATATGAGATAAAATGAGATGCCATACCTGAAAATCCTTAAACAAATCTCTGTTTTTGTAATTTATCTGTAGTATGGCTGGCACATAAATTTGTTTAATTTTTACCCTTTAACTAATTCAGAACATTCCAATATCAAACAAAATGTTTATATAAATAAAATACAGGATGATTTAGGGTTTGAAAATCTAAGATCCTTTAATTTTTTTTTTTCCAGTTTGAGATCTACTAAAGCAGTCAATGCCACACTGATCCTACCTCCCCTCTGGAATATGAGAAAATGAAAACAATGAATTTACGCTAAGAAGTGTGCCAAAACTGAAAATATTCCAGTGCATTTATAGATTATAGGGAATCATTTAGATAAATTTTGTTCCTCTCAATTTGAAGCATATATAAGGAGCAAAGCTTTAGCTGAATGTACTGAAAACTCCTTAAGTTTTCTCATGAATTTCTAATGCCAGACAAAAAAAAAAGACAGAGAGAGAGAATTTCTCATTCTGGCTACTAGTACCCACATTCACATTTTCTCAATATTTCCTCTATCTTTTGTTGATAAGTAATTGAATAAAAAATAAGTAACTCTACCAGTATTGCACTACTGTGTGATAATTATTAAAAACAGTGAGGCATGTATTTATTTATACAGAGGTCTGTTCAGAAAAAAAATATTCATCATCTCTGAGGTTATAAAAAATTTCAAAAGATATGCATCTTAGATAAGTAAGGGATTTACTAAGCCAGAAGTATATCTTGTCAAACTAGCCTATTTAGCTGCTAAAAATTTCAGAACTATGATTTGAACCACATATCATTCCCAGTCGCATGACCTGCTTCCCCATTCCTGAAAGCTCAACAACAATATCCAAAAACAGAATAGGTTATTTACAATAGTTTAGGGTGAGTAGCCAAAATCTTGGGCAAAGCAATTCCTTCAGTTGTGCTGTTGAAACTCTCCAGTAACTCTGTTGGCTTTCTCTGGTTAGCCTAGAGAAGGTTTAAAAGACTTTAAATGAGTACAAATCACAGAATCACAGAATCGCTGAGGCTGGAAGGGACCTCTGGAGATCATCCAGTCCAACCCCCCTGCTCAAGCAGGGTCACCTAGAGCACGTTGCACAGGATCGCGTCCAGGCGTGTTTTGAATATCTCCAGAGAAGGAGACTCCACCACCTCTCTGGGCAACCTGTTCCACTCTGCCACCCTCACAGTGAAGAAATCCTATTCTATTACATGTACATACACCCAGAGCAATGCTAGTGATGGATTTAGTTTGGATTTTCATTAATGGTACTGCTGATATTGATAATGTTATCTAAACTATTTGTGGGATTTAAATCTGAGGACTACTAAAATGTGCAGATACTCTTTTCGCCCATTTTAGAATCAACTAGTCTGTTCTAAATCAATTGGTTTACTTTGCACATATACTAATCCTTTCCATCCACTGCACACTCATAAAACAGAGGTATTCTGATTTAATTAATTCTACAGTGACAGTGTAAAGAAAAGTGAAAGTTCTGAAGAGAATATTTGTGTCCATAATGTGTGTGTGTGTGGGGGGGGGGGGACAGTATATCTAAGGTAGCAAATGCTCTTGTCTTTTCTTCCTCTGACCCACTTGTAGGTCCTTTGCTAGCATGGTGAACAATTTTGATAATCTCAAAATTTGATATTATTGGAAAGATGTTAAGCCTCCCCTCAACAATATTAGAGAAGAGGAGTGCAGGTAACTTGATTTTACTACATGGACTATATGGATTTCGTTGGATTATTTCAGAGGTGTTTTCTGCTCCCTGAAACCAAGAGGTTGTGTTATATGATGAAAACATAGTCCCTTAAAATTCCTCCACAACTGATTTGTATTTCAAGTTAAATGGACAAGTTTTGGCACTGATCTCACAGCCTGTGCTCAAGATGCTAAAGAGGAAATAAAAAGGAAAGGGAAGGTGATATTACTAGGCCCTCCCTAGGATGATCAGTCATTTAAATTCTTTCAGCTAAAGGTTGATTGAGGAATGATCTGAGTCATTGCTCTACCAGCTAGCCAGTAGCACAATACTTTTAGCCATTCTGGCGTGTTTTCTGGATCACAGTTGTCCCACAAAAGCCTTCTAGAAAAGGACTGAACATGTCATATTGTGACTTCTCCCTTTCTGCTGCTCCAGCCCTTTGARAGAATTCAAGAGAAAGTCTAGCTGAACATGGAAGTATTTTTGGCATCATTTTTGATATTTCTCATGTCTTAATATATGGTAGATTATTTAGCACAATGTGGTTATTTCAGCTGTACAATACAGTAGACTAGTTTTGAATTTATAATCTGCCAGTAAGTGCTGCTGAACCACAATTTGTAAGGCAGTTGGAATTCCTCACTTTGTAGTGAAAGACATGTAACACTCTCTAGCTCCCTTTTTTGAAAAGAAACTAGTGTTATTACTCATCTTCTGACAGAGAACAAAATATAGAAAAAATTGTAAAGTCTTTAGGAGACAGAAACATGCCTATGAAGCATTCAGAGCAAGCATCCAGTTTCCAGCTAAACCAGTTTCATAGGTAATGGGGTAACTGTCTTCCAAGATGACTATACAGAAATGAGCTTTGTGTTCTCAGGGATTGCTATTTGTTCATGCTATTCTATTTCCACTCAAACGATAGCAAGACTGTCCTGTCCTTCTCACCTGAACGTCAGAAGACAGGCTTAAAAGTTTTCTTCTCTGGGAGCAAAGAGTTATATACAGGGCCAAGCATTTTAACCAAGCAAACCGCTCTCAGTACACTCGCAGATGTCACTCACAAGTGCTGTGTGGCTTCTTTATATTGTGGAGAGAAAGTTTCAAGGAGTTGTTAATCAAAAGAAACATTATATTTTAGGACATCTACTTTACAGTGTATGTGACAGCAGCCTGATAAAAGACAATTTTGTTTCTTGTAGTGGTAACCTGTCTGGTTTAGAAAACAAATCAAAAAGGCCTGTGGTTCTATATCAGAATCCACAAAAGCTTCACTGCCCATGGGCTAATAAACTAACAGTACAAATCTACATGCTTTCAAAATTTAACATAGTCACAAAGGAGGTTTGATAATGATTTCAACTACTTGAATGTTCTTAGTTATGCTTTAAAGATGTTTTCTTTTACATTTTTCCGTAAAAAATTTAACTAACATTCACAAAGAGTGTCAGTACTGAAGATGAACATCTATCGTGCTATCAGTAGGACTACTCTCCTAGAGATATTTCACCATCTGTACACAGCACTGACAATGAGTTGATTACCTGTACTGTTGAAAAAAATTGTTCAGTGTCTCAGGTTTTCTGCTAAATCTTCCAGCTCTTTCAAGCCAGTGGTGTTAGTGGCACCAGTACAAAGGCCACAAATTTCTTTATTAGGTGATGATTTTTCAGTATTTTTCCATGAACAGAAAGTAAAGCTTAAARGAAACATCAAAAACATATACAAACTAAGAAAAATGAAAGGGCAAGTTATGCATAACTGTGCCAAAAGAATTCTCCATATTCTACTGTTTCCCTACTCACACCCTGCTCTCAGCCATCAGTATTATCAGCTATAGTTTGTAAAATTGGTTATTGCCATGATACTATGAGTCTTGCTAAGGTACCACAGATAGTACTGCTATGGAATTAGGACAAATAAAGAGAAAGAGCAATGTTGCGGAAAAGTATAAAATGACTGTACTAAAACAGAATGGAAACAAAAGATGAAGGACATGGAACAAAAACTAGACAGAATGACAGATTCCAAGGGTCTGAATGAGTCTCTGGAGCTTTCAGAAACTTGCATCCTTCCGAGTTTAATTTTTTGCTAAACAAAAAGAAAGAAGAATATAAAAGTTTCTAAATTCCTGAAAATTTGCAGAACTTTAGGTAAAATCACTGAACTTGAGCCCACACAAATCAATGTTTTGCTTACAGTAAACACAGTTTAACAGTAAATATTGATTTTATGTCACCTTTTTAATACAATTAGCCCTCATATAACCATCCCATTGGTAGCACTGATTTCCTTATCAACAACTCAATAGACTCTATTATTTTACCTTATGTTTACAAACCCTCTGGCATTTGAGGGTACCAATGACTATAGATATTCCATCCTGTAAAATAATATACCARATCTCATTTTACTTTTCTTGTATACATTGCAAAGCTAGAAATACATAGTTATGTATAAGATTTAAAAGATTAGGTGCTTAAAATGAATAATTTAAATTTTAAAAATCTTCTCACCCATGCCTTCATTATCCTTCATCTTCACTACTGCAATTTCTTATTCACAACCACATACATCTTATCCTCAACTCATAATTAGTTTGCTAAAATAATCTTCATAGCCCCATTAATTTGGACCACCTCTGAATATTTTCCTTGAAGTTCTCAGCCCTTTGTTAAGTTGTATAACCAGACTCTCAACTGATGTAGGCTGGTACTTTTCCAATCAAGTCAATAGAGATAGTCAATATATACTTGCAAAGAATCTTGTCCTCAAACATCCCATCTCTGTTTTCACATACCTCCACTGTTCCTTTTCTGACCACATCTGTGTTTTCTGTTGCCTCACGATCCTACTTTAGGTCAATCATTCTTGTTGCAATAATCCATTCCTCTTTTGTCCCCAGAAGCCTACTACTGTTTGTATTCTAATTTTCTTCCAAGTTCCTCTTTTTACTAACTATATGAAAACATTATTTGAAATATACATTTGCATGTTTTATCCRGTAATTAAAACTAAATTGTATATGTGCCTTTTAACTGTTAAAAATCACCATGGAGAGACCCAGAGAAAAAAGGCAGCAGAAACAAACTGTAGGTGGGGAGGAAGCAAAGGTGAATTAGGAAAGAAAAATGTTTATACACAGCTTGCTAAGAAAGAAGCAGGAAAAAATAAAAAAATGTGTTAGACTAACAGCATTAAATGGCAGACCAGCAGAAAGAGCTGAGAAGGGACTTATTGGCACAAGGACAACTTATAAGAGAAGAGAAAGAGAAAGAGAGGGTGAAGGGAACTGGGATTCGGGAAGACTGTGAAACATGAACTCCTGGAAGGCCTGAAGATTTTATTACAGAGACGGTCTGAGGCACYCAACTGCAAGCACTGATAAGGCAGAAGATACTGTGTTTGTAGGAAGGAAGTGCCTTTGGAAAAGGCAATAATTGATGCAGCCTCAAAGGAACAGGGAAAAGAAAAAGGGTGCATAGTAGGAGCAAGGGTGGCAGATTGTCTATAAAATATTATCTGCCATAGAGTAATGGTAAAATAGGCCTGGACTGAATTCTTGTCATCAGTACAATAACAGGCCCTCCCACCTTGATCTCAATGAAAACTTCAAATAGAATTACACCCAGGACTAATATGGCTGGAATTACATTTTACACATACTTCCAATTTCTGGACAGTGACCCACTGACAATAGCTCTCTACAGCAAGATTATGCAATCAGTTTTAAAATGATATTCCAACAATTAAATATAGTATCTGGATTAGAGAGGACATCATAAAGTCCACTAAAAAAATCAGTTTTAATGATTTAAATRAAAAACATTCATGTATCTTTCACCATCAGGACCAATATGATCCTGAATATTAAATAATTGTCTCCTATATGCACTCAAAAATTAGATAAGCTGTCATTACTGGACAGTTTGGAAGACAAAAAAAAAATATTTAGAGTACCAAGAAAAGAACAAAATGAAAAGTGAAAGAATTTTATTTACATTTCAAGAGCTTGTTAAGGAAGAATTGATTACTGCACAATAAAATTGCAATTAAAAAAGGAAGGACCAATTTTTTAAGGTGTTGAGCACCCATGGCTTTCATTTACTTTATAGGAAATTGTAGGTGTTCACTACAGAGAAAAACTGGAATGTAAGTGAAGAGTCAGAACTTAAGAAATGCAATAGCATTTTTCTAAGGAGAAGCAGAGAAATGTTCTTGTGTAAAAAGGATTTCACCCTAAAATTCATGTAAAGTGTCTTGAATGTCCTTCTGTGGATGGATTTTTTTTTAATTTTTTTTTTCACAAATCACATTAGGCTCTGTCTTTGCTCCTAAAACACACAGGATAAACTTATTCATCATGCACTTCCATAATCTTCTCATAAATCTCTGTCTCATCACATCTATTCTACACCTTTACAATACTGCCATCCAACCTGACATTTAGATCCATGCCTGGGAGACTACTTTTGTGGAGGTAAATGCCACCACTGTTTGAATACCCCACCATTACATTTCGGGGCAGGTAGTAGAGGGGCAATGTCAGTTCACAGAGAAGAACTATCTTGGCCACTGCAGACCGTAAAATTTATAAATCACTCAAAAAATAAAAGTAGGCTAAGTAATTTTAATTAAAGCTTTTATTGTACCTGGTGTTTCCACAACTGTCAGTCTCAAGGTTCCAAAGCTATTCCATAAATTGAACCAAAGGAATTCTCTCTTCAAATCCTCCTCTCTCCCCATACAAGTACTCTCCTACAGTCCACCCCAGCTGAGTGGAGCAAGTGGACTGGGATTCTGGTTCCAAATCTCTATTTCTAACATCTGAAGCTGCACATTCTGCTCTCATTTGATATCACGGAGTTCTGTCTAGAAATATAAGATTTTTCTCTCAATGATTTGGCTCACTGGCTCTTCAAAAGTAATAGAACTTCTCTTACTGAATAATGAAAATGTTATCCTTTATTATTGCCTTCAATTTTTTTTAATGTTACTTGGTGTTTACACACAGCAAAGCAGAGGTTTTCAGTTTATTTCTGTTTTGTTACAATTTCTTTCTATTTGCTGACATGCAGTACCTTTACACATCAGTGATATTGTACAAACTCCACCAGATGCAAGACAGAGACTTGCATCTGACCCAATGGAGTTGTCTAGCTCTGCTGAAACTGTAAAGAACTAGACTGGTTTGCTCTAGTTATCCCTGGGTTACTGTCTTTTTCTTTGGAGTGAGTTACATGTGCTTACAGTTCTCACTCCAACTTATAAAATTAACAAAATAGGTATTTTTTTAATACTTTAAAACCTTATTTTACATAACCTATGCAAATATAACTAGTATAAAAAGCTTTAGGACATTATGAGGATTATTATGCATTATTCTTTATAGATATGGGTCCTCAGATTAGCAACTACTCTGAACAGGAAACATTCTTCATAAGTGTTCTTCAGTGACCCAACACAAAGTAAACAACATCATAAATGAAGTGTAACAATAAACATGTGAAATATATGTATATACATTTATATTTGTCTCTCTCTATATGCACATAGAGACAAACATTTAAATATATCTATATAACAGTGTTTGAACTGGAATTTCAGTATATTGAAGACATTTGAGTTTCATGTGGATTGCATTTTCCTCAGCAGGCTTAATACAGGCTGGATGAAAGTCTCCGTATTTCACACACATAACAGTTCCTTGGAAAATCTGTAGCCCCTTTAAAAGTACCAGTCCAGGAAGTAAATTCTCAGTGACTCGAACCCATATCAAATGTCCCAGATAAACACAAAATCAAGATTGGAACAGTGTAGCTGAGGAGGACAGGGAAGCAAGGAGCGGGAGGTGAAGACAGGGAGAAAAGGGATGCTTTAAGAAAGAGGGACAAGATATTATACAGCAGCATGAGAGAAGAGAAAATGCTACAGGAAAAACAAACAAAAATCTTTCCATTACAAATACAACTTCACGGGGGGAAAGTTCTCAACAGAATGAAGACATAAAAATATACCAACATTCCACAAAGAAAATACAATAAATCTTGAGGTGTTCTATACATTCTATTTTTCCTCATTAGGGTGACCTACTCCTTGATTTGTGGCTCTGTTTCATTCTGAAACTAATCAGGAATCAGCAGGTCTTCTTAACTCATGAAAATAAAATGTGCTTTAAGTCCCAAGGTCTTATGCATTTGTTTCCTACTTGGAACCTTTCAGCATTGTTTCTTTCAAAACTGCCTGAAGTAAATATAAAATACTCTTTTCTGCTGAAAGTATTTGGTGAAATACAGGAGCACAAGGTACATGCCATCTCACTGTACTTGAATAATCAGCTAACTCTAACTTTTAAAAAAACTGTGAAGGATATGACGTGCCTCCTATTCCTTTCCCCTGCCTCATTCCCCCCTTCCCCCCCCACCCATCCACTCACACACTCTTCTGCAATTCATTTAAGATTTTTTTTAAATAATATAAATGGTAAGGAAAAATTATTTTCATCTCTTTGTTTAAATTATACTGTCAGTATTATTTCTTCTAGTGGTAATACTCTCTAGTTGATGCATGCAATTTCTGTTCACCACCAGTAGTGGTCATGCATCCAGACAAGAAGAATGAAATACATTTCTGTTATAAGAATAACACCCTTCATTTTGTAGTTTACCATATTTTACAACTGAATCAATATCTTCATCTTTTACACATTCTGAGCATGCCTGCTTAGTTATGTAAATTAGTTATCATGTATAGGTCAGAGTACCTGCATACTAACTTCATTTTGTTGCTACCAGTCTGATCTCCCCATATGGATAAGAATGGTCTGATGGCACTAGTCTCAAATAGGTTAAAAAGTAGTGAGAGCATTCAAAGATCAAGTGAAGCCTATTCACACATCTTTTCTCTGGTTTATTCTTTTTAGTGGTGGTTGTGAGAGAGCTGCTTCACAGTAAGATCAGTTGAGAGGCTAACATCTTCCCTACACTGTAAGAAAGATCTATCTTTGTAATATGGCATAAATTGGTTGGCAYGTAAAGCAGACGTTTGCAGTAAAAGAACAGCCCAGAATTTCTTGTAGTCTATGCAGAGAGTACACTTGGCAATTCCACAAAGCATCAGACCCACTGTGTAAATACTACAAACTTGATGCACAGATGTGTAGTAAGTTCATTTAATGCTTCATGGCTATTGAACAGATGTAACAGCTGTACATGAGTGCAAGGAGTACAGTTCTTACCAGCATATGTTCTCTGCATGCTCAATGGCCACATCAGAATTCCCGAACTGGTAGCAGTCAGACTGAAGTCATCAGTCAGTGACTCCCACTGAGCTGCTTTATTTGTGAAAATATCAGACAAACATAGAAAAATCATACTTTGGATGAAGTTTCTAAGCCAAAAAAAGAAGACACATCCAAGAAAACCATCAGTGATAAACAGAAGAGTTCTCAAAATCAGGAGAGAAAATGGGCCACAAACTGTGATCAAAATTTATCTGGAATAACCAAGCATATGTTCTGCTAACACATGTATGACTGTGCACTTAACTACATATATAAATGTTAGCTTTGGAAATTGTTCTGACTTTTCATACAGTAAATTGTAAAACAGCAGAAAATAGATGATGTCATTCAGACATTGAAATGGAACCAAAAAGCAATGTTTAGTTGTCATATTACTTCTTCAAGGATTCCTGCTCTTGCCATCCTACTGAAAATCTTCATGATATGCACAACATATAAAGAATGATATATCTGCTCTAGAACAACACAATCTATACTTGCACAGATGCCTGCCCATTAACCATTACAGAAACACTCTGACTTATCACTGCAACCATTCCTGCCTCCCTGGCACATCTGAAATACAGGAAAGAACATGGAGTTTTCTATATTTCGAGTTAACCATTTTTTATTGAGTTTATTCAATTGATATGCCAGCTGCATAACTTGGACAAATGCCAAGGGTCAAAGGGCAGTCTCTGTACATAAATCTTTCCTCCAATTATATTTATTTTATATTCAAACAGCAGATTGAATACTACAACACTGAACTGAAAGCCTATAGTTCATTTCACCTGCAATCAATTAACTTAAGACTTTTTTCCCCCCCTGTCAGGACAAGAAATCAAGACTTCTTTTATTAGAATGGAGCATAGCCCTAGAAATGAGCTTTCAGGTGCAGCAGACTTGGTGTCATGGAATTAAAACAGAAATGAGCCATGAAGTTTGAAGTAAATTGATCAAAATGTGGAAATGAAGAATTCAATATTTAAGAGCTCCAATAAATCAACATGTACCTGTGTCTGACATTAATGAGTTTAGTCCTGAACTATCAAACTCATTGCCTGTGGATTATATGTTAAGATTACAGTGCTTTTGAGCTTGACACAAAGTAGGGTGTCTTACTTCTAAATTAAGTGTTTCGAGATAGGAGATTAAAACAAAGTATTTGCTTTCAGATACATAAATAGTTAATGTATGTTTAATAAGCCAAAAATATGTATGCATGTATGTTAAAATGAAAACAGTGTATTTATTAAAAATTCTAGTGTGGTAGAAAAAGTTTTTAATTTTTTCACTGCTCAAGTATTTTTAGAATATAACAAAGTTCAACAGAAAGTTCTAATAATATATCTCAACATCTGAAGAGGAATGTATTCCTCTATTCTATACATTTATGAATTCCACCTTTTAAAAATGTGAGAAAAAAAGAAAAATAATTTAATGGGGGTGGAGGACAACATCTGACTTTTTTGACTATGGATTGTATTTTCTAGTAGAAACTACAATAAATAAATATAAGACCTTTTTCTTCAATGTCAGGATGTTTATCCATTTTCATGACAAGCTATACGAATAATATGCATGCATTATTTGTTCATCCTCACATTCATAAGACCTAGTAATATCTAGGAGAATATTTCACTTAATTAACCAGTGTAGTCTTTGAGAAATCTATATTTGGGTTTTTTTGTTGTTGTTATGGTAGAATATTTTCTCTTTAACATTGTAGCTTATATAGAGAAGAAAATAACCACCAGTATAAATACTTTATTTACTCAAATGGCATATCTACTCTAAATTCAAAACCTTGATCTTGTGTACAAAACCAATTTCATCATGTACCTGAGAATGATCCCAGGTCTGTCTCTACAGTGAAATTTAGAAAGAAAAGAAGAAAAAAAAAAACCAAACAGTTAATATTGCAAGGTACTATATCAATGTCGGGTGGTGTGAAACAAGAGAAAGTGAAAATCAATACCTATGATGTTAAATTAAATATATTTAGTAATAGCTCTGTAATGCTCTGATACACGACATTTGGGATGAAATAGTTTTTCTATGGATCTGAACAGTGCAGAATGAACAGCCCATGATGCTTCCAAAATAAATAGGAATTTCCAGAACAGCAGAAGGTGTTCTGAAGCCTGTGAATGCAATATGGGGAAAAAACAAACGAAAAAAACAACGTCAGGGTATAACAGGTCCATAGGACTTCACTGTTTAAAAAAATATAAAGAAATTGCCAGGAGAGCACTTTTTGCATCCCTTTGGATCCAAAAGTAATACACCAAAATAAGAAACCAAATCTGCATTCCTCTTATAAAGTTTTTTAGGTAGCAGTATCAAATTAGACACTAGACCTACTGCATATGGTTTTTTTTTTTTTTTAGCAGAAGTCCTGTCCTAAAGAAAGTAGATGAATGTATTTGTTTTTACCTCAGCTTAAAAGCATTATCTTGTCACAAACATAAAATCTTGGTCCATGGCCCTAGTGGTTTGGGCTACCTCATACTGCTGTATTGGTACAAGTAGCACTTAAGTCAGGTTATCCAGCCATCATAGCCTTTATCATCATATGTAATATACCTACTCATTGGATGGATGATGTCTGGGGAGAATACGAACTATTTGTCAAGTCACTGATAGCCTTAACCCCACTGAGCCATCATTTGATTTTTTCCCAGTTTTACAAGGGAACTAAGACACTGGGTTAAGTGATTTCCTTGGGCTGCACAGACAACATATGGGACATCCAAGAACTAAATCTCCACACAGTTATCTTACAGCAAAAACTCTGTCATTCTTCCTTTCTTCTTTCATCCCTATATCCATTCCTTATGCTCTATTCAGCAATATCATCCAGCTGAAACCGATCCACAGGCAGCCAGCTGAACTTCATGTGACATCTTAGGGACAGAAGGTTAACTGGAGTAGGTTAAGTAGGAAAATCTATGCAGTTTTTGTAAGGTTTATGGCACATGGCCAAAGGTAGCAGGAAAGTACTGAGTGTGGAAACTGGCATTTTTTTTCTACTAGCAACAGATTCTCCCATTCAGTCCCTAGGTGACTTCATGGCTAAATAGAAATTTTTTGAACTGGTTCAAGTCTTTACTTTGTCTAAAATAAAAGCATGATTTTTGGAAGACTGTTTGTTCACTTCCAAATCCTTCAAACAGCTCATGTCTACTTTATTTAACATCCATAGGAAACTATTAAAAGGAAAAAAATATTGATAGAAGAGTCAATATTATAGTTAAGGTCCTCAGCACCTCCTAGTTTTTGTTGTTTCTGTCTGAGATCAGCTTCTGGACAAAGAGTAATTCTCTGTAGCTGATTCCTGAGAAGGCTGAAGTGATGCTATAAGAGAACATCCTGCATAATGAGACCATCTACTTAAGAGACAGGATCACAGACTGCCACAGCATTTGGATTGATGAAATTGTTGAAATAGCAAGAATGCACACATCCACCTCTTACCACCAGAAGCTTATGCCCAAGCCAGCTTCATCAGTCATCTRTTTCCATTACTGAACATAATACAACAGAGCAGTGTTCAACACAGTATACACACATCACCCACTGCCTCCACCAGCTGCCTGTGGAACCCCAAGCACACGGCAAGGGCCCAGCTCTATCTCAAGCCTTGCATGGAGTTGGTTCTACACTGTCTGTCTTCTCTACAATCATAACCTCCCACTATATTTTTTTCTTTGAAACAGCAACGGACAAGAACTGAACCATGCGTTGAAGTCAGAGCCTTAAGAGTCATGGGCTTAACGTGATCTAACTTAATTCCAGAGGAAATTATTCATTCACTGAAATGCCGCAAAATGTAAATACTCAAGATTTTTACCAAAGATTATGTTATACAAAAGCACCATGACATTTTAGCTCTGTATGTTAGGTAAAATAAAAATGCTGGCAGCACACCAAAGTTTTCAAAAACAACCAATTCCTCCCTTCCCCACTACACAAAAATTGCATCATTCTTAATGTCATTGAAGGAGAGAAATACCTGTGTTAACACTTTCATTTGTGGAAAGCATTCAGATATTACTCTAATACACCACATATATGAATCCCAAAGAAGAAGAGACAAAAAGCACCTGGATATACACATATATACCACTAGAGGTTTGTGTTTTCTTTCTCTGACTTCCTGTTGCTAAAGAAGAGCAGTTTTGYTGTTAGAAGTTCTCATGCATCTGCTGCTTTTTCCTCACTAGAGGTCATACTGTGCTGCTTGTTACATCGTAATTGCCTGATAGGACAGATATATTTAACATAGACTATGCATGTAGGAGAGTCAAAATAGGAGTCAAAACAACTACATGCAGGACTCCTACTTATATGTCTTTATTAGTAATTTCATTTATTTTAAAGAGCTTTCTTGCCATTTCATTTATGAAAGCAAAAAATTACTAATTCCTATTCTATAAATGTTAATCAGAAGAAAGTTTATGCCTGGTGTCATTGTCTGCTCCCTTCCTCACAGACAGAAAAGTCACAAGAATGGTCATAAAGACAGATAAATGCTGATTTTTCTTTAAAAAAATTATGCCTTGTTCTAAGCTATAAGACAGCACTGTTTCCTGTGTCCTGAAGCAGGAGCACATATTTGGAATTTTCAGGTGCTCAGGGCACTTTCCACATTGAATGTACATAGGTCAGTAGTACTACAGTTATCATCAGCACCTGGAGAGGGGGTGAGGGATTTGGTATTTGCCTCTTTAAAAGGAACTTCACAACATGTGTAGGGTTGAGAAGAGACAACATTTATTTGTTCTTAGTAGATGTTTTAAAAAATGGAAAAGATATGAAAGGAATTTTCCTGTCTCTGTGCCTCTTTGTCTCTTCCCATGTTACAGACATTAAGTTTATAGAACAGGGTGATTTACTCCAAGGTAGGGGGTATAACCTGAGGAATTTTAGAAAAATTAATTTTTTTGTAGAATGACTTAAAAATCTATAGAATTCAATAGAGAAATACATTCTTTCTGAAGAATCATTAATGTATCTGTCAGCATCTATAGCAGTGGTATGGTTTTACATTTCATAGGACTTTCCCATAAGAGAAGAATGCTTAATTGAAGTAACTTTTGCTTCAGGGATGCCACAAAGCACAGGGAAATCATTTAGCCATATATCGTCCAGAAGATTTCAATCCCCTTTACTATGATAAATGTATATTAACCCACTTAAATATAGACAATGACATATTTTATAAAGCTTTCTAGATTGAGTTTTAGTCCATCAGAGTACTGCAAGAATGTTACGGTGGTTGTTTTCAAATTATGTCCCTCCTTATTAGGAAAAACATAAATCACAGAACTTTGGCTTAGAACACTGGAATTTTTAAAGATTATAACAGATCGTGAGTAAAAGCTGCTCTCTGGATATTTTTCATGGAGAATATACTGTTTATTTTAACCTGAAAGAGGGCATAAGACACAGATAGTTTCTGTTATTTTTCAGTGAGATGGTTATTAAATGGTTTATTTTAAAAAGTAAAGATGCAGTGAAAATGATGAAATATATTCCACATTAGTATCTTAATATTAAATTTGACTTTGAAAAACAGAAATATTGTATTATGAAGAGAAAGAGAGATAGCTGTTCAGTCAGATTTCAGTGCAAGGTTCTGGTTCCACCTCCACAGGTTGAAGGCCTTTACAATAACAATATTACAATAATGCAGGTGATCTGAAAGTATTCCCAAACATATCAGCAGATATATATCTTGAAAATGCATAAGTTTGAAATAAAAAGGGGAAAAATCACAGCTACTGCCTGCTCACCCCTGACTCCTTCTGCTAGTCAATTAATTCAGAAGGAAGAAATAAAAGTTCAGAGCTGTCAGAAAAGAAAGGCTCTACTTTAACATTTGCTTTTTTTCCTCTTAAATTGAATGTATGGTTTGCAAAAGGCAGCAGACTGACTCTCCTACTAGGAAAATGATCTGGACAGCCAATGCTTTTCATGAAGTCTATCTGAAGGTGGTCATGGTTTTCACTTACTGCTAAACCTTTATCCAGCTGAACTCCGTAGCTGCAATGAATATCTACAGCTGGGTTTTAACTGCTGAATATATTTTGTGTGTTTTCACCATTGAGTAACAATGGTGAAAACAATTTTTCAAGAAGTTTATTCTATAAGTACAAAAGAACAGCACAGACCTGCCTGCAGATAGTGGGAAAGACACCACAGCTAGAAGAGAACAGAAAAGAGAAAAGATAATAAGATGCCCTTCATTTTCTCTTCTCTCAAGATATCTGAGCAGTGCCCTCTCCCTGTCCAGTATTAAGACTTCAGTACCAGGATAGGTATAAGGATCCCTATATCTTTTAAAGATTATTTTCAGAGGATGTCCCCAAACACCCTTTCAAATTAAGAATCATTTACTTTCAGTTGAACAAAATTTGCAAAGTATCCTGCTATTATTTCCTTTTTAGCCTTCTTAATTATATGTGCATATTCTATCTATCATGTTTTAAAGCCTTTTCAATTTTCTTTAGGACAAGCCCTCTATTTTTTAAAAGCCAGTCTTTCTTCCTTAACTTTGTCATCATGCTCCAAAGGGTTTTTTGTATGTTTGTTTTCTCTTTGAATTTTGGCATCTGATTTATCTAGGCTTTTAATGCAGCATTTATTTTTAACAGT
>NW_020451060.1:3050828-3107598 GCF_003343035.1 Apteryx rowi | reverse complement strand
TTTTTTTTTTTGAGCAATTTTCTCATGTTTATGTAGTTCTCTTTCTTGAAACAGAATGTCTGTGTGCTGGGTTTATCTGGTCTGCTATCTTTGCTATTGCATTAAATTTAACTGTACTAAGGTCAGTATTACAGAACAGTTCTCCCATTAATCTGTCAAATTAGGCTCTGTGCATCTAATTAAAAGAAAAATCAAAACAGTGTTTCTTTTAGTCTTGAACAGTGTAGTCAGTCATTGAGTCCAAAATGTTATTTCTACATCCCATCTTCATGTAGTATCGATCCAATCTTTATGTGGACAGCTGAAATATCTCAGTATTAACACCTACTCCAAGTTTGCAGCTTCTCTGGTTTCACTTCCTCATTCCTGAATACTATTTTTGTCTTGAGCATGGGTCAGTATTACAGTCTTAATAYTACATTTTTATTATTACAGTAGTGGTATTACAGTAGGTGTACTCTTTTCCAGTACCATTTTTATATTGTGACACTTTATGTGACCCTTCAACTTATAGAGACATCCCCCACCTGTATGTCCTACTTCATCATTCCCGTAGAGGTGCTAGCCAGACAACACTGTACCCTACTGATCACTCTCCTTCTGTCAGGTCTGTGACATACCTTTTAAATCAAGGTAGTTGTTTGATGCCAAGCACTCTAGCATCCCATTTTATTTTTTAGGCTTCCATCATTCAAGTAGAACCATTAATATGTTTTACCCGCACCCACTCACTGCATGTACCAGTCAGCTGGTATTGTAGATGATCTTATTTGCATGCCTTCTTTATTGTAATTGTTAGTGTATTTTCCTCCTGGCCTTTTCAGAAAAACATTAGATATTAGTCATATACACTTCGGGCATGTCAGCTCAAACCAGACACTTCTTGCGTCTGTCAGTTTTCCTCAACCAGCACTACTCTATGACCTTTTTAATTTTGAGATACAACAGCCTGGCTCCATTAGGACTAAAGTGTAACCTGTCTTCACAGGTCAGGTCTTTTTGTCTCAAAGGGTTCATGAGTTTCTGATGTGCCTAAATACTTCCTCCCTGAATGACTGTCTCATCCGTGCATTGAGACTCCAGATCTCTGCCTGCATCCTAGATCTCTCATGTACAACTGGTAGCATATTTCAACTAATACTATGATGAAAGTCCTTGATTTCAGACTTCTGCTTAGCATCCTGAGTTAAGCCTCCAGAAAATCCCTCTTACACTTACCCACCCCAGTGGTGTAGAGACCTATGACTATGATGGACCTATGACTAACAGCTTTTCCCCTACATCCCAAGTGTTCTATCTACAGATCTCACAAGGTCCACAGCTTTCACATCCAGCAGACTAGTTACTACTCAGTCCTCAGCCCTCACAAACCCATCAATCTATATACCTAATAATAGAAAATCCCCAGCTACCACCACCTCTATGTAAGGTCCCCAATGCTTGACTCCATTTTGTTTGTTCTACCGGATTTGATCTGTTTTGTTGAAGATATGTTTTGGATGTTTTTATGAGTTTAACTTCTCCTTTGAGGGAATGACTAACAGTGCTCTCCTCTAACTCTACTCCATGCTTACTAAGCTAGTTAGTCGAGCTAGTAAACGGTGAGAAATGTTCATGATCATAGAAAAAGAAAACAATACAATGGACAAGCTGAGGCTCTTTGTAACTTCACAGCTCAGCAAACTGTTCCCTGATTGCCCAGCTACTGCCTTTTTTCCCTACTCTTGGCAAGCTCTTTCCCTTTCCCAGGATACACAAAGCAACTTTGCCAAGACCATTCACAGTACCCACGGGAAGCATCTATTCTGCCAGTCCTCAGAATAGCCTCAGCTGTCCCAGCAAACCCCAAACATTCACCCAGAGCATACAGCCACCCCCTGCTCCTCATGCCAGCCTTACGCTTCCGTTCAGCTTTCTTGCATTCCAGGAGCTACCATCTGCTCTTCTTTATCCTCCTCTTCTTCATCCTGCCCTTGCCAAAGAAAACTACCATGCACACTGTTTAATGTCCCCTGCTCACAACGCTGTTTATAAAATGCTACAAATGGGTGGTTTTGCACACCACTCTGGCCTAACCTCTCTACTGTGAATGAAAGGTTAATATCTATTCTAGGTAGCCCTTTGTCACTCCAAAGAACAAAGATGAGGGAATAGGTATTTATATGTCTGGAATTTCTTCAATACTACAAGTTTAAAAAAAAAAATTAGAAAATAAGACAGTCTTCAGGATGCTCAGCCATCAATATCTTCATAACTATTTTTGGAAAACAGAGTCTGTAATGAATAGCTTCTGCCCTGCCATGGCTTTTCTTTTAAAAGACATTTCCAGCCATAGATCTGCCGGTCACAAGAAAGAACACCTTTTACTGCTTTTCAGGTCTTGTTTAAAGCTCTCAGCTGTACTTAACATCTTCTTAATTATCCAGGCAGAACCATGATTTTCCATTTTATTAAAGCATATCATGGGACCTTCTTATTTGTACAGTACAAAGATTCACTGTTTCTTTTTCTCTGTGAGATTCTACTTTAGATGCATTTCTTCAACACTTCTATTTCTCAGAAAATATTTGAAAAGAAACCTGAGGTGATAAATAAAACAGTAAAGTGTTCAGAAAATCACTATTATAATTCATCTAAAAAAAAAAGAAGCTGAAATTCAAGAAATAATATTTTTTCTTTGCTAGGATGAGAATTTGGACTAATTCTCCACCCTGAATCTTATTACACAGGGGATGTTGTTAACAATTTCAAATATTATTTCAGTGAAAATAAATTTATTGCTGAGTATTAAAATGAAACTATAATCCTTTGTAATGTAATGGAACACACAATCCTGCAGGCTGCTGAGAAGTGCTGGAGAAGCATGAACAACTCATCTGCTCCTGTAGCACAGATCTGAGTAGCAAATGGTATCTTAATTTGTTTTTTTAAAAGTTGCCACAGAATTTTTACAGAATTCTGTTCCCGTGTATCTATTAAATTTTGTTTTCTTTTAAATATTTTAAGATCCAGGGTCTGAGTATCCAAAGAGAACTGACAAGAGAAAAATCTGCAAAGTATCATGCAGTAAGAACAGCCTGCCAGAGAAGGAGACCCAGTGGAAATTAGTGAGAGGAAATTACGCAAATCTTAACCACTTTTTGGATTTTCATTCACTCCCACAGAAGTAATGTCTCATTTAATTACATTTAGCAGATTCACTCAGAATGAAGTGAGATCAAGGAAAATTCCTGAAGGCCTATCACTAATCAAGATTTCCATGTGACACTAGAGCTCCTACAGACAACCATTCAGTTCTTGCTTTCAAGGGCTGGGCACCATGCATCTCATGCATTATCATTTCCACATTTACACTCATTTTAAAGCCCAGACTGAATGATATAAAATGGCTTTAATGTTAACAAGAATTAGGCCTAAGATCCATTTATACACAGATTAATTTGACTTGTAAACACAAATTACAAAATGGTGTCCAATATTATTTTCATATATTTCACCAGTGTTCTAAAAAATTGTAGCACAGAAATGCTGTTCAGTTACCAACACTGTTTTTTCATAAATCTGTTCAAAGATGATACCAGATTTTAAGCATAAGACTGTGTTAAAACAGCATGTTCAAATGAACTGAAAGGTCCACAGTAGTAAAAGAATGACTTTTTTTTTTTTAATCAGTATAATGTCTACTTTGGTATTTATTAAAATATTGGTGATTATCAATWAGACAAATCAAAGAAAGATCTGAGATCAACCTTGTCACAATGTTCAAAACTTCAAGCGAGGTAAAGCAAATGAAGAACTATTTTTAATTGAATGAAATGACCATATTCTAGTAGACTGATGATAGAAGTAGCCACAAAATTATTACCACTAGTGTTCTAATGTGACAGTCTATTATTTCTCTTTGAAGATCACAGAATCACAGAATGGTTGAGGTTGGAAGGGACCTCTGGAGATCATCTAGTCCAACCCCCCTGCTCAAGCAGGGTCACCTAGAGCACGTTGCACAGGATCACGTCCAGGCGTGTTTTGAATATCTCCAGAGAAGGAGACTCCACAACCTCTCTGGGCAACCTSTYCCAGTGCTCTGTCACCATCACAGTGAAAAAGTTTTTCCTCATGTTCAGATGGAAGTGTCTGTGTTTCAGTTTGTGCCCRTTGCCTCGCGTCCTGTCGCTGGGMACCACTKAAAAGAGTCTGGCTCCATCCTCTTGACACCCTCCCTTCAGATACTTGTACACATTGATAAGATCTCCTCCCAGCCTTCTCTTCTCCAAGCTAAACAGGCCCAGCTCTCTCAGCCTTTCCTCATAAGAGAGATGCTCCWGTCCCCTAATCATCTTTGTAGCCCTGCGCTGGACTTGCTCCAGTAGCGCCACATCCCTCTTGTACTGGGGAGCCCAGAACTGGACGCAGTACTCCAGATGTGGCCTCACCAGGGCTGAGTAGAGGGGCAGGATCACCTCCCTTGACCTGCTGGCAACACTCTTCCTGATGCACCCCAGGATACCACTGGCCTTCTTGGCCACAAGGGCACATTGCTGCCTCATGCTTAACTTGGTGTCCACCAGCACTCCCAGGTCCTTCTCCGCAGAGCTGCTTTCCAGCAGGTCARCCCCCAACCTGTCCTGGTGCATGGGGTCATTCCTCCCCAGGTGCAGGACCCTGCACTTGCCTTTGTTGAACTTCAGGAGATTCCTCTCCGCCCACCTCTCCAGCCTGTCCAAGTCTCTCTGAATGGCAGCACAGCCCTCTGGTGTATCAGCCACTCCTCCCAGTTTTGTATCRTCAGCAAACTTGCTGAGGGTGCACTCTTTTCCTTCATCCAGGTCATTCATGAASAAGTTGAACAAGACTGGACCCAGTACAGACCCCTGGGGGACACCGCTAGCTACAGGCCTCCAACTAGACTCTGTACCACTGATCACAACTCTCTGAGCTCTGCCATTCAGCCAGGTCTCAATCCACCTCACTGTCCACTCATCTAGCCCACACTTCCTGAGCTTGTCTATGAGGATGTTATGGGAGACRGTGTCAAAAGCCTTGCTGAAGTCWAGGTAGACAACATCCACTGCTCTCCCTCATCTACCCAGCCAGTCATGCCATCATAGAAGGCTATCAGATTGGTTAAGCATGATTTCCCCTTGGTGAAGCCATGCTGACTACTCCTGATCACCTTCTTTTCCTCCACATGCTTGGAGATGGCCTTAGATGATATACTTCATAAGGATAACTTACTACAATTATTCTTAAACAGTTAACCTGAAGAGTAACAAGCAGATTGATTTAAAGGAGATTCAGCATGATACTCCCTCAGGCTCTCCCTTTAAAATGCAACAGTAATTCTTATTGAAAAAATTAAGTAAGTCAAAATTTGTATTTAACAAAAAGCAGTCAATTAACTGTTACCATCTCATTTAGGCATTTGTTTTAATTTTATAAAAAAAGGCATGTGATTATGACATAATTTACAAGCCTATTTATATCAGTTATACACAGAGATTAGGAACTAGGTAAAACCAGAGTCCTAGTAATCAAGTAGCTGGGAAAACCACAGATTTTTTTTTTTCAAATGAAGCCTTGATTTTCTGCAGTCATCAGGCAATGATATGGATGACAAATATGTAGAGTCATTCACCAAAACAACCTGTGTTTTCTAAAGGAGACAGTTCACAATCCTTTTAAAAAATATATGTATGCAAGTTAAAATTTGGCAGAAACAATTCCAAACTTTCTATCTAAATATTACCTGCCAGCTGCAGTTTCCAAGAGCTACATTTTCAGATGAGTCACACTAACAAAAACAGATGGATTTTTTGTCTTTCAAGAGCCTGTTGTAATAGTCTGCAGCTTTGAGACATAAAGGTCAGTTTATCTTTATTGCAAATGACAGACCTCAGCATCTATAATGTTCCTTTATCAATAAAGCCCCAACAGAACAATCTTGGTGCTTCCTACATCACCTGACCAATTACCACTAATCTCTATCCCACTGTTTCTTCAAAGTTTTCAATACTAAAAATTATTGACTAATGTTTTTTATAAAAGTGACTTAAGTGAAAGGCGAGGTTTCAAAAATACAAGCCATTTATTTAGATTCTGAAATACAGGTTTAAAAATCAAAGTTTGATTTCTGATCACTGAATGTCTTCACTAACATCCTGTAGGTGTTTCTGCACCTTTTCATTAAGGGTTGTAATTATTTCCTATTTTCAAATCTACCAATCAGGAGTTATTCACTTAAACTGCTTCTTTCCCATTACAGTAAGGAAAGACACAAATAGCCACAGGTACTTTGATATTGACACCCTATGATGGTGTTTCTTCTCTTCTTCTGTTTCTCTTATTTTTCTTTGTTTCTACTAAATACTTTTCCTGTCCTACAACTGGAAAAAGAGGATGGGAGAGGGAAGGGAGATAGGAAGGATTAGGAATGCAGACAAAAGCCTTTAGAACCAGTTAAATTTTCATTTTCAAATTAATTTTAAAGTTTCAAGTTTTTAAAAAAGTTGTTTTTAAATTAAAAGCTTCTTGATAAAAAAATATATATTTGAAAAGATCTAGTGAGTTTCACTATTTTTTCCCATATGCATAATTTCTGATACAATTAATGGATGCCTACGCATGCTCAGAAGACATTCCTTTACTTCTATATTTGAAAATAAGAACTTATTTTGAAACATATTATCATTTCAGCTGCCGATTACACCATTTCAGACTTGTCAGGACATAAATCTGCCCCTGCCCTTGGAATCTGGTATTTACAAAACTTGAAGCATTTCCCTAATATTCTTCAGGCTAGTAGRGGAACTTTAAGTGTCCATTATCATCTCTCATGTTTGGACGTAGAGAACCTTAACAAGTCCATTCTGTATCCAGATGGAATTTTGAAATGGAACTAACTGACAGCAATGAGCAAAGCCAGCAAATTTAGATTAAGACTAAAATATTTGCTTAAAAAAACAACTATTCAGTAACTTCGGCTAAGAACTCAGTAACTCAGGCATTTAAGGCATGTGTTTGTCATAAGCCTAGTTCTCACCAAGGTTATTGAGGATAGATGGTTACTGTTAGTAATTTCCTGACATCCTTAGTCAGGCATCTACATATCTACATACACTGATATCTACATATTCTCCACTGGGAGACTTGGCAGCAAAGCTTCTGGCAGAAAGAACTTTGAGAGCAAGATCTTTTTAAAAAGTTTCCATTTAACCAAAAGGCAGACAAAAGAAATCAGACTTGTATGCTCTATGCTTTATTTCCTCTGTTGAAACACAGGAAAGCACCAATACACATGGGACATATATGAAGCACTAACCAACAAGTCTCAACAAACATGTACACACAGCATCTGTGCATCAATTATAGAATGTACAGAAGGGCAGTAATTTAAGAGAGAATTTTTCTTTCATATCTAGCCATGGCTCACTTTATTTTTAATCTCATTATACTTCTTTCTTCCCCAGAAAAAAGTGTTTTGAAGCTTCAAGCGCAGTTATGGAGATTTCTATTTTTGATTTGCGCTTCAATCACATGCTTTCCAGTGAACAACACATGAATATATTGGAGATCTGATGGCAAAGTCTCAGCTCAGAATATTATTTGATTCAGTCAAATCAACATTTAGAGCCACAATGTACATATTATTCACAGACTATTTTCATGCTCCTATCTCTACCTGTCGTCAATACTATGAATACAGTTCAGGAAAATATTCAGTGTTGATTATGGAAAGTATGGATTTGCAAGGAGACAGTGCACAAATCTGATCTTAGTCCTGGCTCCCAGGAAAGTCCCTTGTAAAAATGTTATCCACGTGAATGACAGCAGAATGAAACTTTAAGTGTTGTCACTTTTGTCCATATAGCTGCAGCAGTTACAGAAAGCTAAAGTGTACTCATTTTTAAATCTTTAATGCAAAATGTACAATAGATTTTCTCCTCATGTCTGATTTAGGAATTGAATGAGACAGATTAGAATACTATCCCTTCTGCTACACCTTACCTGCAGTCTACGGACTGACCTATGAGTTTACAGCAATCTGAGCTGATAATACTCTTTAACTTGTTATTGATATACTTATTCTTGAATGAATGGTTTTACAAAGCTGTGGAATAGCTTTTTCTCAATATGAGATGTTTATGAAATGGGGAAAAAAGAAAGAGGGTCAGCTGCATCTGTAAATAGTTTGATGAAAATCACTTTAAATGGCAACATCAATTCAAATAGTTTTGTAATTTTCTTATTCCCAGCCTCTGTGGGTGAGTGATTTGCTATGTTACTTGTGTAAGACACTAGGCAAAATCGATCATACTTGCTTTTACAAAAATTCATAAGAGCAAAATATATTCACAAAAATATTCTCCAGTCTCAAAAGATGGAATAATGTGACTTCAGCTGTATATAATAAGAGTATAACTCCATCAGATGATTCTGGCAACTGATGACTTACACCATGGTAGTGAAGCTCAGGTGGCATTTTCATGTTAGCAGAGGAGAGGATGGAGTTACTAATTTCATTTAAACATAGCATAAAGATTCTGTGTTTTCACAGAATCGCAGAATGGCTGAGGTTGGAAAGCACCTCTGGAGATCTGGTCCACCCCTGCTTAAGCAGGGCCAACTAGAGCAGGTTGCCCAGGTCCTTGTCATCAAGTTTTGAATATCTCCAAGGATGAAGACCCCACAGCCTCTCCGGGCAAAGTATGCCGGTGTTTGATCCCCCTCACATGAAAGAAGCTCCTTCTTATGTTTAAATGGAATTCCTTGCATATCAGTTTGTGCGCACTGGCCCCTTGTCCTTTCACTGACCCCACTGAGAAGAGTCCATCTGCCTTACTCCCTCTCATCAGGTATTCATACACATTGATAAGATCCCCCATGAGCCTTCTCTTCTCAAGGCTAAACAGTCCCACATCTCTCAGCCTTATGGTAGAAGGATGAGAAAGAGTTGGCTTAAATTTCAGCCTAAGTAGCCTGTAATAGGGTATAACTCTCACAGTATGGTACTTCAGATGTTGATTTGATAACAGGGAAGTTTGACCAGGTTTTCTTGGAAAGTACAGGTAGTCACACCTTTTCACTGTACACTACTGTAGTACTTTAGCTGACTTCAGACACAAATTCTACAAAACAGCTAATCTGACAAGAAATTCTATTTAGCAAACTTGTTTGACAACTGTGAAAAACTGTTCTCATACAATATAAGCCTACATTCTAAATTTCTGGTGCAATGATATACACATTGTAGAACAAGAAAGGAGTTTACACAAGGCATACAGGTAAAAGGAAAAGGAAAATCCCCATCAGCTCTAAATAAAGTACTGTTCTACTTGTTCTTCAAGACACATTTAACTCGAAATATACTTAAAAGCATTCTGGGAGCTCCCAGGTTAAGTATCTGCTCAGCTCATTTACAAAGTTAAAATCTCTGATTCGGGGATTTGATTCTCAATGTCTCCGCTCTACCATCAATGACTGTGTTCTTCATCAGTGCACATGCATGACTCCCGTTAAGGACAGGAGAAAATAATGTTCCTCCTAAATTATCTGTGAACATTATTTAAAACTGCTGTTCTCAGCTCTTCYACACTCTTTCTGCATATGGTGTTACATTATGCAACCACAGTAAAATGGGTAATAGCATTGTGGGAAAAGGAGAATATTGTATTACCATAATAGAATGAATTACACTTTATATACACCGGCATTTAAAATGGATCAGGATCTTTTCACTTCAGGAAACCATTACAAGGAGCATAATGCCTAATTCTCTGTAGTTGATTACTATGTGTTCTACACAACCCACATTAGTTTCTGTGGCTTCTCTATGCAAAAGCTCCTCTCTCAGACATTACAATTGCCGTAGCTGCTATCTTTTATAAAAGCAGCTGTGTAATGGTATTTTCAGTATGACATTGACATCCAATATTGCCCTCTTTCTAGGAGCAGTCACAGACCCTGCTTGAATAGCATGTCATAGGTTTATGAGAATGGATGTTAGGAATACAGATACACCAAGTATAGCAGAAAATTTTAGAAAAGGTTTTTCGAACTTATTCAATATGCAAGGTAAAAAGGCCTCATGACAGAGACATGGAAAAAAGTGTTCACAACTCAAAAGATCATAGGAGTCTCAAAACAGCTAAGATGAAACAAAGTATTATAGCACACATGCAAATATACCGCATTTGTTATGAAGAATGGTTATCTTCCGTAAGAAAAAGGTGTGGCACACATTTCGAACTGTGAAAAAGTGACAGACTGTTAAAGCTGATGTGTGAACAAAGCTTAAACCAAAATTTAAATCTTCATTTATGATATACCAGTATTTCCACACAGTTAATATCATCAAAAGGAAATTTTATCACTCTCCCATTGCCATTCAGATCACACAACACTTTTGCAGCAGCAACTGATTGTGTGGAAAAGTGACATTAGGAGACCACTGAACTACTTCACCCTCGCTTAATGTGATTTATTATATGTAAACCAGCACCATATTATTGCCAATTCACTAGAAAGCATCAAGAAGTACTGCAGAAGTTGCCTGTGTACCAGCTTGGGAA
The DNA here is from genome assembly GCF_003343035.1 of Apteryx rowi. Classification (NCBI taxonomy): domain Eukaryota; kingdom Metazoa; phylum Chordata; class Aves; order Apterygiformes; family Apterygidae; genus Apteryx; species Apteryx rowi. The sequence continues at coordinate 3,097,030 of NW_020451060.1, read as the reverse complement.
ACAAAGAACTGAACCTAATTAAAAAAGATGCAAGAGACTGTTTCTCAGAGGCAGGACATTTTTTGTCTTCTATATCTCTTGGAAGATGAAGAGGTGAGCAGCATGCCAGTCTCTGTGAATCATGAGGTAGTGACCCCACAAAAAGGCAATCTGACTTGCTATCCACATTAAAATAAGGAAAGGGTTTTTTGCTCCAACAATTAATGCAGAAAAATCCCATCACTGAGCTCAGTGTTGCCCCATAAGTAATTTTATCATCTGAATTATGTACTAAAGACACTCAGGCAACAGACTGTGCCCAGCCTCTAGGGACCTGCAGCACACTTTGCTCCTGTCCTGTGTTACTAGTGGTATAAGAGAGCCATGTTCTTGGTAGCAAAAGGCTTTGGTACACATAACAATACAACTAAATACTAATATATGCATTTGTGTGTATGTGTTTGTATGCACTTATTGCATGTTAATGATTGTGCCTAAAGTTGACTCATAAGTTCCCTTAAGCTCAGTATACAAGCCACCTGTTTATGAATAGCTCACACGATAATATAACTTCCAATTCTGACAATTGATGGAGAAAGAGAATGCCTGGACAGCACACCTTCCCAACCTCCTTCCAAGAACAGAGCAGTTAAGGGGAAACCCATATCTCCAATCAAACCCAAAATGTAACCACTTCCAGCCAGCTCTGTGTTATCATAATTAATGGGAATAGCAGCGTGATATATTTTTAATGCAAACTTAACAAATCATTATAAACTCAAGAATAATGTAACAAATCCCAGACTACAATTTTCATCATGCAAAGGCAACAGTTCTCCAGATTTTTTTTCCCTTTAGAAATCTAGCTCATTTTTCTTTCATAAATAATCAAAGAATATTCACTATTTTAAGTGAGTGCCATCAGTATTTTTTTTTCCCCTTGAAATGTTTGTGGTTATTCAGGTGTCACCATTCCCAATTAGGATGCCTAGTTTCACAGTCTTAAAAAGTAGGGCAGCCTGTTCACTCTGTACTATCTTTCTTCTTAACTTTGAATTCCTAGAGGACATTCTTCCTCAACAGTTCTCTTATATATATGTATATATATATTTTTTTACAGAAGTAACAAAGATTTATTTAGGTTCTTGGATGTCTGATAAACTCGCCAGGCATAGATCCAGTTCTGCCTTCATTTTAAGTGGACGAGTAGATTCCAATTTCATTAGTATTTGAAGATTTATAGGATTCAGACTTGTCTGTTTCTAGCTCTTACTGTCTTCTTTTTTTTCCTCTTGCTTACTCTGATTCTGCCATTCTTCCTTGCGATTACTCTATATGGCACTGGGATCTGGTTTAGCCTTACAACAGGTACTACATGATATAGTACACATAGAATTCAGCCACATTTCATTTTTCAGTCAGTTAATGAGAGAATTTAAATTATTACCTAAAAAGAAAGTTCTCAGCTAAACTATATCACTATGGAAGATAAGCTACAGTAATCTTAATCATGTTAATTCAGCTAAAATTTTATTAGTCATACCTGTAACAGTGTTATGTTTTATCTTCATTAGCAGTAAGAATTCATTTGATCTATTCATAAAGAACATTGTTAACATTTTTGCACTTCATCATATAAGTCTTGAGAATGAATATTAATTAATATTTCTGCTTTAGCATACATATTGATCTAAAAGACTTTCCAGTTTAACATTTTTATACATTCTCTAATTTGGTTATAGTATGCATAATTAATGTTCCCACTGTATATTTGTTGAATTTTTAATTCAGGTTAAGATTTAAAGCATTATAGTTGGCATACAACTTCAATTACAAGACATGGATATGATGCATCTAAGCAGTGATTTATACAATATACGTTTTTTTATTTTCAGGAAGAAAATGAAAAGTCGTATTTCAATGACGTCCTAAATAGTAAGTAGTTTCATTTGGGTTTCTTTTGGTAGATTCAATTTCTAATCATGTAATGACAACTTGGCTGCAATTGTATCTTTTCTTGTAATTGATTTTGCACAAAAAATACATTAATAGTTTATAGGGGGTCTAAATCAAAATCTCAAAATGAAATATAACCAATCTTCAAGGTTTTTGATCCAAACTTTTCAGCTCAGACCTTTTAGATCAGAGCAATTCATCTGCAAATGAAGATAAACTGAAAACAGCATCCTTGTTAATATCAGAATTGCTGTAATAAGTCAGACTCACAGTCTCTTGATCTAATAAATTTTATCATCAAAGTAAACGATCAAATTTACCATCCACTCTAAAAAGAGAAGCCAAAATCTAAGATTTTAATTCCCACTGAAATCTAAGATTTTAATTAGTCTTCTATTGAAAAAACTACTTCTATTCCATATTAAGATAAAACTCACACCTTTAAATCTGTTTTACAAAGAATATAAAAGACAAATGAATAAATATTTGTACATTAGGACACATCAGGACCTTGATGCAGAAATGTCCTAGGCAAGTATGCTCAGTCAACAGACTATTTTTTGTTCATGTTTGTTTTTCCCCCTGTCTGGGTTTTGACCATATATTTCATCTTTACTTTTGAAATATTTCCCAGTTAAAATGTAATTAAAATTACCATGTTCCCATTAAACTTTCCTTTTGGACCATAGGGTATTTAATGATGAAGAATATTTATTTAATTTTAAAAGTTCTGACCTGTTTTACAGTAAATTAATGGGAAAAATAATACCATCATATACATTTGAGGAAAAAAAACTTCCAGGGAAACTTTTCCACCAGTATCATTTATATTTGAGCTTGACTTATGGCCCAAAGCATGAAGTTTAGATCACTTCCAAAAGTGATGTTATTTGCTTTGATTTTTGTCAGTATAAATCTGAATCTTCTTCTCTATAAATGCTAGAATTGTTTTGTCTAATCTGTCTCTCTCTTCACTCAGAAAAGCATATACATAAAAATACTCAGGTCTTGCAATTTAAGTATCCTTCCTTCTGAACTAATATATTAAAATGTATTAATTTTCAAATTTTTAAATAAATTTGTCAAGAAATTCATAACAGTGCAAAAGTTTAAGTTGCTGTTGTCTACACTGAAACATACTACAAAAGCTTGTGGTAAATTAAGATCACTACTTCAAAAACTGTATTTTTATTTATTTATTTATTTATTTATTTTTATTTTTAAATACAAAATATTAAATAGCTTAAGAACATCTCAGAAGGCAGAAATCTGCCAAATGGTTTTGCAAGACAAAGCAACACAAGGTAGCTTCCTATTCATAAAACACAAATTTCATCTTCTGTATCCTTCTTGCTTAAAAAAAGCTTTTACTAAGTATCTAATATATCATGACTGTAATAACTTTCTTGAACCTCCTTATGAATTCTAACAACGTTCATTTAAAAAAAAATTTTTTTCATATTCTTGGCTCATGATTTGCTCATGAATACAATCTATTCAGTGCATGCACTTCTTAATTTCCTTTTGTTGTACTTCTTCCCCTCCCTACACATTTAAAAGAAGAGAGACACTCATTGAGAGCCCAGGCTGGATGTAATCATTACTGCAGAGAATAATCTTAATGAACTGAATTTCACATGGGAAATGAAAGGTGATTTCAAGCTTGGAAAGGAGTGTGCCATTTCCAGAAGTGTTGTCTTGTACTAACTTCAGAAGCATTAAGAGCAATGTTAATGTGACTAGATCAGTCAGAATGAAATGCAGCCTACAGATTAGCACCTATTACCACTGCAAGGTTGGAAAGATCTGAGCTAGAAACTACTTCAAACAAGAAAATTGATAATGTTCTGCTAAACAAATGATAAAAGAGAATTTACGAATCAAAGAAAATATGCAAAAGAAGTCCTTCCTTTTCCCCTCCTTCCAAAGAAACAAAAACATAACTAAAGGAGTAAAAGCAAAACAAAACCACTTAGGTCATGATTAATATAAGAAACCCTAATGAAACAGTAAGTATTATCTTGGGGCATTAAAGGCAAGAGCTGCGTTTTCACATGTTTGGCAGCTTTTGCAAATGGGCACTGATAGCTGCAACAGTAGGAGCCCTGAATACACCCTGAGCAGATCTGCAGGGCACAAGTAAGATGATAAGAAAGAGGAAGCATCAGAAATGAAAAGGGGTTGTTAGTTCTTTATGTAAACAAATTCAGGAGACAGTACCTCTATCATCTACCTCTATGCTTTCTAATGCCAAACTCATTGTGTATGCCAGGAAGATGACAGTGTAACAAAAAGAAAGCAATGAAACTTCTCCACACAAATATTCCTTGTTTATATACGTGTCCAAAACCTTTAGCTGTTATGTCCAAAATAACTTATGTGAAGGAATGCCATATATTATCGTAATAGCTTTTTTGCTGTAAATGGCTAAAGATTATGTAATCTTCTTATTACCATTASCAATATCACCACAAATCTGATTTATACTATACTGCCTTTCTGCAAATAGCATACCTGAAAACATGTTATACTTGAGGGTTCCAGCACCTAAGGAAGAAGTGAAGTCTAGCAAGGATAATACATTAAAATTCATCATCAGTTCTTTCCTGGCTGCAGATGTCTCTATTGTTCAGAGAATGTATTCTTCATTTACAGTATAAGATATCAAAAGTAAAGGCCTAAGATCTTATTTCATGAGAATAATTAAGGCTATATCTAACGTTTACATGTGCCATCCAGTAGTCTTAATGATACTGTTTGCATACTTAAAATTTTATCTTTACACTTATGGTTCTTGCTATATTGGCATGCAAGTCTACAGTTCTGAAAACAACTCCATGGTCTCGTGAATGCATAGGTAAATAATTTGCATCAGAATTAGAGAATCATCATTTACAAAAATGCTAGAACTTAGAAATTTACTCTTCTGTATTCTCAGGCCCCCCGAAACCGCAAAAATTACTGGAATATGAAGGTCCAGAAAAACCAGTAGAAGTTTGAATAATTCTTGAACCCTTAGTTTAAACTACAAAGGAAATCTCAGGGATGCGTGAGAAAGTAAAAGAACATTTGAATGTTTAAAGCTACTTTGTTAGCTTGACCCTTCTCAAGTGAAATTGCTAGTAAAACTGTTTTTCAAACGTATCATGACACACATTAACCATCCACAGCTCTTCATTGTAAGTATTTTTAGGCTGATGTAAAATTTTCATTGAAGCAAATTTTGACTTTAATATGGATGGGAAAGGAGTTGGATAAAAATTTTTGATTTTGCTAGCCTTGTTTGCATAGACAACACCTCACAGTGAGACTGCAGCCTCGCAATATGACTGAGCAATTTTTTAAATAAGTAATGAGATAATCACAGAGCAATCATAGCACCACTACAAGCTGCAAACTACATGAGAAGCTGAGTCAAGATAGCTGATCCTGTCTTGGGGCTTTTAAAGATCCTTTGCACATTTTTTCGTTTAGTTTCATTTAGTCCAGAACCTTGGCTCATGTTAGACTTTAAATACCTGATTGAGATAGCTATTGGATTTGGTTTGGGTAAGCAGAGGCTAAGAAAAGCTTTACTTTCTACCTGCTATTGTAATACTGTAATTTTCAGTCCATAAACACAAATAGAAATATATATTAAAAAAAAAGAGATGAAAGAGCTCAAAAATTTTTGGAAATATATTTCAGAGAAATGTAAATATTCATCAGCTAGTAAGCTCTAAATAAAACACCAAACTTTATAATACTATGCAACTGACATAAAAAATGAACACCACTTTCTTCTCCCCTAAACGTTCCTCCACTAAATTTATTCAGTGAAAAAACAAAGAGATAGCCAGTTCTAGTATAAAAAGATCAGGCAAATAAGAGAAACCGAACCATAAACTTTCTGACCATCACAGAATGTAGCTGAGGTAGAAGGAACCCCAAATTTTCTGCAACATTTCTTTCATTGTACTGCATAATTACTTTAGTACCTTTGTCCTGTTATGGTATTTTCTGTTTTGTTCCCTTCTCAGGACAATAGCAGTTTGGCTCTCCTGTAATATGCAGCCAGGTCATTTGGTCTTCGCACCTGCCACAGTGGAAGATACTGGAGTTTAGTTTTATAATTGCTTATTATTTGAAAATTAATTCTGAATAGATGCTCCTGTTTTTCTGTCCCAAATAAGGCTGCCCCAAACAGTATAGGCCTCTGTCCTGTTGCTATGTCAATTGCATATGGTTAGACAGCTGTCTGATCAAGGAAGTTCATTTTTTTTGTTGTTGTTCCTTGATTTACATAAAGATATGTGCACCTCATTAGTTAAGATCATCTACTTGAAAAACAAAACCTGCCAGATCTGGAGACAAAATGATGAAAAATGCACCAATGTATATGCATGATCATGCAATGTGCTTGAACTAATCAGTCATAGCTGAATATGAAATGGAATATGAAACAGCCTAGGCTTCGTTAACACTACCTGGTAAATTATAATAGCATGAATAAAACAGTTTATGCAAAGAAAGGTTTAATGAAAATAATTATGGTTGAAATTACTGCAGTATTGCAAAGATATATTCACTGGAAAGATGTTTAAGACATTAGTTGAAACAGCAACACCCTTCCCGTATGTGTTTCTTATCAAATAAGTATTTATCTTTACCATATACTGCAGAATTCTAGGTGAATTTTGTATTAAATATAATTCTGGTCCCTGCAAACAAGACTTTCTGGATAAATACCTTATTCCCTTTTTTCAGTATCTTGCCCAACTGTCAAAGATGGGAGTAACATTGCTAACACTCTGATCTTTTACTCCTAGATTACAAAAGATCTTTCCAGTCCATTTACTGCTTTTAGATAGAAATTGTAACAAAATTCTAGTGAGTGTTTCCACATATTCGACCACATAGTATAAATTGTGTACAGATGTCTGCTGTACTAACCCAATATGTTGACTGTGTCTAGATGCTTGGCTATGTGAAGTATTATTGTTTCAGGATTACAACAGATTCCCTATGCAACTAAGTACAGAGAGAATCATCCTTACCTACAAAACAGAGAGCTTCAAAAAAGTCATGTAACCAGTTTCTGGCCTATGTCTAAGATAGATGATGTTTATGTGTATCTGTGGCCTTTTAGATATGTATACTTTTTTTTGTACTGTAGCAGTACCCTTAGGCTCCATTTTTGTTTTCATAGGCCTTGTATGGGCACATGGAAGGACAGGTCCTGTCTGTGGGAGTTGGAGACTGAGGCTCTGATCCTGCAGCTAAAGTAGTTTAGGATTCTTTCATGGATTTTCACAGGACTAATCAATGCATAAAGAATTATTCAGATTGCAGAGATTTATCAGCAAAAATAAGTCTTTAAAGAATAAGAGCATAAATATGTGTGTATTCACAAGTATAATCAATCTTTTCTTAAAACTAAAATATCAATCACAGATAAAAGTGTGAAGGAAGAATGTTCATTTATATATTTTGATTTCTTAAAAATAAGTTAAGATTCATCTGCATAYCTTTTAATTCCTTCTTCATCCATGAAAACTGTATTTTTTTCTAGTTGTAAGATTCTTTGTGCATAGACATTACAACATTTTCTCAGAAGCACTAGGAGGTAGAAAATACTGATCTTACAGCTTACCTGGAGGTCATCACACAATAAATAATACCATGTTCTTCTCTTTTGTGCTTGTATATTGTAGCATGTTGTGGACCAGGAAGGAAGAATATTATACAGAATCCGGAAAACATCAGTAATAACAATCTAAAACTGTCAGCAATTATAGCAAACCCGATCTAAAGCACTTTATATTACAACATGCACATCATTTCAAACAATTAAAATACCAGAGGAAACAAGGTGCAAAAATCCACAAAGTGCATTTATAAGATGCACCTAATATCAAAAATGCAATTTGCTTTCAGGACTGTGTACTCAAAATATTTGTAGCCACTTCTGGTGACTGCTGCTGGTTTGGTCCTACTGTTGGGCAAATTGCACTCAAGTACATCAGTCAAAACTGGCACAGTACAGCTTTCACACAGAAACAGTATTACCTTTCTATGAGCAGAAATGCATAAATCCTATTAGTATAAATGGAAGTAAGCAGGATAAAGCATCTATATTTTTGCATCTTGTAAAAGGTTCATCTTGCAAATTCCGAGCCAGGCCAGATCCACCACCAAAAATGCTAGGTCCATATGTGCAACAAGTCTCACTGATTTGGTAACAGTATTCACATCCCTGAAGCATCATGCATGCTAAAATACTTACTGGGATCTTGTAAGATCATGGAAGAAAGGCAACTCCTTTAACATATTGGCACACAGCACCACCCAAATTCAGGTCCATATAGTTACTCAGGAATTAACATATTCCTGTAAGATTACGCAAGAAGCATCCATGCTACATTTGCAGCACCATCTGTCAGGGTTTTCCTGTTTTGTTTTAATGATGATTTTATGTGTTGTAAACTATTTATTGTGTAATAAGTTGTTTTTCAACTTCACAAGAATACTTTAATCAAGTTAGACATCCCCAACAAAAGTTCTTACAAGGACAATTAAGCATGATGTTGATGCTACAGAATAACTTTCCTCTTGCACAAGTAAAAATGAAGGAAGATAAGTTGACAAAATGTGACAGCATAACTCACAGCGTATTGTCTCTGCTGCCCAAATGAATCATAGTCATATGATCAAGAGAAACCATATTCTCTCTCTAGACTTGATTAATGCGCTCTGTAGCTGGGCAACAGACTAGTAGTGGAGTGAAGATCACTTTTTACAGCAGGAGTAAATGGTTTTGAATAAAATGGGTTCCTATCTGCATGGTTTTACTTTAGAAGATTTTCCATATATTTCATTGTGAAAAGATGGGCTTAGGCTGAATTTTCCAGTCTATGCAACAGAACCCAATGAAAAAAACCCTAGTTGCCTATGGCGACTAAACTGACACAGCAAATGCAGATCCAGAAGTAAGACTGACAGAAAGCACGCCTAAGTATTCAGCAACACTTAATTATTACAGGAAACGAAAACTTCTGTATATTCAAATTCATAATCCAGGTTTTCCATAGACAATAGCAACCCAGCCTGCAGAGCTACTTTTGCTTCAGCCACAAACACAAACTCCTTCCCAGAGATAAGCCTTTTTTTTTTTCCCTTAGGAATGCAGCACAGCCACGATACTTCCCACCCAGTATTACTGTCTTCAACATGTATACCTTTTGTCTACATCTGTGAGATCTTACAGACATTAATTGCTTTACCACCCACATTATAAAGGTTGGTAGAGTACTATCACCCTTCATTACTGAGGCCAYATAGTTTATTTAAACTGATTTGCTGAGGTTATTAATTTCCTTTTTTACTTGAATTCTTATGTCACTTCAATTCTTTGCTGGCTTTTAACAACATTTTGTTTTAATTTTTCAAAAGTACGTGATCTATTTTGTTTCTCTTCTCTTTTTTTGAGATTCACATTATTATTTCTTAATATACCATCTATGGTACCCTTTAAATATTTCTGTCTCATCTTGCTTTTTGGCATGAGTTACATTTGTTGACAGGCTTGTCCTTGCCAGAAAAATTGAATGGTGGCAGACCTTAGCTCATCAGGGTGTCCTTCCTCATTACGTCTATCAACACTGATATGTCTGCCAGCACTGCAAACTCTAGCTGTCTCCTCCTAATTTGACTACTAGCTAAAAATCCATTTGAACACAGAGAACTAACTGCAAACCAATGTATTTGCAATACCTTACATAAGTCATAGATAAAGGATGGAGAAATTTCCTCTTAAAATATAATTCATACTTCTATAGTATCATTGTTTATTGGAGGGTAGAGCCTAGAAAATCAATTATACTCATTAATACTGTAATGCAGGTCCAGCTATCCACTGCAAGGTGAGCAGGAATCCAATTATTGCCAATAAATAACTCATAGTCAYGCTCTTGATTAATATGTAGTAGAAAAGCAAGCTAAATCTGTAATTTTCAGTTTAGCAATGTTTTACTTTGTCAGTTCTTACCCATGTGTGTCAAATTTGATAATTTTGTATTATTTTGCATATTGCTAAACTACATATATATTATACATATATGATTTCACAAAATATTGCTACTTCTGAGTGTTGTACACAACTTTTCTCTTTATGTTTGAAAGAAACAATGTAGCTTATAGGCTTACTGAGATATCTGGAGTCATTCATTCCATTTGCTGAGTCTGAAAGCATCTGTTTCACGGATTTATACTGACATCCATCAACATAGTTCTAAGTATATTTTAACGGAAGTCAGCAGCCAATATGGAAAATCTCATGGAATCCTTAGTAGTTCTCTCTCTCCCTGACAATTAGCCTGTGTGTTTGCATAGATCCTTAAGCTAATCCAGTAAATGCACAGATGTGGTTCAGGACTGTTGAGCAGCCAAAGCAAGAGAGACAATTTCACACAATGCCATACCTGTGTTGACATTTCTGCTACCACACAAGTTGTCTTAAATGAATACAGTTCACATGTTTCTGTGATAAACACTATCACAAAGTTGAGAGTTTATATCTATGCCTACAGCTTAGGTATGACCAGTCTGAATAAAGTTGATGGGTGAAAGTTATTAACATTTTGCCAAATTGTTTAATAGTTAAGATTAAATGAGAGGTTTTGGTTCTGTATGCACTTTCACAGACAGAACATGGGTTGTCATGATAAGCAGAAAATATATAAATTACTGCTGTACATAATATAATATACTTTTCTTTGACAGATGTGTGTATATGATGTTGATGATGCATAGCTTTTCAATTAAAGAGATATTTGCAATTCCCACACAAGATTATGCATTGACTCAGCTGTCTTGAGCTGGAATGAATTTCCCCTATATGTAGAAAAACAAGTTAAAATGTACTAGAAAAAACTCAAAGAGCAAATGCATCAGGTGTTCAGTGGCAGGCACTTTCTGAATGGAATACGAATAAAATTTCACTTCTGTTAAAACACATCCTTTTTATTTATTATTTTGAATGAGTGAATAACCTGACAGCTTACAGATATACTGCAAAATTTATACAATTATTTCTGTATACCATTTTACTGTGCCATACATGTAACAAACTTGCTGTCTTCCAGAAAACATGTAGATTTGTTCACCTTGTAATAGAGAAATGCAGCTTGCCGTATGTGATAAATGAAATCAGTTGCTTCTACTTGAAAGAAAACTTGTTCCAGTCTCCAGCTGCATTTGTCCTTCCATCAAAGGAAATGATGGTTCTTCTCTATAGACTATTTCACTCAGAGACCTGTGACCTACTAGCTCAGAGACCTATGAACTTTCTACAGAAAATTTAGTATACAGTAAAGAATAAGGTTAATATTAAGGGGCAAAAATAAGATGATAGATAGTTGAGTTTTCTTGAAAGTTTCAAATAATTGGCAATGATTTTCCCTTGAGTGCTTGAGGGCAAGTCAAAATAGTTCAACGCATTCCAAATAGCCTCTGTGTTTATCTAAAAGATAAAGTTATTTTAAACATCAAGTTTATTCTATCCATATTTCCTTTTTATCAGGAGTTTTTCGGTAACTCTGTTACTTTTAAACATTTGTTGCAATTTGTTACATGTGGGCAGAACAAGATTTTGTAATATATCATATACTTGACAAGTTTAATTTTATGTTGCTCATGGGGATAATTCATAAGGAAAGGAACTGAAGGAAAAAAGAGGTTATTATATTCACTACTTTCAGAAGAAATGCAGTATGCTTTTGCCGTATAACTATCTGAATAGGTTTAACAGTAATTGAGGGTAAAATGCAAGTTTTTGAAGTCTAGAAGCTTACATGATTTGAGGCAGAACCATGAATACCATATAAAAAACAAGACCTACATGCAGTTTTGGACAGCAGTCCTCATACTGTACTCACAGAAAACACAATCAGTAGCATCAAGATGTTGCATAAAATGAAGATGTGTTTATATGCATGAAAATGTGTACAGCAAAAAGAAGTTAGAAGATGGACTAAAAAGATGCACCAAAATATATTGCAAAAGCCAAAAGTCATGACAAACTAAAAAAAAGTCATGGCATTATACAGTTTAGAGGATTCAGTCTTATTGTGATGAGAAATACAGTCGAGTTCCAATTAAATTTTCTGAAAATTTGCAGGTGAATCAGTAACTAGAAAAGATAATTTAAAACAAGTATCTTTATTAAATTTGTATCAGAGGGGTTTTTTTTTGTTTTTTCTTGGATAGATCTCCGACTTTTCTTGGACCACTAGAGACTCAAATGTCAACCTATGTAAAATAAAGTGGTAAATTAGTGACATCATAAGGAGAAAAATATTTTGAAGATACACTTTAAAAATTAAGCTTAATATAAACTGAGGCCACAAAGAAAAAGCCCACTATGTTGATATTACAATATTACTAGAGAACATATCTTAAAATATGGAGCCAAGGAAAAGGTGGGGGGAAGAAGTTAAACACAACTCTAAGTGTATTGTAGTTTTAAAATGCCTCATCCAGAGATAATTGCAACATTCTTTTCAGACATTTTACCCTTTAGTTATTGATGTAACCAGCTTCATTTAAATTCAGGGTTCCCCCCACCACCCACACCCACACCCACACCCACACCCCCCTACAGCTTCAAGAGAACAAATACAGAAAACATTGGATGCTGTTAAGCTGGCAATAGAGGAATCTCTCAGTAGAAAATACAGTAAGATAATAAGTGGTTAAAACTGTTAGGTCTTAGTTAATAGCCATTTAATCATGTAGCTGGGGAACCCTTTACAGAATAAAAAACCCTGTGTTTGAAAATGAACACTTGTACCTTGGGAAACAAGTTTATGAGGATAAAAAACAGCAACAGGAAGATCAATATGCAAAAGGCAAATTCTTGAAATGCTTGATATTAACAACTAGTAAAAAAGAAATAATAATAGTAATTCCAAAACCAGAAAAAAAGATTTAAAATCTAAAAGGAAAAGAAAACAGGGAGTATGTGGAAATTCATCAGTTTGTTGTTACTTCTTAGGTTTTCTGAAATGTATAACATCAAAAACTTTTATACATCTCTAATAGTTCAGTTGCATCAAAAAACACAAAAATGAAAAAAAACATTAAAAAGGTACATAGAGAGAATCTTTCTGAACAAACTAAAGGCAGCTCTTTTTCGCACTTCTGCTGCATGTCCATTGTCAAGTGAGGTGTAAATACTCATGACAGGTCTTTTGAAAGCTGAACAGGACTCTCCAGATGCTCAGATGCAATAGTCATGGAAGCAGACCAAGTGCCATTTATTGTGAATCACCCAAATGTAGGAAAATGATGCATACCCTCTAACAGAGTAATTAGAACACTTGACACACAGGTGCGAAGAAAAGGGAACACGAGATTAGAATAGTAGGAAAAAAAACTAATATAATTTGGACTGAATCCAAAAAGCCCTGGACCCAGATTAGGAAAAGGTGACTTTAACACTATAGAGGATACCGTAGAAACAATACCCATAGTCAAACACGGTTGTTATAGTAAAGTTGCTAAAATGTGTATATTAGAGGACGATAGAAAGGTAGAAACTTGACATTCCCAAGAACAATTAAGAGTATTCAGTTCACTAGAGTTTTACTTTTTTTTTTTCTTCTCTCAAAAGAGAAATGTTCAAGGGATGCTGCCTGAAGTAAAGACCCTTCATTTAGGAGGTACCTTGGTGTGGCAGTTGGCAGGGGCTGGGCCTGACTGACAGCAGCGTTACCACATGAAGCAGAGTTAACCCTGAAGAGTGAGCTACGCTGTAAGGAAAGGGGAGCGTAAACAGTCTGCCTGTGAGGGTGACAAGCTGCCAGCCTGGGGAGAACCTTCCAGAAGGGCAGGTGGGCAGCGACAGCGACAGCCAATCATCAAGCCCTGCAGCAACGAGAGCCAATCAGCAGTGGGTATTCTTGGCCCTGCCCTATAACAGATTAATGTCCCCAGGCCTGGTAGGGAGATATGGGGGAGGCTGAAGCCTGGGGGAGGTTATGGCCTGGCTGGCTCAGCCCTCTGTGGGTGGCCCACAGTCCCACCTCCTCCACCTCCTCCACCACAGCTGTCACAGAAAGTGCAGGCAGCTGTGGTTAAAAGTGTTTCTGTGCCCAAGTCCATTTAGTCTCTGCACTGTCGTGGGGCCCTTAAAGTGTGACACCTGGCTGGAAGTGCTGAACTTGAAGCAATAGCAGTATGTTTTAGTAACTGGATTTGCATGTCTGTGAATGCTGAGAATGATGTTTCTTAAAAAAAGAGTTGGCTGAAGTTTTTAAAAGAGAGAACTGAGTTCAATTTATGACCTTTATGTCAAAAATGCTTCCATTATTCTACTTCAGCTCGTCTTTTTGGCTTCTGCATGACACACTAAACTAAGTYTTGCAGGGTATGGAAGTCCATTTTTTCTCGAAAGAGAGCACACCATTGCTCTCTCCTCTTGTAAGCACAAGTGAAAATTAGTATAACCTTGCTTATGTCTCTGAAAACGGTTAGTAAGTACAACCTATTTAATGTCAACTGTAAAACTACTGCTATACAATGATCACTGTTTTTCTTTCTTCACGGTTATGACTATTACACTGTGCATGAGCTTTTGTTTTATTTAGTCTTCCAAATGGATCAAAAAATCAGTCTAGCATTAGCTGTTAAAGCCAATAATCATCTCCCTGAAAGGCAGAGGTAAATCACAGCATAAAATGTCTCAGGCTTGTTAGTTTTAACAAGAGTGAATGAATCAGAACAGTTTTCTTCCTGTATATCTCTTTTAGAGCCTGAATAAAGCCTTAGTTTTAATATTGTTCTTATCTGGAAACATGAAAAGTTGACAATTGCCTGAAATGTTCAGAAAAGACATCTTTATGATAACTACAGGTGATCATATAAATCACAGTCTTTGAGAATAAGATTAAATCTAATGCCAGGCTATTTAGGCCTTATGGAAATTCAGTTTCAGATGTTCCGTTCTCTGAATTCTAGCAGTTCTTCAAGAGACACTAATTTTTAAAAAATACAAAAATAAACAGGAATGCATAAAGCAGATAAGGAACACCGTGGTTTGCTTATTTATAAAAATCAAGAACATATCATCTATTAGGAGGGTAGCAATGACACTAACTGATAAAAGTTGCTTGTTAACTACTAATGGTCTAACACAGGTTTACACTTAGATGCAAAAGTCACGCTGAAGCAAATGGCTCCCTTTGTTCTTCTAAATAAGAAATTGCCAACATCCTCCTCCTTTTATTTGATTCACTTACACTATTACCACATATATTATTTTGACTGGTATAGTTCTGTAATCTGATGTGTTTGTTAAATTGGATATCTTAGTTATAAGCCTTAAATTAAGAAAAGAAAATACTACCAACATTAGCCTCCTCTTTTAAAATGTCAGTGAAATTCAATATGACTTTATGAATATAACAAGATTTTAATGAGTGATCAGATTAAAATATAAGAAAATGTATACATTGTGAGACATCTCAAATAGTCTAAGCTGGACTTCCTGAAGTTCTAGTGAATGAGAAACAGATCAAAGCTGCATTTTCACTGTCACAATCCTCCGTCCTATAGTAATCCTAATCTGTGGTCACATTTGGGTTAGTCATCATGATAGTAACTCATCTATCTGGAAGTATTTGATACCAACACACTTTTACTATTCTTGGTTGTAATTCTAAGTCACTAAGGAACATCTAGGTGCTGGGAAGATAATAAGTACTGCTAAGTTGGTTGCTACTCTAGTTTTAAATGATCTCAGGACTTTCTTACAAAAGGGTTTTAATCCTATTTACTTTGTCAGAGTATCATGCATGCTTCATGAGGCAAGATGGCAGAATCTGGCCCTAAATATTCATAACCCTCTCATTTGAAGAAAAAAGGCTGCTTTGTACAATGGAACAATAGAGTGCTTTGTAGGTGCTGCAGCACAGGAATGGATTTTCTAAATTAAACTTAACAAGAGAGCTAACTGTGCTGTATAATATATTAGAACTCTATCTTTAAGGTTTTGTTTTCCCCACTGATTGCCTTTTCTCACACCAGAAATAACAGTTTCACTTCTATTTAACTCTGTTCAGCCCTCAATTAATACAGACTCTTTATCTTCCTAGTGAAGTCCATCTGTAGCAAAAGAATTCACCTGGTATGATGGAGAAACATTAACACACTAAGGTATCAATTAATTTACCTCTATTTCTGGGAGCAGGCTGAGGAGTGTTTAGAGGAGACTCTGGGTTAGTACATGTGCATATGTACATACATAAATTCAATTAATCAGCACATTTAAGTCTACAGATTAGGTCAGACCATTCCTCCAGTACGGCATTAGGAATTAATTAAACTCCAAACCATTAGTTACTATGAAGTTCGTCTCAACCAATTATAGGCTAATTTACAGTGAAACAAACCAAGCTATGATTAGATATGTTTATTGTTGTTTTAGTCACACTTCTATATGCTTTTTATGTTTAATAAAAAGCATAAAGAGAGAGCCTATTTTCTTTTGGAAACAGCTTGATCTTCAGACTAATAACCACAGAGAAATCTCTCACAGAGATTCTGTCAAGGATGGAAGAAAGCATCATCTTGAAATTGGGATAAGATTAAAACTAAGCAACTTTTTTCAGAGGATTAGGTGGCAGATGGCTACATCAAGTAACACTCTGAATGCTAAGGAAAAACAAAAGTTATTGGTGATACCAAAAAGGTCATGTTACACCATTGACTCAACTATTAAAAGATTTAATATTTTAAATAACATTTTCATTTTATTTTATGGACATGCTTTTATGGAACAAACTGGAGCTGTGTACAGAATAATTTTTCCATCTGTTTGAGTTACTCTTTCAGATCCATATCAAACATATGGGAGAAGGATGATTTTGTCCTTCTCATCCTACTCTCTCTCAGATATCCCTGCTATATCATTCATTGCCTAGATTTATTAATAAATACTTTATTATACATATAGATGTGTATCATGTACACAGTGAAAAGAGAAATACATGACCCAGTTGTGAATTTGGATTTATTTATGATCTAGATTGAGGGAGGAGCTGAGAGATCAATTCCTTTTCTTTTAGGAAAAAGGTATCCAAGAAATTATGTCAAATGCACATGTGATAGTAATGCAATGATATAAAATGCCACATAATTTATGTTTCCTCCATGTTCATTTCCTATCTGTTTAATCTGGTGACTTTTATCACTTTACTGTGTTCAATAGTAATGTGAGAATAACTGAACAGGATGATTAACTACATTTCAGCTGTGGAACTAAATTATGCCTTCAGTTATTTCTGGATTATGCGTGGATTAATATCTAAAATTTAGAATTTTCTCTCTATTTAAAGCCCATTTTAACACTTGACTCAAGCCAAACACCTCTCCTTAACTTTTATGGTAATGCTGTTCACTAGATGCATTACTRTGAGGCAGAGCGTGGTAGGCAACATAGCTAGAAGTTTGGTGCACAAACAAAATGTGATTAACTGCTTTAATGGGAGATATTCAACTTCCTTTGCTGTAAAACTACTATGTTTAAATGACAAAAGGGAGACCAAAATCCATTTTTCACTGTATTAAACAACTATTACTCATTTGGAAATTAGAAATTGGAATTAATGTAACAATGRGAAAAATAACTGAATTCATCCTAACTTAATAGTATAAATGCAAGTATCAGAAATTTTAACCAGAAATTGGTACAACTCATAGTTCCTTGAATATTTCTGTTTTTGTTTTTCAAGAGTACATTTTAGTATTGTTTTCATGTGCATTTCCAAACACACCTACTCCACAGAAAACTGATGGAATCCCTCTCCTTCTCAACATCCAAATGTACATTTTTCAAACAACTATGTCAAACTAATTGGAGAAAATATGAGGAAGAACAGATGGGTACATATTCCTGAAGAAGCCAAAGCAAAAAGGAAAAAAAAATAGAAGCAAAACCCACCTATAATTGTCTGTTCATCTTCAGCACTCTTTAGAGACTGATGAAGAAATTAGTTCAATAATTTGACGTCACAGACAGCCAACAAATAATTTACTTCATATTTTACAGTTCTCCAGTTCAAATCAAACCAGCTTATGAATGTTATCATAGGGGCTATGATACTGTAGAAACTTATGATATCATAACAGTTATCCCAGTAAAACCTGAGTGGCACATGAGGACAAAATGAAGTTGCTACCACTGCTACCAACTGCTATTTTATTTACCAAAATTTAAATGTTACAGATTTCTCCTTTAAATGTTACGTTGCTCAAATGAAATGAAATACGGAAGTTTACTGCTGTGTATCAGCACTCGGAGGATCTGGCTATGYAGAATATTTATACGACACTTTTTATCTGGGAGGTTTCTGGTCATTAGTATTGGAATCCTTCCATTTGAAAGGCATTACATATGAAAGTATTTTTATTAATAAAACTTTATTACCTTAGAGCCATATGCCCAAAATTCTGTAATTTTGTATTCAGGTCTACAAATTGTAGCACATAAAATTTCCTCAGCTTCAATCGTGCATGAAAAAAAAACATACTATGAGTCAAAAAGAGAGGTCCCCAGCTCCAAAGACTGCTGATTTTTTTTTTCCCCTGGGACAGACTTTGAAACATTTCCAAAATGCTTTTTTACAACTTGGACTGAACATTCAAGCATTTAAATTTGCTTACTCGACATAACAAGTTCTCATAGACATATCAAATAGGCAAAGTTAACTTTAAGATATTTAGTGTATTTTTTCTAGTTTGAAGTACTAAGAGAGCCTAAATATTATGGCAAATTAATTAGGATGAGAAGAGTTACATTTTTTTTAAAGTATCAGATACTATATTTTTCTGTTCTTATGAATATCATATAAATAAGCTACACACAAATGAGATTTTAAACAGAAAATTTTGATACCTTTCCAGTGTTCAGACGATGTAATCCTACTTTAAAAGTTCCGGCATAATCAACAAAAACAATGGAATAGTTGACACCCATAAAGGTCTTAATACTTGCCATGTTTATGTTGAAAGTATACTGAGAAAGTTATTTTCAAAAGTAAACTGTGTTTCATTTCAATTTGCACAAAGGAAGCTAGAGGAGTAAGATGGCTTCTAAAACCGTATTTCATACTCTGAGTTGTTAACTGGAGGAGTTAGAGAAGCTCTTAGTATAAATTAATCAGTCTGCCAGGGATGAATTGTGGCCCTCACTACACGGTACCATATATGAGGATTTTCATATTAATTCACAGACAACAAAGCTCTTCTGCTCTCTAAATCCAGCACTAGCTTGTGATCCTAAACTTCAGTAGAGTCCCTAGAAGATGGTTGATCTTTTGTGGGATTGATTCTCCCAAAACTTCCACCCCAGCACCTCACTCCAGAAGTTGATACCCAGCAGAAGCTGGTATGAAGCTGTACAAGTATTAGAGCATTTTGTCCCTTTTCAGAGGTTGTTTTTACTGTATTAACAAAACAATAGTTTGAGTCATACACAATTTTATTAGTTAACAATGAGGGAAAAGATGATCTACCTTGAACCTACCCTTGTGAAAAAGGGACAGACATGTTAATGACTTTCATAATAAAAATAATGTTTCTATCAGCTCTAAAATGGACATGTAATTTTGCCAGTATTAGTGACATTTTCATACAATTTAGGATGAGACACACAAAAAAATGTACAATTCTTTTTAGAACCCATAGCATAAAGGTAGAAATAGGGTCTCCGTGGGGTGCAAAAACCCTTCAAATACCTTCAGTCCAATTAATTCCACAGTTATGAACGGAAGAACAAATACAAACAGCAGTGGTCTAGATTTACTGCATGCTGTCTTATAAGTATTATCTGCTTACTTGTCCTTTATCTAACAAAGACACCAAAGTCTTACATATAACTTGCTAGCCTAACACTGCATCCACATTTACTTCAATAAAGCTTTGAAGACACACAGAGAAATCTAGATAACAGATCACATTGTTGTATCAAGAGCTATGCCTGGAAGAACAGCACAAGTACATCCGAGGAGAACAGTGCAGTAAAACTGCTCTTGCAATACAGTTGTGCTGAGAAACATAAAATATTGTCAATAATAGCAAAATGGGTTTTAATGGCTTTGAGAGGTATATGCCACTTTGATCTTTTCTTGTAACAAAAATAGCTACTCTCTCCTTGCAAAACTGTAAATAATCAAAATCAATAGCAGGTTTATGGAGTCTCAAACAAACTGAACAACAAATAATTCCCTGAATATATATTATTTTGATAGGAAAATCAAAACACAGGCAATATTTTTTCTCTACATTTTTCAAAGGGTAGCTTAACTAAAAACCTTCTTCTTCCTATCTCAAATCTTTTTTCTCCATGATAAATGGCTTTCTGTGATCTTCTTCTAAGTAGAATGGGTGCATTTATCTGGGCAGAAAAGTAGTTCCAATATCACGTGATTGAACTGAACCAAACATCCTTAAAGCATGAAAACATATAGTAAGAAACAACTCAGAATTTCTTCAGCTTCCCAAAATATCAGGGGCCGAAATCTTGTTAGATGAGGAATGCTGTGATTGATGAAGTACCCCTAATTCATGAAGGGGAAATTTCAAATTATTTTAAATCTTTCCAATGTAACAGTCTTTAAGAAGGTGCTCTAGCTTGGTAATAATGCCATCAAAAGTGAAATACTTTCAAGCAATGAAGCTTGATTGTGCATTGACGTAGCTCTTGGTGGTGTGGCAGTCCTCTTTTTATTCTTCATTTTTTGGTCAGATTCCTATCTCTTTCTTTCAAACACACCCCACATTATTCACAGTTCCTGACTGTTCACACTTAGGTAATGTGGATAGCGACTAGCACTTTGATGAAATCATAGTTTAGAAATTYACTCAAAAAAAAGGCATATGGTTAGCATCAAAGATAATAAATAAACTAATGCAAATGCATTGGGAATCATGACCCTATAAAATAAAGCATTTAGGCACTTCATGAATAGTAGAGAGTTATTAATAAATTCTGATGTATGCACAGGATTACTGCTTGCTTTGATACTAAAAAGTGTCTCTCCCAGTAACAGGCCAAAAAGGAGAATACAACTGGTTCCCTAAACCTCTCAAAGCAAAATTAAATTTATATAATGCAATGAAGAAATATAGAGTAGAGGAGCTGGAACTTACAATGATTCATACTTAAAATGTATTTTCATAAGTGAACATATAAACATTTA
The DNA here is from genome assembly GCF_003343035.1 of Apteryx rowi. Classification (NCBI taxonomy): domain Eukaryota; kingdom Metazoa; phylum Chordata; class Aves; order Apterygiformes; family Apterygidae; genus Apteryx; species Apteryx rowi. The sequence goes on along the minus strand of NW_020451060.1, from coordinate 3,075,857 downwards.
TGTACTTGTTAAGCAAATGACTGTCCCAGAAGTTGAGAGTAACAGTAGTAGTACTGACTATGGCAGCACACACAACAAACCAGGGTTTTCTTCCAAAGGATACAATATCGAGTGTTTCTTTCCTACTAGCCAACTATCATGTACAAAATACACTATTTGACCTCCGTAAGTTGTTTAGTACAGGCATTCTGACCACTGAAGTCTTAAATACATGGATGTTAACAAACTATTAAGAAACCAAACAACTCTGTCTATTACAAGACATGTTGAAAAGATCGCTATAATTCTTTTCACTTTCTTATCGCATTTTTCAAGTTCTCTCTATATATACATCTAACTATATTTTTAAGCTCCTTTTAGTGTGGATCTTTATTGTTATACAAACAGTAAGGTTGTTAACTTAATTGTTAACTAATAGGGATTACATTACCAAAGAAAATTAGGTTTAGTATCCATTACAAAAAAGTTAACTTTACAGATTAGTGCTGTATCTTCAAGACATCCTTCAAATACTTGGGGAATTCAGTCTTTTTCTGTTTGTCTAATAAGAAAAATTACATTTTCTGTCCTTTAAATTCATTCTTTCCTTCCTTCTATCCAATATGACTATTAAAATTTTCTACATATGAAGCAGTTTCAGGTATTTGTGATTAAAAGTTAGTAAATTCTTCCTAAAGCTAAACTAATTTAAGTCTTAAACCTACATCTACTTCAGTTTTTAGGAGTTTTTCTATGTGGCAGTACTTGCAATATTTCAGTCTTCACTGCAAGAAGGACTTCATGCTAAGATCTACTGAATATGAATGATCCATAAAGCATTTGGGGATTAGTGGTTCATTGGATACATATTTTCCAACAGCAGTTGTTTAGTAAAGTCATTTGGCTAATCTACTAACGTTATTTTACTGCTATCAAATTAAGACTGATTTCAGTTTGGTGGTTAGAGCATAAGTAACCGATATGGTGTGGAAAGGCACACCAGTTTAGAACCATCACCAATAGAACTAAGACCTAACACAATGATGTATTGGACAGAAAAGAGCTAATGCAGCAATTTTTTTGTTTCTCTAGACTGTAATATTTCTAACTTTGTATCATTTCTGTCATCACATAATGACAAGATTGCTATTTGCTCAGTCATATTGGCCCAAGGTTTGGTATGAGAAAAAACTGCAAGTTCTGAGTTTTACTTTAGATATCCCTGTATTTTGATCCACTGTCTATAATAACTTCCTCGTTGATTAAAATCCAAGAAAAAGCCTCTATGTAAATGAATCCCTTAGACTTCCCTATTACAAATAGTACATAAGACAGAGGTAAAATGAAAGATGTGAGGAAAACTTCAGCCACAGTTTTTCTTCTAAACATTCTACGCAAATTCCTCTAAGCATCCTTTTCTTAAAGAACTGCCTAACAAAGAAAACTATAATAACACTCTGATGAGACTGTAAACTTGAGTGTATCACATGGAACCTTCTACTTTGCCATTCTTCCAAAGAAACATAAAACGAAGAAATAAGGTACAACAATAATACAAATAAGGTACTTCCTGGGTTACAATTGTGAAAAAAATGAGCCAATGAGTACCCTATACTTCATAGTTTCACAAATAATTATGGAAAAGAACTTTATATGCAAAGTTGGTTTTGTGCAGATGTTGTATACATGCAGAAGATCACAGCAATTTTGAACTCGCCAGCAAGAGAATAATAATATGGCTTGAGTGTGGACACTCTACTGAATTTCTGCAAAGAACTGATAAAGAAATCAAGTGTTTTATATTTTGCACATGTACTGGTCTGTGGCCTAAAGTTAATTAATTCTTTTCTGAAGGAAAACATGTTTCATGAGATCCTCATTTTTTCTGGGGGAAATTCTTTGCTGGAGAGAGTGACATTGATGAAAGCCTTCCAGGTGTTTGGGAGATGTCTGTCAGCAAGCTGAACCATCTGTACAAACTGTTCTCAATGGGAAATTTCTGTCCTAGAAGAAAGTTCTGAAATTTTATTATGTTTGAAATTGCATTAAATTTCCTGAAGCCTCCTCTTGAAAGTTATTTAGGGCTAGATGAGAAAGCAATGGAAAAATTTACAGCATCACAGGAAACTTTCCCATGCTGCCTTGAGCATTAGGTGACACAGCCACCTAATGAAATTCTCAGGCTTTCTAAAGTGTGTGAATTTCTAATTTCAGTTACTAAATCCTTTTTTTTTTTTTTTGAACAGACAGTGAATTAGTAACTGCAACTGTTGCAGTCACAGTACAGTAGCTACTACTGTAGATGAAAGAGTTTCTCATAATTGCAAGTAAAAAAAAAGTTAAAAACAAATAACTTTTGAAAATTATCTTTGATATGGAGGCTTTTTAAATAATAGGCAGCCGGTTTTCTGTAAGTTGATATGTTTTCATAGCAATAAGGACAAAGAGCAGAAACAACACGTATAATATCATACAGATTTACCTTCATTCTCCCCACTGTATGAAGATCAATAATATAAGTGTTGTGTTTGAAAGTTGTCCTTTCTCAGCTAACACAATATTGCTGTAAAATGGTTAGCAACACTGAAATCAGTAAGTAAACTAGAAAACAGAGATACATTAAGATCAAGTAATAATATTTTGAGTCTTCATGACAAAAATTTAAATAATTTTTCTATCACAACTAATATAATAGTTGAAGGGGGTGTAGACAACGGTATGCAGCCCTGAAAATACTATTCCCAATTTGTTTATTGCTCAGTGTTAGCCTGCAGTATGAGCTGGCGTGTGTGCAATAAGTGCCAGTAGTGCAGCATCTGAAAGGACAGAGGAACAACAGAGAGCTGAGTCATTCTGTTGCCACATCTGCAACTAAGATGTATGAAGGCAGCAGTGCTACAGCTCCAGATTTGCAGGAATACAGCTTTGGCTTAGCTATAGGAAAATGTTTTTCCTTTCTTTTCACAAAAGAAACAAAAAGGCCTGGAAACCTCGCATGCCTATTCTCACTCTCTTCTGGCTAATTATGGTTGGCAGGGAGGTGAGAGTTTGGACTGTCACTGGAAATGTTTTGAGCAAGTGTGGACAAAACAGCAATAAAACAGAGAAAATTACTGCATTCGAAAGTCAAACAAAATATTGCTCCTACTGACTGAGAGCACAACTCTCTCACACAAAGTAGCTCTATCAGTTATACAAAACCTGGGTACAAACTCTTTAAAAACTGAACTGTGTGTGCGTGCACATACACATATATGTACTGTACTCAGCACCAGATAGATACAAATACTTATGAAATTATCTAACCTAGCAGAAGAAAGATACTTGATTTCAAATTTTTAAAGCACTTTGCTTAGTAAATAAGAAACTTATTCAGTGATGTGTCTCAAGACCCAGAGTTAGCATTACATTAGATGTGTAGACCAAAAAAAACAAACAAAAAAATGGACTAGTTCAATAGTACAGTTATTGGAATAATTTACAGAGCAGCTCTAATTAGAACAAGGCAGGTAATTCACAATGAATAGCTTATTTGGCAGAAGTATCTTTTCTATTTGTTTGTGAATTGCTGAAAAAGACTGTTTTTTAATAATTGGTTCATTAGTTACCATTCCATTAAGTCTTTCCTCCAAAAAAAATTTTAGCCAATCATACTCTGAATATTCACGTAAATTACTTAAAACTATGCTTTGCTCAGTTATAACTGGCTAGCACACTCACAGTGCTTCTATTTTCTGTTTGGATATCTTTGCAAGTTACATTTCTGGATGGCCGCACAAGCATTTCCAAAGCAAATAATAATGTTAAAGTACTCAGGTGAGTGAGTATTCATAGCAATTTACTTTCCACAGGTGGGCCTGGGAGCAAGCATTTGCTAGTACAAATGGTCACAGGAGACTGAAATTGAACCAGGAATACTAAATTGCTGGTATTCCTCTTGATTTTGCCTTTGCCTATCACCACAACCAATTCCTGTTTATATAAATTGGTAACTCGAAGGTAAATATTGACCTGCTACTGACAAGCAAGTCACAAATCTTGTCAGCTAATAAAACAGAAATGAAACAACCGGAACTAAATGTGAATAAAAGTATCTTGATTTTTTTAATTTAGTCTGCCTAGTCTGTCCACAGCACAACTACCATTTTCCTGTTAAATTCTCAAGCTACGAGTACCAACTGCCTTTCACTTTCAATGTGTAAAAAATTCCTTCCTTATATTTGTTTCCTCCTGATTCCACATCAGCAGATACCATACAAATGTATAATGTAAGATATGACTGAGCAAAAGAATACAAAAAGACACAAATGTGCATCAAGACCATTTTTAAGTAGGCATATTTGTTCTTTTACAAAAAGTGATGCTCATTAGAACATGCAATTTCCATTAAATAATCACATACTTTAGCTTCATGGCTTGCAGTATGATATTGATGATTTCTTGCATAGAGACATTAAGTAGTATACATATCATGAGTTGTATACATATCATGAGTGAATCCTATTATAAGGGAGATGATAAACCAGGAGTAACTGCTTGGAAACTGCTGTCTCAGAAGTAAAAACACTAGTCCCTGAAGACGTATCTGGACTTGCTCCTTTTCACTTACCTACTGAAGTATATCTTTTGCTCATAATAATTTGAAATGTTTCAAAGACTTAGATTGATTATAAACTATAAAGCAGCTTACAAAGATAGAATAACAGTTGCTCTTTACTGAGTGATGATAATTTATTGAATTTAGGCCAGATTATCAAATAGTTTACTATCACTACAACTCCATTCTAAATTCATCCACCCTGAATTCCAATGCAACTAATATTTTGTCCTACTTATTCACACTGTGTAGAGACCTCATTCTGATGTAACAACTAAGATAAGCAGTTATATTTATACACACATTTTGCCATGGAAATTCTGAAAGCGGCCAGTGGAGAAAAAAAAAAAAAGAAGGTTGAATAGACTAAGTATGTAATTTTTGATACTCTACAAATAGAAGAGTGTCAGAAGAGTATCAAAAGTTTTCAGAAGGCAATTATGAAATCTTTATATCTATTTTTCTTGATGAATTATCAGTTTCTAACCAGATAATCTACCTATTTTAAGTATATCAATATTTGTTAAATCAAATGAGCATCCTCTACCCTTTAATTCATATTATGCTGAGAAGAATAAATATCCTAAGTTTAATGACTCTATTGGTAAAATATAAAAGGGTCAATAATGCTACTAATTTAAAAATAAGTCTTGGTCTTTTTCTTCTCCTGTTTGTTCTTCCTCTTATCCTAATATATTAAGTACACATTATAAGGTTAGGTTGGCACTTTTTTTTTTTTTAATAAAACAAATAAAACAGGAATTTACTTGAACATATATTTTTCAGATTTGTGGAGGTTAACTGGGAGAACAAAATAACAGAAGCAACTTAGAACATGGGGTGAGGGACAGTCACTGAATAGCCTGTCAAGGCACTCACATTTTCAGAGCAAAGCAGAATAAGACAAGACAATAACAATGATGTTCAATAAATGTTGAGAGAGTAGGAAGCCCAACTTAAAAGTGAGAGAAAAAGGTTAGCCCTGTAATCCAGACAATTTCTCTAAATTMTTATCTTTTCTGAAGTGCAGATCATTAAGTGAAACTTGGCAAATAACAAACTACTCTTGTCTAGAAACAAGCATGTCTGTGTGATGACTGTTAGATGTGATCTGTTAGGATTTACCTTCAAATTATCAAGTGACAATGGACTTTTCTTATAGTGCTGTAAATCCAGTCACCTTTTTGAGATTTTCCATTGTTTGTGTTCCTATTTAACCAATGGAAGGTTTCCATGAAAAAAACATATGGGAGGAAGATAGGAAGGAACACTTCTGAAATCTTTAAAGTTTTTATCTACAGCACTTAAAAATAGCTGTTCAGTAGTCTGATGGCGTCTCCATTGATCTGCGAGGAAGAAACCAGTCAGGTGAATAATAACTTCATCTGCTGCAAGGTTTCCCTAACATCTTCATTTATTGCATGAATGCATCTTTCTATTAAATTTTCCTATCTTTTCCTCTCACAAAGCAGTGAATACTATACCACCTTTTAAGTTATCATTTCTAAGGGTAAATCCAGTTAATTCTTATCACAGATGGATGTATTTCAACACAGACTATCTCTAAGAAATATGATAGTGCCACACCTCATATGTACAGGCCATATCAGCATAGGTGTTGCAAATAAGCTCTAAGTTCCATTCAGAGTGGAAATAATATCCTTCCAGGTTATAGAGAAATAATATGCCATTCTTGTTAAACAAAAAAAGTTCACTTTGAAATTGTAGATTTGATGAATGTGATGCATTCAGGTAACCTAAACTAAGCCCAACTTTTCAAATAGTAGTATAATGGTAGAGCAGAGGAATCTGCTGAATTACAGTTTTCTCATTAGATTGTTTTCTTTTGGAAACAATTGCCTTTCAAAATCACAGCAGAAGCATTCTTATATGCTGGGAAAAAGGAAGAAAAAAAAAAAACCCACTCTCAGTTCATAAATTTTCTTGCTTCTCAATGGTGTTTGAAAGTCCAAGACAGAGATTACCGATGTGACAAAGGAAAAATATWTCCAGATCACCTAAGTTACTTTAGTATCCATCTTTTTAAAAATAAGATACATCTGATGAATCATTTATATGTTTTTAAAAATGTAGAAATAGTTTAAGAGAAATGTCTCAGTCAGATTTCAGAATCACAGGCTTCCATTATTCCACCTGTATGTTTGGAGTCAAAAACATCTCCATCTTCAAGCATTTTTCTTTTTTAACTGCCTTGGAAACAGGAAGAATCAAAAACACAGCAGAAAGCGGAAGGACAGGCTATTTCAGTTCAACTGTCAACTGAATAGAATGAGATCAGATTGTATGGTCCCTATATTTGACAGAGTAATCAGCCATTCACTCTGAGTTTCAGGTTAACTGTACCTTGATTTCCTGGAATGAGTTGAAACCTGTCAATGTGGGTGGAGTCCCTTAATCAGGTGTCAGAAGTCATTCTGGTAGTGCTTTTTGAATGAGGGATTGAAACTGTGGTCCTTATACCTTGTAGAGCAATATCTTCACCAATTCAGAAGTAATGCCCAAGATATCATGAGTTTTACTTAGACTCCATCACTGTAATCAGTTTAATCAAGATTTAGTTGATATGCAGTTATGTATTTTATACATACCAATGAAAGCTTAAGTTTAAAAAGTAGATTGGCAGAGAGAAGGATATTGGTTGTTTATCTTGGCACTTAACTTACGCTGTGTAAATTACATTGCCTTTATGCTAATTCAGAATTCATTGCTATAGAATAAAGTTTAGATTTCTGAAAGCTTTTGCAACTGCAGGTGGGTATTTATTTTATGAGTTTTCAAAAGCACTGCAGATGCCTATCTGTCATCTTACAGTGCAAAAAATCCAAGTCACACTCTCAAAGGAGGAATCCAAGATGGGTTCTTTATTTTCCACAGAAAACTTAAATGGCTGTAATCCTAACTCTGCAGGCACCTGATGTTGCAAGAGAAGACTCTTACATGAAAATATGTAATATAATCAGCAACACAACAAAAATAGTACTTACAGATTTTTCATTAAAACAAGGTACATGACTTTATGGCAAGGAGAAGGCTACAGATTATCTGCCTAAACAAAAACTTGGTAGCCATCTGCAAATTCAGACATATAGTAATCTTCACAGTCTCCTTTATTCCCCCCTACCACATACTCTCAGAAGCAGCTGCCGCTCATACAGTAATGTTACATAAAGCAAGAAGAATAACCAATGGTATACCACAGTATGGTGAAATATATCTTCACCTGGAAATTACTGCAAAATGTTTCTATGTGCAATAGGAACTATCAGGAGCAAAATGCCACATTTTGGGGAAAACAGCTTTTATCAAGATCTAAAAGAACATGAATTCTGACAAGATGTAAATCATCCCAGACCATCTTCATTTACACTTACTGATTCGTATATTAACTGCAGATGAAACCATGGCCCACARAATGCAGTGGCAGATCTAGCACCAGTGCTAATCGTTACTAGAAAAAGAAAATAAATCCTTCATAACTTTAGACCAAAGCTTGATGCTACCTTATTTCCCATGTCGGGCTACAAAGAACTCATTTTGAAAYACCATTACCATATTTATGACAAAGTTGTCTAGTACCCATGAATTCCAAATCCCATTCCTGATGGAAATGACAAAGTAATTTATCCATTCCCTAGAATGAAATGTAGGAGGATTTGATGATCGARAAGGGTCTACTGTTATTTTGTCAATATTTGTTCACTGAGCAGGCTACCCTGACTCCTACTTAAGTAATGGATAGATGTGGTTTTACTGATTTTAGAGACTTTAGGATTTGTTCCAATGTATTCTTTCTAACGTGCTACAGTTTGTCCAGAACACACATAGGGAATCTGTATCAGGAACACTTGTGATTAATGATGCTAGGCAAGTAGATGGAAATGAATCTAATTTTATGCTTCTGGTCACTGAACTACAGTTAGAACAGATTTCCCTTTTCTACCAATTTATGCTTGCTATGTAATTATTTAAAAGTGAATTAAAAAGATTTTAAAACTTCACCAGCTGAATTTTCTTCTACAGGTATAGATTAATAATGCAAATTCTTTTTCTACTGAAAACAAAACCCTGACTCTCAAGCAGAGCCTAAGTTAAAAAAGAAGGAAAAGATCAGATTCTACCATCTAGGTCCTGCTACAGAATGAGTTAAAAATTTAAATAATCTGTTAATGTATATAAGCATTGCACAAAATATATGTTATAGCTGTGTTTCAACTATTTTAATCATGCTGAATGTATGACAGAACCTTACAAATGCTACTATACTGTATTTTTGGGGGGTGTCAGGGTTCTACTCAAAAATGTAAACGATGATGTTAAATTATGGCATGATATCTGTGTTAAATAAGAGATAGGCTTTGAGAGCTCTGCTATAGTGGTCTTTAACCATATTGGAAAGAGATGATACCTCTCCTTTTACTCACACTGGCAGCAAAAAATCCCGGTATCCAAAAAATGGGAAAATTAATATGAACAAAATTTTCCAAGTTATTCAAATAGCTCAGAACCATACAAATTTGGACTTAGTCAACTACAGAAAACAAATTATTAGTGTGTTTTCATTTGAAAGGGATACCAGCTTAACGTTAACTTAATGACTCTTACAGTCAAGAAATTAAGAGATGAAATCAAATTCTGTCATGTTCCTCTATTAAGACTGTTAGTGTTTTCTTTATTAGCAATAAAAGTTTGAACAATGTACTCTTGGTCTATCAACTTAATTCCCCTATTTAATAGAGTTGGTGACCATGTCTTGACAGTAACAGATGATTCCTGAGTAAGCTATAAATGGAGGAAGCTGATCAAGGAGTTTAAACTTGTCCATTCTAATGAAAACAATAAAATTAAAAGCAATCTTATAGCTTATTAGAAGAGCACAGACCAGTGGACATGACCTACTGCTCAGCTGCCATACCGTATATAAAGTATTTCCATTTAAAGTAATTATCCACATTAAAAAAAAAAAAACTTCTAGACCTCCATATTTCTTTTTTTCAGGTTTACCACTTTTTATTCAGCAACAGAAGTAAAATGTAGCATTTTTCCCCACTTGCAGAAAAAAACAGATTTTATATCTGATCTGTATTTCTAGAGCTAGGATTTTCTCAACCTTTCAGCTATCTGTCTCTTGACAGGAAAGAACAGAAAGGGTTGCTATTTTTTGGCAAGACAATTATATGAAAAATATTCTTTGATACCATATGCGCACATAGACCCCTAAAATAAACACCAAAAAGAAAGATAATCCAGACTCTATCATTATAGGGAGGTTTCTGGTAGCCAGCAGTTTCTGGACTTTTTTCGTTATACTCTTTCATAGACACAAAGGTCATGGAAAGCTCAAAATTCTGCAAAGAAATAATTACAAACTCCCAAATACAGATGCTGCTTTCAAAAGTGTTTTTTCCTGTTGCGTGTCACAGCTGAATGCATACAGGGAGCTTTCCCAAGCTAGTCAGGAAAGTCTATGATAATAGCAAGGCATCGCTGGGAAAAACATCTTTCTCTACAAAATGCATCATACTTTTGCTAAGCTAGTGAGACACGAGTAGAAGATAAAGGGTTGTAGGGAGAAGGTGACCGATGTTTCTTCTGTAAACATGAACAGGTGAAAGTGGTTGCTTAAAGACAGAATTTTAACTTCCTTAAATCCATCACCAATGGAAAAATAAGTAGCACCTTACAGAAGACATGGCATAGACTCAGTGAGCCCAGCTGGACAAGGAAACCATTTGTTCTGGAACAGAGACAGACTCAAAGCTTAGATGCAAGTATGATTTATATCTATTGATCCCACACCTATTTTTTTTCCTAATTCTAATTTTCACTGCCTATTTTTCCAATTTTGTTCTGCTGTTTCAGTCTGTGTGATTTGCATCCGTTTGCATTTCTCCTATTTTTTTCTTTCTTGTTTTAAAAGTTCAGTATCTGGAAATGTGTTCTCAATAATTGTGCATTTCACTTCTACTTTTGATTGACTCAGTTTGTTCATTTTAAACATCTTAGGGAAAAAAAGCAATGCTAACAATTTCTTCCTCTTTTCAAATGTACTTTCATTTTTCCTTGATTAGATGATTACATAGCTTGCTATATCTCTATTTTGTTTCACCACTTTTTTCAGCTTCCTCTGCTAGACTCACCTCCACAAAAAATAATCCAGGCAGTTGGCCACCTTTATAGCACAATACTGCACTATCTAGCAGAGATTGTTCATTACATCTGAAACATCTTTATAGCCATGCAGTAGCCCAGGGAAGAGTAATTGCTTAGCAATGATGGCTTTTCTCATGTGAGACTACCTTTGAACCTCGTAGAACTCGCAAAGATTCCCAGCTGGAGGAAGAAAAATGTCCCAAGTTCTCTCTAAAGCCAGGTTAGATATTTTTGTCGTTTTCTGTTTGTTAGTTTTACTGATGGCCCTGGAAATCGTGAAAAACCTATTGCTTGGTAAAGGTTTCAAACAGACATCTTCTAATGAAATGTCATCTTTGTTTGAGTCATATGTATTTTAACACCCTGACTCCCTGTTGACTTCAGGATGAGTTATCAAGACGTTCCAGTTGGGATTTGTTCAACCAGGACATTTTGTTTACAAGATTAAAACTAATACAATAGCCAATGGCAGGGGAGAAGTCATCACACAGAAAATACAATCTAATAGAAAACTCAGAAAAATTGAAAAAGGAAAAAGAATGGAACATTGAATAAATAAATAAAAACTGAAGCTCCTGTATCTAACCAACCTGTAAAGGTTCTGTTTCTGATGCAAATCTGATAATTATATCGACTACAAAGAGTTTAAGAATTTTGTTTCAAACACAGGACTGATTTAAAATCAATATGAACATCTGACAGAAAGGTTTTTAATTAAAGTAGCAACACAAAAAGTGCTTTTCTCAAGCACATCATACCAAAAAAAGCAAAAGATCAAATGACCTAAAAAAATTAGTTAGCAAAATATTTAGTAAGGGGACTAATAAAATCACTTGCCTGAAAAGATAAAAGTTGAATATACCAACTGACGTGAATTTAATGGGAACTCAAATAAAAAGTATGGAAAAGGCTTGGCAAGATTAGCAGAAAATACAGGAATATCTGGAGTTCGATGTTAAATATTTAAATTCACTATTTTCAAGGAAAAGATAATTAGAATCTTAAATTTTCAAAAAGTATTTCAAATTAAAATGAAAAAAATTCTAACTATGTAGATGGTTTAGCAAATATGCAATAAAATCAATGAGTGTCAAAAGTCTGTACACGATGTTCTTGCACTGAATTTTTATACTTCACAATAAAAGCTAAGATTTATTTCAATGAGACTCTGCAGGTCTAACTATAAAATAGTAAGCCTAGTGTGAGAAAGGTTACCTATTCCCATAATCTTTAATATCTTTTTCCAGACAACTGTAAACTGCTTGAGATGAGTAAGGGAGCCATTTAGGATGGACGTTCTTCCCCATTTTAGAACTACTCATTACTTATAGGGCTTTTACTAACACTACAATGTCTGAAAATTGGTCAAAGGATAAATAGTGAGAACCAATTAGGCTCACTATTGAAAGAGACTGTGCTTCAAATTTTGGTATTTTATTTCACAGAAAAAACTACTTTTTGTGTGTCATGATGTCTTATTACATGAAAGATTTTAATCTTTAATTAAGGATGGTTTAAAAATGGGTTTCTACCACGAGCTCTAAAAAGTCATTGACCAAAATATAAAATGAATTGGCATGATTTTTGAGWGTTAGATATCACTGATTTTAGTCTTTACCTACAAAACAGGAACTAATTTATGAAGAAGGAGATCTGCTGCCTGACTTTGGATATGACTTCAGAATCTACTGCTCTGAGAAGAATGCAACGCACTCAGGAAAACCCCACTTTCTCTAATGCACAGTTGGTATCTATTTATTTTTATTTACTGCACACATTCTCATACCTTTTTGTGCAATTAGTAGTTTTGAATGTTAGATGATAAGGTACTGGGAAATTTTGCTTACTATGTTCTCTAGAGTTCCTTCTCAAAGTACCATAAAATAATGACTCAAAAATATAAAATAATGGCTGTCTACTGTGTGTGTGGGCACACGTGTGTATAGGAAATAATACCATATACCAAATTGTTTTCAGTTCTTAAATTTTTTTGGATGAGTTTTTAGTAGTCTAAGTATAGTTGAACACCATCTGAGTTTTTCTGTCTCATAGGAATACAAGTTATCTTTCTGATGACAAAAGTGTTTTAGCAAATGTATACAACAAACAGAAATGCATGGCTCGACCCACTGTATTGACCGTACTGATTACTTGTATGCTTGCAGGTCATTTTGCCACATTCTTCTCGGTATGTTCTACAAGTTAATTATCTTAATGACCATGTATCTGCTGGAAAGCAAATGGTACTAGAAAATCRAAAGATATTTCAGAGCTGTGTTCTGTGATTTGCTTGTTCTTTATAAAGTGCATAGAAATTAAAATAAAGTATGCTGTGCCTTCTCATGGCTCTTTGTCACACATGTGAACTGTGGCACACACTGTGTGTAGCAGGACCAGCTGCTTTAGTAACAACATCTCATCTGTCTCACCACTTCACCAACTAGAGAAGTCCCAAATATCAGTGCCTGAGGCACAGGGGTCTCTGTGCAGAGAAACATTGGACATTTGACAGCATTCCCAGAGAGGACGTATTTGTCTGGCTTATTTAGCCAGTTTGGGAAGGAATTATAGAGAAAATGTTTGCTGAAGTTTTACTTCACTTCATATCCTGTTAAATATATTCCATCAAGCATAGATAGTGACTAGGTCAATTGTTTTTCTGTGTTGCATATTTCCAAAAATTTCAGAGAGAAACAGGACATCCAAACAGATCCATATGGAAGTAATACCTTTTTCTAATTCCCTGACTTACATTGTATCCTCGAAACCAGAAAACATTGAACACACTGTGGGCTATAAAAATGCAAACGAAAGAATATTCAAGCATTTCTCTGATTATTGGAACCTTCAGGGGATACTAAGAAACTATATTTTATTATACACACAAAAATAGATTTTTATTTTTAATTAGTAATTTTGTGCCTTGCTAGCATCAGTAGGAAGCATATTTCAGTGATCTATGTCACCCCAAGGCAAGAGTCATTATGAACAGCAGGGCAATCCCAGAAGTACAGTTAATCAATTGGAAACTAGCCACTCTTGTCTTCAGAATTGTATTATAAGGATAATTAAGACAAATTTCTGGCTCCAAACCAGTTATTTGGGTGTTTAGTTGGTTTTGTTTTCTGGGTTTGTTTTTTTTCATTACTACTCAGCTTGAGAGAAAAAATATTGATGAGTACAAAGTACAAAACGCATACCTCTTGCTATAAGGTATTTGATAAAAAAGCTCAGTTCACTTAAAAGAAAAATCATAGCTTACCTCACTTTTTTATTTTAAATGCTATAGAAATATGCCTTTCACAGCTTTAAAAATAATAAATAGCTGATTAGTGTGTGGCACTTTTCTCCTAAACCAACACATCAAATTGCACAATTCACTCTAGCCAGATGTTTCAAACTAAACACTCTTTCTGTCTTTATCAGTTTTTATTCCAACAGTGCTAAAGGGTAATAATTTCTTATATGTTACTATATTTTTGCTTCATTAATCAAACTTCAATACCTCTTTAACATTGAAGTTATGATAGTCAAAAAAATCAGATGAAAACTGAAACCCCAGTTAAAATTTTGCATCAATTATCAGATTCTTCTATCGGAAGTCAGTGACTGCTTCTTCAGTCCACTTGCTTCAGTCTATCTAGAGGTATTTTGATATTTGTCTTTTTCAGTATTTTGATATTTCTCTTTCAGTCCAAGCTAATATAGCCATGCAAACATACACAGACATTTCAAAGATACAAGAATAAGTAATATGTACAGAGATCAAGATAACTGCAAAATCAAACTCTTCTCAGACAAATTAACTTTCCATGAGTGCCCTAGCCAACTGCTAAGGTTTTGTGAATCCTGCTAATGGAAGCTTTTTCAAAAGATGTTTTGTTTTATTTATTTTTTTCTGATTGATTGATAACTAAATGAAAGACCCAGGGAAACAGAAAGTTTGTGAGAAACAGAAACTGAACTTGGTAGAACAGTTAAGGTTCAGTTTTCATCAACAGTCAGAACTGCATTCTTTAAACTTTAAGGGAAATTTTAAAATGATTTCCTTTAATCCACTCAGAAACATCCTCAGCATCTTTCACAACATATAATATCAGCAGGGAAAACATTTCAAAACACAAACATATAAGTTGGCCATGCCCACTTTTAAACCTGTCAGAATTTGACTCATCATTTTATCATGATTCAGCTCTTCAGTAAATGGATTATATGCAATGTTAAATTGAAACAGGAATCTAATATGACAACTTAAAAATAAAGGGGGAAAATGTACAATTCAAAGGATAATGCTGAGAAGAACATTAAATTTTTATTGAAAGAAGCAGGGGAATGGACTTCCTTTCCTAGATACTCTGAAAGCCATAGGTGGCTGAAAGAAATGAAACTCAACCATAGCTGAATCTTAAAATTATCTTGGTTTAGAGGAGATGGCCAAAAGCCATTTGGTAAATTTTTAAACCAATGTTCATTACAAATTCTGTTTGAAGGCTGCCAGTAGCAAACACTGATTAGATTCAAAATAGTGCTTTTAAAAACAAGCATAACATGGAGCTTTGTGAGGCACCTTACCTCACCAGTCTACAACTAAATTGCTCTTAAACCAATAGGATAAGCAATATTAAAGATATTTGAGCAAACAAATAACCACCATATTATTTAAAGAAATGTATTATCTAATTAATGCTATTGGAAATAATTCATTCTACTATCAGGCTTTGTACTGTAGTTTCCAGCAATAGAAATTTCCTCAGGAACAGGGGAGGAATGAAAAAAAGAACTAACAACCTGTTTTGGATCTTGCTAGTACATCCCTCAATATGAAGGTGTTTATTTCAGTACACTTCCTGTGAAATCTGCACCTGGAAGAACTTCCAGAGACTCGTAATGTAGATTTTCATCTTGCTTGCCCTTAAAAATGGGGCAGCTGTCCCACAGTAAAGTTTATGTTCTTTCTTGATATAGACTCAGAAATGCTACAACACTCCTAAAAGGAACTATTTATGCAGTATTTTTAACCACGCTAAGTTTCTGAAATTTTGAAAATAACTATTTTGTGAAATTTATAGCTTTTTCTATACTACACGAAGTTTCTGCAGTCACCTAGCATGCTGATAGCTACCTGAAATAAAATTCTAACTTTCAAAGACAAAGTTAAGGTGAATGCTCAACTTAGAAGAAGATTGAGATTCTCTGCTGGTTCAGAAATTCTTTCTCAAATTCTGCCTAACCCCAGGGGCATCTCAGTTCCACAGATGACTTATTTTGTGTCTCTCTAAGCACCTAGACTGGGGCTTTTGTGCATGCTCTGAACAGATCATCCATGAGACAAACAATCAGCCCATTCTCTAAACTGATCTGGGTTCCAAAAAAGCTACTCCACAGAAAATCAGCTACATCATCCCTTTTCTTGATAAAATGAAAAGGAAAGAACTGATTGTGTGCTATTGGACAGGGAAGAGACATCATCTTCATTAGTGACACCTACAGTATTTTAAAAAAGGAAAAAGGAAAAAGGAAAAAGGAAAAAAGATCTGAGCTGGGAAGCAGGGAAGAGATTAAGATTCTCCTATATCCTTCTCATTCACTCTTTAACTATTGGCTACTCCAGCTAACTTGATATCTGTACAGGCTTCAGGCATATCCTGTTCAGGGAACTATATTCTTTGAATCTCATTTCAAGGTGACTAGCACTTTATAAGTTCTGCACAATGAGCCTGTATATCTAAGAGGATGGGTTTGCACTTTGCCTTCCAGTCCAGGCATTTAACAGTGAGAAATTTTAGTCTCAATGGTTTTTAAACTTTTGGACCTCACCCTCTGATAGTAGAGCTCAGTCTGACTCTCTAACCTAAATCTTAAAGTAGAAATACTGAATCAACAAAAATTTCAGTCTCATGAAGTGCATCAGAAATATCAGCCAGATTATTGCATTCAGTAGCTACCAATGTTATAAGAATTTTATATTTTATGATTCTTCTCCAACAAGTCTCGTGAGAGCAAAAATAGTCAGCATGAGAGGAAAAAATAGAACAAGAAAAAAAAAAGGTGTTAATATTAAGAATTCAAGACCATTCGAAGCTTATGGAAATAAAACCAAAAAAACCCTCTTTTACCTTTTTTCTGATTGGCAAATATATTGACGAATTCTTACAGAATCCAGTTAAATTTTATTCTAAGACATATTGTAACAAAAACAAAAGGTCTAGCAGGACAGGATTCTTCTAGCTTCTGCATCATTACAAAACTCCCAAAGTATATGTATAGTTTATCTTAAAGGACAGAATTCTGCACATGCTGCACAAAGTAAAATGAGGGGTCTCTCAGGTCGCTGTGCAAAATGGATTAACAAATGGAGAACTTCTGTTATAATATTCATAAACAAATGTTAAGTTGAGGAGAGAATAAGCTAGGTGCCAGGATGAGATGGCATGTATTATTAAACAGGAGCTCACAAAGGCAGAATATATTAACATATTGTCCAACTTTTGTGAAACTTACTCAACTAACTGTCTTTGGGGTTTTAGCAGGTGTCTATCCTAGAAAAGGGTGAATGATTTAATACAATAGTAGCATTAGGAGCATTAAATATGAGGTGTACATTTGTTATAAGCAAAACCCTGAATTTTGGCATCTTTTTGCCAAAAGGGCTTAAAAACATGTGTTGTACAGTGTGCCTAAGAGATTAGAGTGTGTTTGTACATATGAAGACCCATCACAGATTGGATTATACAGCATAGTTTGATGTACATGCATAACAGCAGACAGTATATGTCAGATCACAGGAAGGACCAAAATACTTCTACCTGGTTAACTATTTTAATTTCCTTTTTGTCCATCACCACACTATTTCAAGCTTACAATAATTGGGCAAGCACCACCTTTTGTGTGCAAAGGAGAAGCTTAAATCTCTTCAGCATTTTTTTTTAACTCTACAACTAATTCCTAGAGTAATTAATGTTCTGCATTTATGGATGGCATGCTGAAGCGTCTGATCAATAATTAAAGCCATAATTTCAAATGCCCTAAAAAGCACTCTTCAAATACAGTTTCACTAAATTAAGGAATTTACCAGCTACTGAGTGACAGTGGGATATTACAAATAATTTGCTTATAAAAGCCGCTGCTGTTTCTTGTAACCAATATAATTTTGTAGATGAAGAAAGGATGTTGATTTTGTTTACTCACTCCATTAGTTTCTCCTGTGCAAGTAGTATTTTTCTCTTAGAAACATCCCTTGTTACTTCATTTAAAATATAAAGGAATCTTTCTGTATTTAAATTACTCCATTGCACATCATGAAAATTTTGGGTTCTAGCATTTATATTTCTTATTCCAGGTGGCAAGACTCTTTCATGCCGTTTAGGCAACTGTTCTTGAGGGTCAGACTTGATTACAACTGAATGGATGCAAGTGACTGCAAAGAGAACAGGTGAAGGAAAGTTTATTGCTGCCCCCTTCTATTACATACCAGGCTTGGAGCATTGGGCTAGCAGCCCATAAACTGCGCAGAACACAGCTCTTTCTTGAAGGTCAGAGAATYAAAACAGTATTATGTCTTGGTCTAAAATGAAACCACAAGTAATGCTAGGTAGGAATTATAAACTATGCAATTAAAGACATTCACTCCTGCTTTGTCTTAGAAGGAAATATACAGACCTGTTTTATATTAACTGGAGAAGAGCTTATGAAAAAGTA
The DNA here is from genome assembly GCF_003343035.1 of Apteryx rowi. Lineage (NCBI taxonomy): Eukaryota > Metazoa > Chordata > Aves > Apterygiformes > Apterygidae > Apteryx > Apteryx rowi. The sequence goes on along the minus strand of NW_020451060.1, from coordinate 3,057,412 downwards.
AACATGAAGGTTGTGTTAACTGCAAAGAAGATTGTAATCACATCTCTTCATGATTTATATAACATAATTTCACTGACTTCAGTTGAACAATCTCAGCTGTTCACCACACCAGAAGAAAAATTAAACATTTATGTGGATAATTAGAACACAAGCTATAGGGCATAAGTCACTACTAAATGGTGGAGACAATAGACAGCATCTCCTGTGGGAAGTCTATTTAGTTGTATCATATTCTTTAGCCTGGACCATTATGTCTTGACCGCTGTCAAGGTCAGGACTCCATGAAACACTAGCCTGGCTCAATAGTCTTAGGTCCCCACATCCTAATTTGGCTGAAGCAGACTTTTATTCCATCTATTTATTTTTAAAAGATCACTACCATAAAAAAAACCCTCACCATTACCCTTTCAGAAAGTATTAGATATTTCTAATTTTTTATGGTTGTTCTCTCAGTTATGAACAAACCACTAATTACAAACAACACAAAAACAAAAGCCCGCAACACTGAAACACTAGTTTTTCCAGAGATATTCATACTATCAAAGATTGTGGCTAATGGAAAAGGCAGGGCAAAAAAGCTCCTAACAGTTAAACTCCTTTGGGAGTTTTAAGCACACCTCCTGAAACAGGAAATCATAAGGCAACTGCAACAGTAGTAATCTGTCAAGCATTCACCACTGTTAACCTGATATTCAAGCAACAGCATAATAATTCCAGTTTCAAGGCTTACTCCAATGTCATTCATAACCCTAACTGAGCTTTGGACAAGATCAAGGGAAAACCACACCCTGAGAACGCCTAAATGGCTAGAACACTTCCACCAGTGTTTATGCAAGGCCAGGCCAAACTTATCTTCAGGAATGGTTTCCAGAAGAAAGCATCTTGTGAGAAATGTTGATGTCTCACAAACGGTTTTTCATTTTGATGTAGACATTGGTACTGTTTGCACTTTAGGTCTTATCTACACAGAAGATATAAGAAATACAGGGGAAGCCCAAAAGCATAATTCAGCTGCAGAAARAAGTTCCATGAAAAGAAACTGATTTACCCTCTAGAGACTGAATATAGCCACTGCATACTGAATGACTACTACAATTGTACAAATTGTGAGTCTGGGATAACTGAGTTCTGATATCTGTGCCAGACAGTAATCAACTGAGTAGTGTTAGACCGCTTATGAGTCACTCTGGTCTCTCATTTCTTTACGTACTGCTACTACTATCCTGCAGCATCGAAGGGCATTGGCTATTCTTCTAGTCAGAACATTTTCAAAAAAGAAATGACCTTTTAATGAACATCATATCTCCCGGTTTAAACAGGATAATTTTTTTCTTCTTCCTCAGGTGAAGCACAGAAGGTTGAAATGAAAGCCAAAAACATTTTTAGGTCCTGTTTTGCTATGGTTCATCAGAAATTGATATGTATTTTCATAGGAAAGTAAACAAAGAAAAAAACCCCCCACAACTTCAAGGAAATCTTTTATACATTCTTTTTAAGGTGGTGGAAATATATAAAGATGTATGTGAAATACACATAAATACTGTAGAAGCACATTAAAAAAACTATTTCTGGAGTGACTCGAATAAGTATAATATATTTTGTGCTGGGAAGTATGCAGTAACCCTTGTATGGAGGCTTTCAAAAAAGCAATTGTGTGTAAATATCCAGTGGAGATTCATTTCAAGATTGGAGGGGGGGGAGCATAAGGGAATTTTTTTTTCACACTATTTGTCAGAATTTGATGTCAGGGATTGTTGTGCTTATACAAGTGCATTCTGTGATAACTTAATTTTGACCCACACATCTATGCCCAGTCGATACCCCTTTTTATTAGCTACATCACCCTTTCCTCACTATATCCTGACTTCTTTCTATGACTCACACATAGGCCACATACCTTCATTAAGGTCCTTCACAACTAGCCTTCATAGCTGTTCTAACTGTATCCACCATACGTATGTACTTACAACTCATTCATTTCACTTTATATGGCCTAGGATATTGGTCTCATACTGGTATTTTCAGATATATTTTTGTCTGTTTGAAAATCGGATTTTTCACTATACTGCCCTTACTGCTTTTAAGGAGCTCATTATAAGGAAGTGTAAAAATGCCTCAGTTTACTCTTCAAAAACACTGCTGCTTAAAAATCATATCCACTAATATTTAGGCTTCTGGGATGCCAAGACCTTTTCAATATTTGCTCACTGTTTGTGTATACAATTCCATCTGTTCGTATCCATATGTTGTCTCTTTTTACCTCGTTCTGAGTCTATAACCAGTTTGGGGCTTATTTCTTTGTGTTTGTGCAACATTGAGCAAAGTCATGTCTTAATCCCTAATTAGAATACCCAGAATGCTATAAGTAACAATATGAGCAGTTATTTGTTTCATGATATTTATAGTTCAATTGTTTTTAAGGACAGTTAGTTCCCTCGACTGTACTTCAGTTTTTAGAGCCAAGATAATAAATACCAGCTGAAAAGCACCCAATACTACAGTAGCAATTTAAACTGATTCATATCCCTTAAATTCTTGCATTTCGCATGGGTGTGGGGAGAAAAAAAATGTAAAGAAGCAGCAAATAGAAAAAGTATCTAAACAAAAAACAGATTCTGCAGTTCTGGTACTCTTAGAACTCTTCTACCTCCATTGTCTCCTTTCTCATTTGATTTCAGACTGCATTTTGCATGCGCAATGATTGCCAGATGAGACCAATACAACAGAAAATCCTGAAGAGATAGTAGCACCAGACTGTGACCAGCTAGCAGTACCTTTAATTTCAGTCATGGGGAGAAAGAAGTAAAACAATAAAAGAGCAAAACCAGAGCTTCACTATAATCCTAGAGTCCACAGAACACAACTGTCCTGAAATCTCTTAGAAGTACTGGCTTCTGCACTAGGTTTAGATTCAGTATCTATTTCCATTACCCTTCCTTAGAAAACACAATAATATATAGCTGTTTTTACAGGTAATAGAATTATTTCACTACTCAGATCAGTAAACATGGTCAGTTTAGTCAGACACGTATTTATTTTTAACTAGACTCCCTATACGTTCATTAGCTGGTTTGTTTTCTTCTCTCTGACAATTTTAGTTTCAGAGTAGCCAAAACCAAAGAGCACAATATCCTTTCAGTTGTCCTACCGAATTCCTGTTACTCTGTTTCTTCTCTTTTCCTCCAAAATGTATTTCATTTGCAGCCTCAATTCCTTTCTCATTCCTGAATGCCTGAGTATCTGCTGCGGATTTACTGTTTCGCAGAGGCATTCTAGCAGCTGTTCTGCCTCTATTGCTTATAGTCTCCGAGAGGTGCCAGCGCGCTCAGCTTATACAGGCAGCCTGACGGGTTTGCAAATGGAGCAGAGGACCTTAAACCAAATGGGGGATTGACTGCTCCACTATTTTCTGTGTGTTGAAACTTCAGCACATCCAGGAAGGAAAACAACAACAACAAAAATTCTGGGTTTAGTGCCAAAACTGTGGATATTGTCTGAGGCAAACCTAAGTGTTTGATTACGTGTGTAAAAATGAATGCATCTCTTCGGTGACATTTCTTTAACACAGGTAAACCATTAGGTTTGGTGACTGGTGTGCTTTCACTTCCTTTTCCAGCAATTCATAAACATTTTACTACTTCTTCATGTTTCTCCAATGTATTTGTTATATCCATCTGTGCCTACCTGGCTAGATGCTATTTGTGAAATGAAATCTTTTTGTTACATACAGTACACACGATGTATGTATGGTACACTATATATAGATGTCTATAATGCGTATATCTAGCACAATGCAGACAAATGTAGCTGCAACATGTTCTTTATCATATTCTTTAGAAATGGAAAAAACATTCAATCTTTTCACATTTATCACTATCTCTGGATCTTTCTAATGAGTAGCACTACATGTTCCAGATCAGTTTTATTCCCATATTTATTGTGACTTCTGTCCCAGTACTTCAGCTATATAATAAACACAGAAGACATTCTTAGATTTTCTGAGTCACTCATTTACATTACGGGTAAGCAAAATAGACCGTATAAACTAACAGCTTAATGCCTGTCAGCTGATATACAGTAAAAGCATTTGGTTAAGGGATAAATGTTTTGGTTAAAGGCTAAACTAACTCCTACTAGACAGGCTAACAGCATGCACTTGCAATGTTACAACTGTCAGTTCACACACTTAACTCATGTTATCCACAGTTAAGAAATCATTCTGTTTGAGTCCGTATGTAACAATGTTCTTCTGTAATTCAAATATGCTTTTGAGGTTTCGGAAAAGGTTTGCTTTTCTTATATCCACTGATGAACTTTCACAGTTTGTTATCTATCGTCATAATTACAGTATGACTACGATTAGTCTATCCACTTTTTATCTAAACGACAGACAAGAAGAATAAGCCACAGATAGAGCAATATTAAATTTGCTCTGTCTAGGAGCAACAGCTCCCTTTTTATGCAGTGCAAACATGTGCATAAGAAATATATAGAGAGGGAGATTTGACATCATCTCTGCCATAGGAACAAGCATTTCTAAAAGAGATTAAAATCTAATGATGTAAACGATATGCAAATCTTCTAAAGCTAGTGGGGGAAAAAAAAGCTTGGAAGAGATTAACTCTTTATAGGTAACATAAATAAACTTGCAGTGTCATCTTTGCTGTCTTTTTTTTTTTAGATAAAGCTTGAAGGGAAAAAAAAGCCAATCCTAATATTGCAAAATACTCAGTAAAATCTGTTGCATTAATGTGTGTTCTTGTCTGGATTCATCTGAAAAGCTTCCTTCTTGGCAGAGGTCAAGGAGTGAACAATACCCCAGAAGTCTTATCTAAATTGAGTATTAGCTTCATTTTCATGAAGTCAGTTTGTTACTTTCTGTTAGCTCAGTGTGAGAAATAGTGTTAATCTTTCTAGTCCTCTTATCAGATATCAGCAAGACAGTGTCATCAGCATACAAGTAAATAAAAGATTTATCAAAGTTGAAAGAGAGGGATTATATGCAGACCCAAAGAGAGGGAATAAACACTTGAACAACTCCAGTACTGACTGTGGCATTTGAAAAACAAATCCATCTGTAGTTTCAAATTGTTACCTCATTTTCCTAAATAAGATTGCAATCATGACAATGCTAGCTTATTAAATACCAAACACAGAGACCTGCCTTAGCAGATATTGTAATCAACTCATGTATATATAAAAGGGTCTCTGAGTGGAATGCCAGTCTTTTATTTCAGCTTCTTATCTGAGGAGGAAAATATTTCATTTGTAAAATGAGAGAACTAGAAAGTCATCCCTACATGAACAAGGGCCATTAAATAAAAGTGATTGAGAAAATGGACAAAAATCCAGCTGAGTCTTACCTGTAATAGAGAGGCAAAATCTATTAAGAAATAAATATATCCAAGTCAATTAAAAGATGGATTTCTCACCATGTGACTACTATTTTTTTTTACTGTTTTCCATGTGACTACCTTTTTTTCATAATAAAACTTTGACCTCTGACAGTCATTTGTAAGACAGAAAAAAAAATTATTGTCTTTCCAACGTACCTGAACTTCTCTAGCTGTATATGAGAAAAAATTCCAACCATACTAGTTAGCCCATGGATAAAATACTGTAGGTTTAGTGCAACATTATTATTATTCAGAACTTAAAGTACAGAAAAAATAATAAATACTGTATAGTTATTTGGGACTGTCAGARAACAAGGGTTGTTCAAGGAAATCAATTAGCAATTCCAAATATAGTGTATCTGCCCTCTAGCAATACTGTGTCTTTATTTTGGAGACAATAAATCACCACATGCTTTTATCGGTCTGTCACCAAACATTTACAGAGGAGAAACACCTTCTAGAGGGTTTGAAATTTCAGAAAGAAGATTAAAGAAACATGAATTACATATGAATTTTGATGAAATAGTGCATTCATAAATACCACTGCTAATGTGGCAAATTCCAAGTGAATGCTTCATTTCAAGAAGGAGAAAAACCCACTGTTTTAAGATAACACTGACAATTATTAATTTAAGACTGCCCCAAACCTTACAAAATATTATGGAAAGTTATTTCTAAAAGTATCTGGGGCTGGCAGCCAGCTCTCCTGCAGGAGGTGTGCTGCTGTTGCCGAGCTGTGTCATCAGGTAAGGGAGTTACAGGAGGAGGTCAGTAGGCTGCGCAGCATCTGGGAAGCGGAGCAAGAGATAGACAGGGTATTCTCGGAGACTGTGCAGCTTCGGGAGTCCCAACACCCCGCAGCAGTGGAGTTGCCAGAGGGCTCTGTGCCGTGTGAAATGGTACATCATAACACCGTAGAAGAAGGCTGGAAACTGGTCACTGCTCSTGGGAGGAGAAAGGCTCCTACTCCTCCCGAAGACTTGAAGCTGAAGAACAGGTTTAGTGCCCTCCAGGATGAGGAGGAGATGGGCATGGCTGCAAGGGAAGTACCTTGGACAACACACCCTGTGCCCAGCCGGAACGCCCGGAAGAAGCAGTGGGTGATTCTTGTGGGGGACTCCCTGCTGCAGGGGACGGAGGCATCTATCTGCCAACCTGACCTCATGTCTAGAGAGGTTTGTGGCCTGC
>NW_020451060.1:3000991-3047883 GCF_003343035.1 Apteryx rowi | reverse complement strand
GAGTGTTGCCAGCAGGTCGAGGGAGGTGATCCTGCCCCTCTACTCAGCCCTGGTGAGGCCACATCTGGAGTACTGCATCCAGTTCTGGGCTCCCCAGTACAAGAGGGATGTGACACTACCAGTGCAAGTCCAGCGAAGGGCTACAAAGATGATTAGGGGACTGGAGCATCTCTCTTACGAGGAAAGGCTGAGAGAGCTGGGCCTGTTTAGCTTGGAGAAGAGAAGGCTGAGAGGAGATCTTATCAACGTGTACAAATATCTGAAGGGAGGGTGTCAAGAGGATGGAGCCAGACTCTTTTAAGTGGTTCCCAGCGACAGGACGTGAGGCAACGGGCGCAAACTGAAACACAGACGCTTCCATCTGAACATGAGGAAAAACTTTTTCACTGTGAGGGTGACAGAGCACTGGGAGAGGTTGCCCAGAGAGGTTGTGGAGTCTCCTTCTCTGGAGATATTCAAAACACGCCTGGATGCAATCCTGTGCAACGTGCTCTAGGTGACCCTGCTTGCGCAGGGGGGTTGGACTAGATGATCTCCAGAGGTCCCTTCCAAACTCAGTGATTCTGTGATTCTGTGATCTAATTTCACTATGATATTAACAACATTGATTCAAAAAGATTTGATTACCATTTTGACATATTATTGCACAATAATACTTTGTGTTGAAATGTGGAGACATATTTTATTCCCAGCATTTATACAAGATTTTGCAATGGAACTCAGTGCCTAAATAGAAGGGTCCAGTGGCATTTCAGACATGGAAGGAGCTCTAGCTGCCCATTCAGAGACCTTTTGGAGACCTCACATTATATCTGAAAATCCTGTGAAAGCATCTCTAGTATCCAGGCACGTCTAAAATAGTACTACATGTCCCCATTAATTTATCAGGAGCAAATTTTTATACCCATGTGTATTGACTAAGTAACTCTGCTGCTATTTGATGTGCTTTTTGCAGAATATACTACTACTCAGTGTAAGGAGCACTGTGGTCTTATTTTACATATTTTTCCATGTGCAAGAAGTTTCAAGCAATTCGTATTTTTTCATTCCAGTATCCAAACTGTAAATTGACTAATGCCAAATTATTATATTGACTAAACAAATTATATTTAAGTGAGTCCACTTTTCATGAAAGTTACTAGTTGAAATAAATAAAAAACAAGCTTAAAGTGATAATACAAAAACTAAAATATAATAAAATCATCTGACAGAAATACAGCATGATGGCAAAGTTTTGTCTAGGAAGTAATTCATGCAAATGTGGAAATACCTTTGTCCGTTTCTTTAAGACACTTATTTAACTTCTGGAAATGTAAGTAATCCATAGGTGACCTAAAGATACTGCCAGGTAACTGGAAATACCAGCTTGTGCTTTCTTGATATATGGAACACACCTTTTGCTCACAGAATTTTATATCAAAGAAGTCAGTCCTGCCAGTAGGATAGCACCACTAATTTATGCTTTATAGGACTATATACTATAGACTCACTATGCTCTCTAAAAACATGATTGCTGACTCCAGTCGAAAGAAACAACTGTTGGAAAATGAGATTGGGTATATTGCTTTAAATTTCTTCAGTCTTTCAGTTAGTACACAGCTAAACCTAGAGCAGAAACAGATGTTATTCAAATTGGTTTTACAGAGATCATTCAAAATTTTACCTGGGGAGTAAATGAAAATTGCTGTAGGATCTGGCATTCTATTTTTATGGAAGAGGAAAGCTGGTCAACGAGCCTTAAGCAAGGCATGTTGCATGCTAATAAGATCTCATCTAAGACATTTCAGCTTCAAGCCCTCAGGCTCCAGGAAAGGACCAGTTCTCTGGAAATACAGTAGGCAACGCTTTGTAATAAACCCAGACGAAGCAGATTTCTTTTAGTGTAACAAAGCRTATCTGTATCCTCAGCAAAAATATAGACCACAGTGAGACTTACTGTGTAATCTAGCAAGACAAGTACTGAACTGAGTTTACCACCGCTTCCTGTGTGATCTGTTCATTCTACTCACGCATGGCACGTAACTAAAAAGCATATGGACATTTACTGTAGGCAGTCATATTGCTGCAGCTATTAAGGAGGAAGTTCAATTTTAAACTTATTTTCCAGTAAGAGCCCGTCCCAAGGGATGTAACATTAGAAATAGTATAAAAGTAGTTAAGTCAATACCAGCTTGACTGCATCGCTCTTGCCATCTGTTAATCATAGACTTTTCTGCAGCTGTTTTGCACTCTTCTATTGACTAAAGGATATTAATATTGCTTGACAACTGCCTGGTATATGAAATAAATGGTTATCTCATTTTTTGCCTAACAGCTGTTGATTCATCCATGCTAACATATTTATGGAACATCCATCATGTATTTAAAAGGTGGACAGCTTCCACTGTACATTTGGTGGGAGAATATTGGACAATGAAGAAAGGCAGACAGTAGAAGTTAACAATACAGCTAYACAAATAACTCTTCACAGCTTTAATATACCACACATCAATCACATTGCAAAGACAACTTTTTCTCTGCCTGAAGAGCCCTGCAAGTGAGTAAATAAGACCTATTTCCAAAATACAACCTGAATAATCAGCTTCCTAGGTTTATAGGAATACTACTACTTTATACAACTATTTGCAGATGTATTTGCACTTTTAAAAGCTTCTCCTCATTTTCTGTGCTAGAGGGAAGAGCAATGTACAAGCAAAAAGTTAAAAGAGTTAAAGAGTTAAAGAAAAGGAAGTATTAAAAAAATGTTTTGTTGCAGGTGAGTGGAAGTTAAGGGAAACACATACATGCATGCAACCAAACAATGATTAAAACTAAATGTGAGCACCAAAAAAAAACCAACCACCTTAAATGTATTTAAAGTAAAAGTAAACAGACTTTTGCTTTTAGTTCACACAGACTTCTTTTCCCCCATACATTTTCCCAACATTTATGAAACACCACCTATTTTTCAAATTGCAACATTGAAAAAGAATCTTTTCTCCTATCCTTTATCTCCTTTCATTACTCAACATAGTAGAACAAATTTAAATCCAGTACTGCTTATTCCCATAAAGGTTTTTTTTTTTTCCTTTTTCCTTCATGGGTTTGGGGTTTGGTTACTTTTTCCTTCCTTCTATAGATTTATTTTTCCCTTGGTTACTTTTCAAAGCTTCCTTAAGCAACATTTCAAGTCTGAGAAGTTGCAGATCAATAAAAGAAAAAAAAGAAGGAAAAGTAGCTCTTGACATAAACCATTCCATTGTAGTTAACAACTAGCTGCTGAAAGGAGAAGAAAAAAACAAATCTTACAAATTTATTATTAAAAGTTTCATTTAAAAACAGCTTTTCATCTATTCAAAATAAAATTGTTMTAAAATAAATTCTTCCAAAGGATTTTTTTATTTCTAAATCATGCCTCAAACTTTACTCCATAGTGCTTTTGGAATGACCAGTGAAGACTAACTTATACTAAAGAAGTCTCATTGTCCCTGCACCCACCATAACTTTGATTGCATCTCTACACCTGCAATGAGAACTTCAGCATAAATTGCGAGTAAGGTTCGGTGGATTTGTGTAAAATAAATATGTCAAATATTACATTCCTCATTTCAAGTTCAATTATATTTAAGCCTCTGTATGTTTTTTAATCATCTGTACTCCTTATGCTTACTAAATGTTACCATGAGTTAAAGTTCAAGGGAGACATAGTTGCTTCCTTCCCCTGCCRCCAGGTTTAGGCAATAGAAAGTAAAAACTGTCTTTTCTTCACAAGTTTATTTTAATAAATTTGAAATCCATGGAAAGTAGTCTAAATACCTTGCAGGATCTGAACTCTTAAAAGTAGCTAAGTACTCTCAAAATGTGATATAATAGATGTAGAGACTCCATGTGTCAATAACAAACTACACTACACAAACTAAACTACACTACATTAAATGAAAATGCTTCAAAACTATATAGCTATTACTCCAGATATTAGCATTTTTCACAGTCACAACTTCAGAAATTCAGATTAAGATTTTGTAGACTTAAATACACACATTTATATTCATTTATGTAGAACAAATTACATTCAAATGGCAAAAATGATATCTATTTTCAAGTTCTGATAAGGAAAAGGTCAAAATGAAGTAGGACAGCTGTTCTTATAAAGTTTCAAACTTGGTAGAAGTCATGCAAAGACACCCAAAGGTCCACTGGTCTCAAAAAGTTTTAGACCCTTTCTGAGAAATGGTTAATATAATCATCAATATAATAGTTGACCAATCTGAATACAAAAAAGATCCTGAACTTTCAGCCTTAACTTCAGATCAGATCCTAAACTTTAACTCCTACTGCATTATAAACCTTGCTTTTACAGCTAAGCCTTGTAGTTACCAAAATAGGATACAATATTATGAAAAATCTATTCAAATTTAGTTCTGTGAGAAAAGAAAATTTAGGGCTCTTACACGTTTGCTACAGAAGATTCACAGTGGTCACAGTTTTGACAGTTGACATATCACTGCAATTGGTCACACATGAACTGTGGCCACATTTCAYATCAACTCTATAAAATCTAGTTCAGCCTCCTGCTTGGGCAGAATTGCTTTCTCCAACATCTCGATGCATCCTCTGTTGATGCTATTTCCTCCACGCATCAGAAGCCATGCTACACAGGAACATTTCCTGTTAGGGAACAGCATAAACTGCAGTGGAGAGGACAACGCTGGGAACAGCTGTGTAGAAATTAACAAAGTTTCACCTCCAAAGTCAGATAAAACTTGAAGGATGTTATTTCTGATGTCAATGTCATACTGACTGAATTTATCATAAGTCAGATATTTAGACTTTTCATGCTGCATCACTCCACTAACAGTACAGAATATATAAAAAAAATGAAAGTGACCTAAACAAGAAATAAGCATGATCATATGGTCATAGCACTAATTAAACAGTCATAAGAAATGTACATTAATGCACTGTTTTAAACATTATCCTTGTATATTTTTCCTAACTTCTAAAATAGCCTGAGCTGCTCCATGCCACAGTCTTGCCAGTTCTTCTACACTAAGTTGGATCTTATTTGTCTGGAAGAAAACTTTCAGTAAGAAATGAATATGAATACAGAAGAAAAGGGGAATTAACTATTAGAAGTGTGCTTTTTCCTGGAACATTCCTGTAGTATTATAGCTCTGTCTTGCTGGAAATTCCACTCTGATGGAATATTAAAAAAAAAAAAAAATGCACTGAAACAAATTGCCAAGAGAGGCCGTGGAGTCTCCATCCTTGGAGATATTCAAAAGCCATCTGAACACAATCCTGGGCAACATGCTGTAGGTGACTCTGCTTGAGCAGGGGGGTTGGACTAGATGATCTCCAGAGGTGCCTTCCAACCCCAAACATTCTGTGATTCTGTGAAAAAAAAATATATTAAGATTCTGCTCAGCTTAGGGTTATTAAAGATGCCACCATTCATATTGTTGAAAGTATGATAGTAAAAAATCATTTATATTTTTATATATATTATATAAATGTATATTTATATAAATTGGTTCTATCTCTTTAATTTTCCCTTACTGTTTTACCTGGAGTCTCAGCTGAATTCTGTTGCACAGTATTATTGCTCTTTAAGAGCTTTTCTTTATGAAGTTGGATGAATCTATCCATGTGGCTTATAAAGCTCTTTTGTGTTCTTGGGATAATAACTATTCATATATGCTTAAGTAATTATTGTGTTTGGTTTTATTTCTTACAAAAAGCAATGCAGCAATATAACCTAGATATGATATTATTTGGGAAAGAACCTTCATAACACTTGTGAACTGTAATCAACTGAATACTTTGTAAGGATTAATGTAGGAGCAGCCCCTCTAATTTTTTTTCATCTGAATGAATCATTGGAGCTATGCTTTTAAAACAATTGCCTTAATTCACTACCCTATTATACTACTACAAGTCTAATATTAAGTCTACTGACTTTATAGATATAAGGCCCTGATTAATGAGCTCCAAACTGTTATATTTCAGAACACATTTATTTGCAAGGTTTTAATCACACGTATACTTTGTTGAGTTGGTAACCCATTATTCCTTTTTGTAAACATTAATGTAATTCACAGTAAAACATTCTCTACTTGAGGTACCTGAGGTGGTCTGCCAGCCTTGCCTTGATATACAGAAGAAAAAACAAAACTAAAAAGTCTATAAAATCTGAGTTCTCCTGAGAGAGCTGTCATCTCTGTATCTACTTGAGATACTGTTAGTGTTTCTTAAACTATTGTGTAAGATTTAGGCACAATAGAACTGGACACCTTAGGATTATGTAAGATAAACAGCTGAAAATGAGTTAGCTAGTTTTCAGCCTCATGTCAGTCTGTTATACTTGGGGAAATTTGTTCAGCTGTACAAGGAGGGTCAAATGAACATGAAATATACAGCTAGGTGACATTCATGCCCGGAAGGCAACATGGTTCACAATTCCACTCTCTCCCTCCTAAATTGCTTTGGTAACCATTCAACATGAGACATATTTTCAATTGCTTGGATGATATTTGAGGGTAAAATGAACAACAACAATAGCAACAAAACAAAAAACATGAAAGGAAGTAATTAAATGGCATTCTGATGATGCTTCAAAACCTGTCCTTCTCATAATTTGACTCTGAGGGCCTTGCAGCATTTACTGTGAGATCTCCCTGGATATATAGTGAAATTCACAACTTTAAGTATCTAGGCTGCCTATAAAATGAAACACAAAAGAATCCCAAAAGCCAGCATAATTTGGGAAGCTAGCCAGGAAGACTAGCTACAAAATGAGCATACGTTTGTACTTAACTCCTAGGGATTTAAATACCCAGCTCTAGACTGAAGGTAAAAGAAATCAGTATTTTACATTCACGTTTGTGAACAACAGAAGGTTGTCCTCTTTTTCTTGCACTTCATGAGTATGGGGAACTGAGGATACAAACCTCACTCATCATGATTCACAGCAGGGGCTCAAACTCTGGTCTATCATCATGTAAATGAGTAGAATAGTTGGGTTTCTTATTACCCAATAATCACTGGATTATTGGAGATTATTGGGTAGAATCCAGTCACATAATTAAGCAAAAAAATACTGAGTTATGAATTAGAACCTCACCCTTCTCAATTTAAATATCTTAATGGAGTCAACCTCATTCTCCTGTCCAATGGAAAATAATAAAATACAGAAAATTCAATGGACAGGACCCAAACACTCTTCACTATCTTAGTAATACACATATTTTCAAATCTTCCAGACCAACTCTAGTTATAACATACACTTCACATATGAGTTTGTCTTTTAAGACTCATTACTAATGCAACCATTCAGAAATTCCTTATAAAAAAATGAAACCCTTAAAGGCAGCACAGGTCCTGCTTACCTAGGAAACTTTCATCTTCTCCTTCTAAGGGTTAATATTCAGACAATTGTAGTGAACATCCCAGAAAACAGTTTAAAAAAAAAGTCTGTGTAACAACAGTTTGGGAGGAAGGAAGGAGAGGGGTTATCACCCACACTGGGTAAGAAACATATAATGTGTATAATACAAAATAATGTATTTTGGAACTATAACAGAAATGATGGTTTACCTTCTTTACTGTGCCTCTTATACCTCTCTTTTCTCTTACAATTCCACCATCTCTCAAGAGTGTAGCTGTAGACCGGTACACAACATCCCAGCCTTCCTGGCTTAGGGAATTACAATATGAGGCAAGGCAGTATATTTGCAGTATGAGCCAGACAGCTCACTTGGAGATGAGCTGTTGTAATTCTTCCTCTCAATCTCTTTATTAAATTGACTGTCTTCCCACTATTTTACTTAGTAAAATTGTCTAAATAAATTTCTTGAAAAAGAACTCTGGAAAATGTTTCATAACAGTGAAGCCAAATGCTGTTCCTTATTTTATGGTTGTATCATCCCTTCTATTACAAAGCCAATTTTTGACAAAGAAGATCTAAGCTGACTTTAGGGGGATACTTGCTCTTTCTCCTATACCTCAAAGACTTTTAACTACATGGCAGGCTACATTCAGCAAGATTCTCCATTAACTTTCTTTTCCATTTTATTTTGGCGCCCCCCCCCACACACACACATATACTGTGTCACTATGACATTCTGTTTCTTAAAGAATGGTAATTATTTCATAGCCACACCCTGTAACCAATTGGGAGTTTTCTGTGGAGGCTTTGCTTCGGTAAAGAGAAAATGAGCAACCTGGAATTACATGTGCAGCCACAACAGTTTACAGTAAGGATCTTTTCTAATTTTCATCGGTGTAGCTAAGAGTAGAAGTGAAATCATGGTGTCACTAAGGCCAATYGCAAAATTTTTATCAACTTCAGTAAAGTCAGGATCTAACTCATGTTTATTTGCACACTTGCATTGCCAGCCGTTGATTAAACATATGAACACATCAAATTCAAGTGCTCCAAATTAGGTGTTGTTTCCAGGGATCCTCTGAGGTCAGAAAATCTTTACTCTTAATATTCACCACTATTATTTTTAACTTGTATTTTCTGAGGGTAGGAACCTTAGAGGAGTGTGTGCAAATCAGAGTGCATCTTCAAAGCCTTCATCCACACTTGTGTATTTCCATGGAAGAAAGCAAGAGAACAGATTTTTCAATAACATCCATGTTGATATATCCACAGCTGGATGTCAGACTTTTGCTTCAAAATAGGGTTAGTGAAGATTTTGGTTTTAAGTTTACAGAGAAGCAGTAATAATGCAACAGAAGCTTTGCTGGAAAGCATCTTGCATTTAAATTACCAAATATATATATTTATTTTAGCTTGCCAGATTGATTGCATAAAAAAATGACTTGACAGAACCTTAATCACAATCATAGAGAATTCCTCTTCTATATGACCAAAAAAAAAAGCAAAAGAATACAGACATTGAATTTCTATTTTTTGATCTGCTAATTGGTGCCTCTGTATTTTTTTTAATTTATATGACTATGGAAAACAGGATGATAAAAGTGTACTTAAAAGAGGTGGTTCCAACTTTTGTCAGTAYTTGAGATATCCAACTTATCTCTAATTCTGTAAGGGAAATTTAATTTATTACCCATTATCATAGTAAATATTTAAGAACTAGTAAGATACTCAGGAAATCTACTTTTTCATGGCTTAATCTAGACAACCTATGGTCTAACCTAGCACTAGAATCTTCTACTCCATTTTTTCCTTCATATTTATGAAATTAAAAGTCTCTAACTCATAATGCGATAACAAATCCTCAAATTCTCCATATATATTCTACCTATACTGTTTTCATTAGAGATGCTTAATTGGTGGGTCTTAGTTCCCTCGACCTTAAGCCAAATAGATCCACAGTTTTTGAGGCTGGGCTCACCACACACCTGAATTTCCATGCCTACAGAGCTAGCTGGTTGCTTCCAGACTCAAGTCAGCATAGCATAAACATATAGCCAGGGTGAAAGATCAGAGCTTAGGCCTCAGGTGTGTATTTAACATGCCATATCCTGTCCTCATGCCTACCCTCACTGCTGTTAATCCTGACATAACACGCATGTTCCATATGTTCCTCTCCGCTATGACTGAGAGATGCTGCCCTTGCACTTACACCTTTATTCCACTTTTAGCTTAATCAGTCTCCTCTTTCTTGGCCTGAGTTGGTTTTGACTTGCATATCAGTGTATGATTGAGTGGAACAAACAACTTAATTACATGTTGACCACCAAACAACTATTCCAGAGCATCAAATGAACCAGTTTCCAGGGGGGGGTTTCAGCCTGCTAATCCCTTTGCTAATGTTTTCAAGTGGAATCTAAACATTTTGACTTCTAATATGTAAAAGTACTAGAAAATTATTAGTGTTCTTGTTCCTTCAAATTTCTGTTTGTGATCTTTTTTCCAAAAACCTACCAGCAACTACAAAGGCATTGCACAGAGACCGTCTGATTGTCCATGTCAGCACTTGGAAATTAGTAATTATCACTTTTTAAATACTGTGACACTAATACCGTTCTTTTAATAAACTCTCAACATTCCTGGGGGACTTACCACAATCATTTTATCACTCATTTAACAATAACAACACATTTTGAAGTATCACTGCAGTCTCAAAAGAAAGAAATTGACATTGGTGTTTATTTCAATTAAGGTTTCAGATAGAGGCCCATATTTGAGATTTGTGAGAGGAAAAACAAATTCCACAATATAATACCTAAAAAACAGATACCTAAAAACAGTCACATATTCTCACTGGCTTCCTAAGTTGATTAGCTGCTAATAAAAGAGAGCAAGTTTGACACCTCGTTTGGAGTGGTTTAGTAGGATTCTCATAGTAACTGCCAGTGCTTATAGCTGGCAGGTGTGATCTATATTTGAATTTAATATCCATGGGATGCTTCTGTCATGTTTTGTTCTAAAATAACTGTGTTAGTAGAACACAGAACTCTTGATTAAATATACCTTTCAGAATCTCAACCTTGAATGCTCTGAATTGATCTCTCCTTCCATAAGCAATCATACAGCTATCACTGGTTCTTTGAATTATCAAAGACTAGTGCTGCTAACCTGATCTTATAACCAGTAGTAACAACTGAGGAACTCTTAGACAGAACTCTTTATGATTCGATGAAATAATAACTTTGGGATGACAGCTGTCTATAGACCTCATTTCCATTTAGAGCACAATTCCTCAGGGCTCCACAAGCACAGAGACACAATTATATATGCCCAGACAAAGTTAAAAATATAAATTTTCTCTTAAATGTATTCACTGAATCTCCAGTTTGATGGTTAGACACTACTGAACAGATTTTCAGATGGCCACCACACATAATATACCTAAAAACATCTCAAGTCTTGTATGCCTGGATGCAGTTTCATATCCAGGGGCAGAGTGAAAAAAAAAGATTCTTCATAGTTAGCAGAATCTTTTAATCCTGTGGCTTCCCTTGCAACACTTCTGCATAGTAGCACCTGTTCTGAATCTGTCCCAGTGACAGTATAATTAAACTGAGTGTCCATAATGCTGAAGTGAGAAATGTTCTTACAGAGAAACTAATAGAACCATTCAAGTCCTCAGATTTGAGTGACTGGGAACAGAAACAGAATTTTGCCCTCTACTTAAAGTCTAAAATTGATACATGCAGCCAGTGGCCACCTTTAAACCTCATTTGTCATATAAGTCTACTTTAGTAGTGACAATATTCTGTATATAGGAACCAAAGGCAGGAGAAAGCTATTTACTGCTAGAAATACTGAGATGAATTTAAATAAAACTGGCAATAATGATCATTGAAAGTGAAATTTCAAAATACGAAGTTTTACAAACCTATGACTGAAAGTTAGTGCAAAAGCCATTTAAATTTTCTAAATATCCACCAGGCAGCTCCTTGATTAGGCTAAGCTTTCTAATGAATGTAACGGGTCAGTCAGGTGCAGCTACCAAACCCATCATACCAGCACCTTCCTCAGTGCAGTTGTCCCTGTATAACTTCTGCTGGATTTTTAAATTCTGTCACTTGCGCTGCACAGAAGACGTTCAATACTGCAATTTCTATATACCTTCCTGCTTCTTGAAATCATGCATTAAAGGACTAGAAGTCATGCATTAAAGGACTTAAACCTGATGATCATAACCTAAAAGAATAAAAAAGTGAACTATTTGTAATGAARACTTAAAGAAACTCTATGATTTCAGACTAACAGTATCAATTTCCATTTCTCCATATAAGCTAATCCTACCCCAGATGCAGTCAGATATTTAAAGAGCTTTTTTTCACCGATGGCTGTATCATTCTGACTTCTACTTTTTATATAAAGAAATTTTTTAATCCAATCCAATATATTTTATGCATTTCATGCTCTGTCAGATCATTTGCGCATTGTATAGTTTTAAATATTTTCATGAAACAGATCTCAAAAGCCATACTTGCCACATTGTCACACCACTATTAGTATGGTACTGCAATATCATTTCTGTACATGAAAAACACAGAACACTATTGAAAATATCTACAGCAATATTTGAAATATTCTGCTTTCCTGCTATAAACCTTAGCAGCTAAGGGAGCATTTAATTCACACTGTCAATTCCAGATTATAAACAACTTGAGCCAAAAATGCTAAAGTCATTGTGAAAAAGTGTTCCTTTTTTGTTTGTTTGTTTTACTGAGCACACTGATAACCTTGGAATCTACGAAAACTACACTTTTTAAACTTCTGGAGAACCAATCAAGTTACACCACAGAAATCAATAGAAAGACATCGATGGCCATAAATCAGTATTTATATAGAGCAAAAATTATTAAAAATCTATAGTAACCTTTTCCATACCCTGGAATTTCTGAACATTTTGGAAAAAAACAAAGTGTGCTTTCTTATTTTACAACACTTTTAGTTACAAGTCCAAAACATCTTGCCTTAAAAATTCAAAGCAAATACATTTCCATGTGCATTAAGTAAATGGCACCATATCTATCTAAAGATCATTAGTAGATGTCACAGTAGAATACAGTTTGAAGGTCTGGGTTTTATGCAGTTAAAAGGATTTTAACTATTTTATCTTCTAAAAAAATTCTGTCTTGGTAAATATAAAAGGCACTTCCAGCTATTGCATAGCTCAGCAGATGTGCAGAAGTAGTTTCATGTGGCATATCTTAACACTCATACTTTAGAGAGTGCCATAAAAATAAAGCACTGAATGTTACGGCTGCTACAGAAATACTTTCTAGGCTCTAAGGCCTGGGAATTGCCATGTCATTCAGTAGCAAGCCTCAACAGCTTCCCTTAGAGGGGTACAAGAAGCATAGGTGCGTATGTTTACATGCCTTCTACTGAAGCAACAGTTATTTGTATATGTAAATACAACCAAGCTGATATGTGGATTTCATAATCTGTAGAAATATCTTTTTTTTTTCCAGAATGATTCAAACACTGAATTAGAATATACATATTATGCGTTCGCAGTTCCTGAGCACCCAGGAGTTCCTGACCCTCTTTATCTATTTTAGTGAACTACTATTTCCAGAAAAATTGTGATTAGACTGTCAGTGATGCAATAAAATAAGCACTAAACCATACTGCAAAAAGTTCAGGTTTGGAGGAGGAGAATAAGTTTAACAGATTGCAGGAGAGAGTCACTGTGTTTTAATTTCACGTTGCCACTGTCATCTCTTCTCCCATCTGCTTTTGTCCAGTCCATTTGCAAGTCTCTCGAACGCTCCCCGGGACAAGAACTTTAATACGTATGCACAGTTCCTCAGACAATGTTGGCTTTTAGTATTTGGTCAAATGATCCTTGCTTGCAAAGTATACCATTACTGATCAAGTTATATCTCTGTACATAGAAGTCTAACTCCTTACATGTCAACCTGCCGTATTTTGGTATAAGTTTTTATCAGACCTTCATGAGTACAAGGATACTGGAATCAGCTTTCCATTCTATTTGTCTAATTTAAGTCCCTTATTTTTATAACTTTGCTTTCATTTAACTGTTATAAGCTATTGATTTTTTTGACAGCACCTGCCATGATGCAGATTGTAAAATATTTCAGAAATTACTCTTAAACTTTCCTATTCCTTATGAACTGTCTGTTTGTTGAGTTATGTCTCTATAAACTATCGTTATATCTATGCCGCTGAAGTTGTGATTGTAGTATAGGTAGATAAACCCAATTCAGCTGCAGTCTATCTGACTACTCACAGAAGTGGAACTACTGTTGCAAGAGCATTAGCTATTGAGTACATAACCAGTGATTTCAATGCTATTATTACACAAGCCAGTAATGTTAAAGCTAGCTCAGGTATGGATACATGTACTGCAATCACACCTCTGTATTTCATTGCAGACATAGCCTGAAGTACTACAGTTGATTAGAAAAAAAATCCAATACAGAAGAGAAACAAGCACAAAGACAGAGAGGAATTAGAGGGAAACTCTGCGTTAAGATTCTGCCCAGTCAATCCTCAGATCACTGAGGAAAAATTAAGAGTTAGCAAAAACCAAGCAAAAATAATTGGTCATTAAATGTCATAAATCATAAAAGGTCATCAAAGAAAGCACATTACTGAAAGAAGCACCAATCTTGAGGATCTTCATCCAGTTCAATTTACTGCCTTAATTAAGTTTCAGTTCACATTGTGTTTCCTTAAAAATACTTTGTGTGTTCTTAGCAGGTTTGTCTTCTACTGGTTAAGATAAAATAAATCATTAACTTTCCTCTGCTGTACAGGTCATTAGGCAGCATGGCCACTTGATCCTGATACCTCAGTTCTCCATGGCAGTAAAGAGAGAGGTGTCATTTGTACCAGGAAAAGTGTTTACTCTAGGTGACTTATCTCATTTCAAGGTGCCAATTTGAATATTATTTTGTTTGAATTTCCTCCTGTGGATGTTGGACATGAGAATGTAGCAGTGGCAGTGGAGCTTAATTCAGGTATGTCCAAAAACCTTCAGACCCACAGATTAAAGCTATTATTAGCTTATAAAATAAGTTAATAACAAATATGCAAACAAGTGCCAGTATTTCAATATTTTCCTTTAATTAGTCATCTGTGACTGGGCTCATCACTTTTAGAGATTTTACTGTTTGGAAAGAGAAAAAATATATATTTTCCTCTATAAGATCTGATATTTCTCTACAGATAATTCACTGCAGTCAAACATCAGGTTGTTTCTTTCTTTTTTTTTTTACAATCAACATTTCCCTAGAAGACTGTGAAGTTTTTTCTTGTCTAGTAATAAAATACAACAAAAATATTATTACCATTCTTATGTTATCACCCAATAGGCATATTCAATATCTACACTTTAGTCAGTATTAGATTGTATACAGTCCATACAATTAGAATGAACGATTATGTGTTGACAGATCTCTGCACTGCTCTTTTTTCTCATTGTCGATTTTGTGTTTCGAAAAGTATACATACTTTTAAACACTTTACAATGGGAATTCCACTTATATATTGAAAATTTTGCATGCCATAATAAATAAATACGAATTTCRTAGAGGTTGTAGAAATGTGGAAACTGACCTCAAGAGATCATGTAGTTCATTGAACTGAATCAGAATTAAGCTCAGCTACAAAGCTAAATTTCAGCAAAGCAATACTTGCCTTAAATTCATTTGCTTCACAACTGGAACTCTGCTTTTTAAAACAGATTTCCTATAGAGACCAGTAGTTAATGAAAAGGAAGGTGCAGTATAAAAGTACAGATTTGCTGCACACAACAAATGTCAATAGACAATACCACTAGCATTTTACTGCTTACTTCCTTTATAGGAATTGCATACCTTTTCCCAGATTAATATTAATAGATTTAATTACTTAATTTTACCACAGGCAAAACCTATTGTATTTTCAAATTGTCTGAGCAAGCAAGTAAAATAGTGTAGAAGGAGTGAGAACTTTCATCCAGAATAACAACACATAAAATATTGAATTAAAATACTTATTGTATTGAAATCTACCAATGCCTCACAATACATCCTGAAGTTATTCCTTTTTCAAAAAAATTAAGAGTATGCCGTATCATAACTGCAGATACAACTACCCTCTAACTCTGGTAGAAAAGGAGGATAAATTCCAAAACTAACACAGACTTGGTCCAGACCACTCGGTCCAAGAAGTGTCCCTTGGCCCGTGCATACCTGCATATAACCATGCTTGTTCATTTTTTGAAATGAAACTGAAAAAGCCATATAACGCTGTGCTATGTCAAACCATGTGGATATACTAGCTCCTGCTTCCACCACGCTGGAGACTTTTGCACTGCCCACCATTGCATAGATATACCATAAGTCACTTCTTCTAATGATAAATAATTATTATATTTATGCTTCCCTTCACTAAATCATACAGGCTCATTGCCAAAATTAGTCTTCTCTCTTACTCTCTCCCACACATTCCAGTTCTTTTACTGCATCCTTTTCTCACTTGTAACTCACCAGCTTTATGAACCCTGCCTCAAACTTAACATGTTGTACTTGAGGTGCAAGAATCCTTTCCTCTTTGCAAATGCTTTTGTCTAATAACACTAAGTAGTTTGCAATGGTTCGCTTAGGTGACACTCAGCAATGATACAAATCATCATCACAGTAATTTCACACAGAAAAAGGAAGTCGGAAACTATGAGATAATTTATCAAGGTCACAGAAGTTAAGTATACATAATGCTTTAGAATCAGCTGGCCTATCTCACACTTCAGGGTATTAGATGATCTGTATCCTGTGGCACTGCCCTAAAAGGCCCATTTCCTCATTGCTCTCAGGATTACTGCATGGTGAAACCTTGATTCATAGGAAATAAAATCTGAAAACCTTAATGTGATTAACCTGAATAGAATCCAGGTGGTCCTCTGATTCAAAATATTATTCCTTGATCCTTTGAGATGCTAATTGACTCAACTTAGCAAAAATGAACAGACTTTTTCCATGAAAAATGATGGTTTATATCAACTTTCTGAGTATTCAGATGCCAACAGTACTTTGATTCTAGAGTAGGACATTAAGTAATTTTCTGAGATATCTTCTTCCTTCAAGATTTCTTTTTATCTGAGGCAGAGTGAGATTCATCCTGTCAGTGTCTGATGTATCTTTTCTTGTCTTGGATTATACTATATAAAAAGGTGCCTACAGAAACAGGATGAACTGAAATTTAACCATTTTGAATTATGAGAAAGAAAAAGAAAACAATACTTCGAATATTGTATAATTTTACTTTTCACATCTAACTCTGCTTAAAAAGGTATTTCCAAAATAGGTAGCTATAATATTCTGCTCTTCGGAAAACTCGGTGCTACTTTCAGATTTGCATGTATAACAGGAATATTTGTAAAATGCACCRTATTTGAATAACGAGAAAATGAGTTAACTTGAATAGCTTTCATGGGCAATGTCAGTTGCGGTAGAAGTGTGCCTGCCTTATCTTGCAATATTTCTCCTGTCTAAATCACATGGGCTACCTGTCCACATGAGAGAGAGTTGCATTTCCATAGCTTTTTAGAAGTCTTTCTGCTGTTCAGGCTGATGTACCACAGATAAGTGGATCTTTGTTCTGGCAATGAAAATTAAATTAATTTAAAATTTACCAGGAATAGGCTCAATTAAGGGTCATGACCTAACATGGTGGTATATGAAAGCCATTCATTTTTTTAAAAGTTAAGAAATTTTCTATGATTTGGGGAAATTCCAAATATAAATCAAAATGTCTGAAATTTATCTGTAATTATTTTTGGAAATCAACTGAAAGAAATAATTGCCTTTCCCAATGCCATTATTTCAATCAGATATCTGTGGATTGAATCAGTCTCTCTTTTCAGTAAATCCTATAAGATGACAAAGGCACTTTAAGTAAAGACTGGATAGCTTTCTAAAATGTATGCTCTAGTTCAAGCAGAAGTTATTAGGTTTAGTGCAGGAATTACATAGGTAAAATTCTCTGGCCTGTATCATGAAGAGAGTCAAACCAAGTGATTGTGCTGGTCCCCTCTGCCCTTAATACTTACCTTATTCAGAGCAATTTTTTGTTTTTACATAAGGTGAAATCATTTCATGCAGGAAAGTGTATGCAAGTGCATTTATCTGGAGTCACAAAGTTAGGGGATTCTCCAGTATTCATGCAAGTAATCAACACCAGGTATCCAAGGATTAATACAAAAGGAGGCCACACACTGACCTGTCCAGCTGATTTTTTTTTCTCCTTCCTGTCAGTATCCGTAGTCTCCTGGCTAGTCTCAGCTACCAGCAAACACTAGCTTGGATCAAGTGAGACCAGCAAAATGCTATGTTATGGTCACAACATTCACCTTTATTTTATCCCCTTTCTGCAAGAAATTCTCTTGTGCAAGAAAAATTGTGCCTTCTGTTTTGATCATTATTGAGCCTACACATTAGTAATTCTTTCAGAACAAGGACATCGGAAAGGGGAAGAACAGATATTTCATGCACAGTGTAAGCAGTCAGACAAAATACCATCCAAAACCTGCTGAAATAAGCAACAATTTAAATCAGATTATTGTTCCAACTCTGGCTCAGAAAAAGGTCACACAATTACTTCTCTAATAGAGCCTAGTATAGCAATTATGTCATCTAATGATAAATTTCTCTTGGAAAGTTTGTCCCAGTACAATGGTTTCCATGGCTGCACTGGCTCAAGTGACTAAGGCTTCATATCCAGGCAGAAAGGAAGAGACAGATGTAATTGCAGGTAAGTGGCATGTGGGGCCCAGTTTGTTATCTATAAACATGGCATTGTGTAACATGAATTTGATACCTGATTCAACAAAACTCCTGAAGATATGAAGCAGCTGTGAAGCAGATCACCCCCCTCCATCTCCCCCTAGCTGGTTTCCTTTTCCAAAGGAAAAAGGACAGGATGATGGAGTAAAGTTGGTGAAAGAGGATTATTTTGCAGGAACAAATAAAATATTTACTCTCAGCAAAAAGAAGCAAGCAAAAATGACAAACCAGCTTAAAGCTGAAGATTCCTTATAACTAAGGCTTAAAGTCTGACTGCAAATGAAGGTTCGATGGTAGCTCTGATGGGTGCATATCTGAGTTCTTTATTCCACCTAGCGATATCAAAGTGAGGATGCAGTGCAGTGGCTTGGTTAGTGCACCAGATAAGATGAGCTAGAGTCAATGCAAGTGATATTCAGCAGGATCCTCTGTTCTAAAAATCAAATGTAGGGATTCAAATCATTTTGAGGAAAGGACTGTGTCCACAGACAGTCTTTGCAACATAAATAATGATGTCCCCTTATAGAGCAGAAAACTTAGAGTGAACACAAAAGTTACCTAAATTTAACTGGTGAAATGAAAAGGGAGATTTTAAATCAGGAAGAATATTTCTGAGGTATAGTCCTCCTATAAAGAGAGGATGAAAGGAAGAACTAGAATTGAAGCCCAAGCAGAATGCTGGTTTCTTTGTAATACAATATGTATACTCAGAATATTTAATCTTTAAGACATATATCCTTCATTTTTCCTGTAAACCATTGTAAAAGCATAAGGCTCTGGCACTGGAGAATTCATAGAGTTTCATTTCCTGACTTTCTCCCCTACTCATAGATTTTAGCGTTATCAAAGGCAAGGAGTCTGAATTATTTCTACGTGTTTACTGCCAAGGGATTTTTGTAAAGCCCCTACCTTTTTCTCATTAAGATTTTTGTAAGGAAAACTTTTGATTGTATCTCCAGAACAGGTTCAGACAAACTCTTAATTAAAACCAAGCTAAAAATTAAGCTAGTACTTTTTGTGGTAGGGAGCAAAATTAAAAAAATTAATATATTCAGTATATGAATTGTTCTACTGATAATGACCATTTGAAGGTAAGCTTGATCCATGTGATATTATTGTTGCCAATTTAGACCCCAATCTCAGAAAACATTATTTTTCAAAACTCAATTTGCCTGTCAAAGTGAAAAGATGCAGAAGAGAGAAGGCAGAGAAGGAAAAAAAAAAAAAAAGATGCAAGCTGGAAATGCTGCATGCAAACAAGGAATTCTGAGAATCCATAGGCTAATTTTTCTTTTATTTCCTGAGTAAGAAAATCAAGAGGTGGTAGGTTGTGGAAACACTTAAAATGTCAGCTGAATATAAATAGGAAACAAGAAGAGTTAGTTTATTTGTGGTCTGGCTTTGCAATTTCTAGGAATCTGTTATTCTATACCCCGTTAGCAATGACAAATAGAAATGTTAGAATGATCTCTAAGTATGGTTTGTTGTAGCCAGTCGAGCTTAGCTTATCTGTATGGAAAAGAGCTGCTTGGTGATAGTCTAGCATGCACTATAATGAAGTAAAATATCTTTTCATTGATTACCACCATGCCTTTATACATGCCATTGTTGCTATGTTCTTCCACTACAATTTTCATGACTTTGACACATCCTGAATTATATCGTGTCACCATCATTGAAAATACCACAAACAAGCAGTATAGGCTTTCTGCCAACTAAGTGTACTTGCAGACTTGTGAGAATTTGCCCAATTTGGTAAACCCGCTGACATTTTCAGTTGCTTTATTTGAGAAATTTTCTCATATATAAGGAATCTCCTAAAGCTTTCAGGGAAGACTGGATTTCATTATGTGAAACTCAGCCTTAAGAGAGGTAAAGGAATTTTGTGGTCAGAGGTGATTTATACAGGTCACTTGTGGTACTTGCACCAGTCCTGGAGAGAACAGAAGGAAAGATGACTTTAGCCTAAATAAGCAACAACAAAAGTAAACCAGTATGCAGATGGGAAGACCTTATGTTCAGAATAAGTAAGAATGACTTAACTGTTCCTTTTACTAGTTCATATATTTATTTATAGTAGTTTCTGTGCTGTGTTGCACCAAACAGCTCAGAGCATCCCCATTAGTGTTTCCATAAACCACAAACAAAATCAAGCCACCAATTAAATTAAGTTCAAGTCAAACAATGCACTGTCCATTGACTTCAAWAGCAGTTTTAACATCAGGAACCTCCTGATACAGGTGATTAAGAAGCCTACAAGGTAAGATGCCATACTGGACCTCATTCTTAGAGACAAGGAAGAACTGTTTGGGGATGTGAAGGGCAGCCTTGGCTGTAGTGACCATGAGCTGGTGGAGCTCAGGTCCCCCCTAAGAGAAGGGAGCAAGGCAAATAGGAGCATCCCAGCCCTGGGCTTCATGAAAGCAGATTTTGGCCTGTTCAAGGACCTGTTTGGAAGTATCCTATGGGATATCACCCTGGAGAGATGAGGGATCCAAGAGAACTGATTGATTATTAAGGATCATCTCCTCCAAGCTCGAGAATGGTTCATGCCAACATGCATGAAATCAAGCAGAGGCAGCAGGAGGCCTGCATGGATAAACAAGGAGCTCCTGACTAAAAAATGTAAAAAGGAAGCATACAAKAGGTGGAAGCAGAATCAAGTAACTGGGGAGCAATATAGAGATACTGTGTAGTCGTGCAGGTATGGGGTTAGGAAAGCCAAAACCCACCTTGAGTTGAATCTGGCAAGGGTCATGAAAGGCAACAGGAAGGGCTTCTACGGGTAAATCAGCAGCAAAAGGAAGCCTAAGGGGAATGTGGGCCTGCTGCTGAATGGGGCAGAGGACTTGGTGACAAGGGACACAAAAAAGGCTGAGGTACTCAATCAGCCTTTACTGATATGATTTGTCTTCAGTACCCAGGTCTCTGGGAACAGTGAAGAAGTCCAGATCAAGGAAGACTTAAGCTTGCTGGCAGAGGATCAGGTTAGTGAACATTTAAACAAACTGGGAACAAATTCATGGGACCTGATGGGCTGTACCCAAGAATACAGCAGGAGCTGTTCAATGTCATTGCATGGCCACTCTTGATTATCTTTGAAAAGTCATGGTGATCAGGAGAGGCTCCTGGAGACTGGAAGAAAGCAAATGTCACTCCTGTCTTCAAGGAAGGCAAGAAGGAGTATCAGGGGAGCTACAGGCCAGTAAACATCACCCCAATTCCTGGAAAGGTGATGGAGCAAATAATCCTGGAAACCATTTCCAAAAACACGAAGGACAAGATGAAGATTGTGAGTAGTCAGAACAGATTTGGGAAGGGGAAGTCATGCCTGACCAACATGACAGCTTTCTATGACAAGATAATTGTTTTGATGGATGAGAGAGAGTAGTGGATGTTGTTTATCTTGACTTTAGCAAGGTTTTTGACACTGCCTTTCATAGCATCCTCATAGACAAACTAAAGTACAAACTAGATAAGTGGACAGAGAGATGGACTGATAATTGGCTGAACTGCCCATCCCAAAGGGTAGTGATCAGCTGCACAAAGTCCAGCTGTGATCAGTCACTAGTGGTGTCCTTAGGGTTCACCACTGTTTAATATCCTCATTAATGACCTGGAGGGTGGGACCAAGAGTACCATGAGCAAGTGAGCAGAGGATTCAAAACTGGGAGGAGTGGTTGACAGACCAGATGATTGTGCTGACATTCAGAGGGACCTCAACAGACTGGAGAAATGGGAAGAGAGGAACCTCATGAAGTTCAACAAAGGGAAATGCCAAGTCCTGCACCTGGAGAGGAAGAACCCCATGCACGAGGATGGGCTGGAGGCCAAGGACGGGAAAGCAGCTTTGCAGAGAAGGACCTGGGGGTCCTGGTGGACAACAACWTGACCATGAGCCAGCAATGTGCCCTGGCAGCAAGAAAAACCAACAGTATCCTAGGCTGCATTAGGAAAAGTGTTGCCAGCAGATTGAGGGAGGTGATCCTTTCCCTCTACTAAACACTGGTGAAACTACACCCAGAGTGCTGTCCAGTGCTGGGGTCCCCAGTACAAGAGAGACATGAATGTACTGGAGCGAGTCAGCAAAGGGCCACAAAGACAATTAAGCAACTGGAGCATCTGCCATACAAGGAGAGACTGAGAGAGCKGGGACTGTTAAGTCTCAAGAAGAGAGGGCTCAGGGGGATCTTATCAATGTGTATAAATACCTGATGGGAGGAAACAAAGGCGAAGGAGCCAGGCTCTTCTCAGTGGGGCCCAGTAACAAGACAAGAGGCCAATGGGCACAAATTGAAATACAAAAACTTCCATTTAAACACATGAAAAAGCTTCTTTAGGGTGAGGGCAGTCAAACACTTGCAGAGTTTGTCCAGAGGGATTGTAGAGTCTCCATCCTTACAGTTAGAACCCAACTTACTTAGAACCCAGCTGAACGTGGTCCTGGAGAACCTGCTCTAGGTGACCCTGCTTCAGCACGGGGGTTGGACTAGATAACCTCCAGAGGTGCCTTCTACCCTCAGCTATTCTGTGCCTGTCCAGCTGCCCCTATAAAGAATTGATTAGCAGTAAGTGACTGTCTATGTAAAGTATTCCTCAGTGGAAGAGTTTTGACATAGCTACTTCTTGTTGTTAAATTTTCTCTAATACGGATTTTTTCTCCAGTGTGGTTGCACGTTTAGTATCATCTTTAAGCAATAAGACAATGATATTGTTTTGCAAAGTTTTAATAGCATTGCCTTCAGCAGTGTACACCCATTTTTGAAAATGTATTTTTTTATATCCTGAGTGAAAAATGTTTACAAATGGAGACATTAATAAAACACTTATTAGCATAAACCTGTTAACATAAATTGCAGTTTGCTTTTTCTGAGTCCTGATTTTAATGAATAAACCTTTACATTTTTTAAATCGATTTAGATGATATATTGTGTATACCTGAGACCTGTCCTTTATGGGACCTTGTGACTTAAAATAAAACAAAACAGTAGAAGAAAATAAAAACAATTAGATTGAAATTTCCAAGCCATGTCACTGCCTTACTGCATAGTGCCACCTGCTGGCCAATATAAACAAATTGAACGTTTGAAATATTTATTTGAAGTCCCTAACGTGATTACAACACTGAGGAAAAGAAGTAAGGGAGCAGAATGATGGACAAGTCATATTCTGACCTTTAAAACAATGCTAACTTTCCTTTTAACATGTGTTGAGTGTTAAAAAAAAAAAGAAAGCACTCAGCTAGTACCAGTTTTCCCAGTTTAATCCCCTCTTTTTTCCAAAATGATTTTAATATTAAATGAAAAGGAATATTCATATTTTTAGTTAGTTTCACAACTATTTAAAAACTGGAATTTTCACAGAAATCATGATTTCTGTTGACTAGCCATAAAACCTATAAAGCTTTCAGTAGGGATTCAGTGAGCCCTATGACAAATAACTACAACTTTATAGATATGTATATATTGCATTTGAAGCTGCTAGAGAATACCCTTCCCATGCAAGATTACTTCCTATTCCTGTGTCACTGAAGCCATTAACAGAATGATTTCTAGTTCTGCTGGAGAACTTTCTATATCCCTTTTGGGATAAACTAAAGATACAGTGAATCTCTGTATGTTTTTCGTGTGTGCATGCACACGCATGTGTGTACGTCTGCGTTGGCTTCCATTCTACATGTCACTGTGGCTGGATTAGTTTACCAGGAGTTA
The DNA here is from genome assembly GCF_003343035.1 of Apteryx rowi. Classification (NCBI taxonomy): domain Eukaryota; kingdom Metazoa; phylum Chordata; class Aves; order Apterygiformes; family Apterygidae; genus Apteryx; species Apteryx rowi. Next base: position 3,023,968 of record NW_020451060.1, on the reverse strand, counting down.
TTTTACATGTTATATACAAACAAACTAGGCTGTGTTCATGGTACTTCATAACTGAAAGATCTTCCAATTTCATGGTATCTAAATATTTAAAAGATAGAGCTAAATCCACAGGGCACAATCAAACTCAAAACCAGTTCCTATTGCTGCTTAATTTGGCAAGTGTACCTCAAGTACCCTAGGAATTTAGATTTCTGTCATGCAAACATATGCAAAAGAGCCTTTTCTCCTTGTTTCCACTTTGTATTTCAAGCAAGATTCTCCAACTAGAAGAACCTTTGTCTTTTGCTGACCTTTTCTGAGGGACATAATCTATAGCTACCCTAACAATACCCCTACTGAAGAAGGCAACAGGTAGCAGAGAGAAATAGTTAAAACACACCTAAAAATCCTAACAGTCACCTCCCAAAGAGTAATGCTTAAATACTGTTTCATGCTTAAACACTGTTTCAGAAGCTAATAATCAGTTTTTCTGCAGTAGAAAAGATCTAGTGCTTCAGTTGCTGAAATCTGTGAATCCTTGTTGTTAAGCTCTTCCCACATAGGTGTCTGACTTCAAACTTGGGTTTTTTTAAACAGTGCTTGCTTTTGAATACTTTTTTTTTTTTTTGCTAACACCCATGCTGAATGTCATTCACAAAAATATACTGTAGTTACCCTCAGCTCAATTAGCAATAGCACAGTTTTAAAGAAAAAATATGGAATGATAATATCCAGTCAATTTTCTGACTCAATATTTTAGATATTTAACTCATTTTCTTCTTCCATGTTTCAAGATGCATCTTGTAAGGTAAATGAGTGAAAAGAATTTTTTTTTTTTTAACTGAAATAAAAGGGTCATAAATCTCAGATTTCAAGCTATCTGTGTTACTGGGCTGTCAAATATAGAAATGTGTCGCCAGAGGCCAGGGTGTCTCCATCCTCGGAGACATTCAGAACTGGACTGGACAGAGCCTTATGCAGTCTTGCACCTGCTTTGAGCAGGAGGTTGGACTATATAACCTCTGGAGGTCCCTTCCAAAAAAATTATTCTATGAGTCTGTACCCTGAGTTATGCACATCAAAACAATGCTGCGTGTTTTGAGGCCCAGGGTCATTCATTACTTAGCAGATGCTAATGATATGAGGGACGTAGCTGACATTTTTCCAGAGAAGGAAATCACATGCTTAAAATTCTGCCATTAAATCTGACTGACATTTACTTTGAAGCTCAAGGTGCCAAATGCAAAAGTTACAATGATAATTTTGCAGGTATTTTCCATGACAGAGCATATGTTTCAACTCAACAATTATGATCAAATCATCCACTGATGTTCAGAAAACCAGAGGAGATTAAAAGATTTATAGAAAAAATTATTGCCTTTACACGTCAGATTCTTCATTATCTTCTGAAGAGAAGGGGTAAATCAGCTACTCTGAGAGAATATTACAGGTGGGAACCCTTACCACATAGATGGCCCTTCATCCAAAGACATCTAGACAGGCAGCAAAAGTAGCCAGTTCTTCCATCTTCCATGGTGTAGTCTGGCTTTTCTAATTCAGGATAACAGGTCTGTTCACATATGTTAATACTATCAGATCTTCTCTTTACTAAAACTTTTCCAAGTAAAACATCTCCTCCCTGTTTCTCCTTATCCTCTCCCTGGGAAGTAATCAGAAGGCCAGCAACACTACATTATCATACAAAAGAGTGTGGTCAGAGCATGTACTAAAAACACAAAAACTCGCATTAAAATGTCTGACTTGGTGAGCTTTATCTTCCAGACTTTGAATATTCAGCTTTTATTGCCAGGTTTCTAATGGGATTTTGTTTCTTTTTAAATCCCCAGACCTGTGCTGTACAAGCAGTTCTGGGGACCAGCTGTTACAGCAATATGTATTTAAGCAGGGATGATTAGAGATAAACAGAAAATAGTGTTCCCTTCCTGTGAAAATTCCTGAGTTTTAAGTCTTACAGTTTGTAGTAGGAGGAAGCAAATATTTGACTCAAAGTTTCCCATTTTAAAAACAAACAAAAAAAATAGAAAAAAATGTAGAATAAACAGTAATCAATCATCACTGCTCTTGCTTGGAAAATTTGAAATTAAAATTATACCAAACCGTAAAATATCACCAGTATAAACCTTGCAAAAGCTTTCCTAAACCATAGACCTCAGCTTTCTTTTGAAGCCATTTTTTTTGTCACAGTGATTCTAAGTAAAATCACCATCATTAGAAAACTCATCTTTCACATCTTCTGAGAACACCATAACCATAAAGTCAACTTCTATTTCATTCTCCACTGTTCTATAGTATTTTTTTTTTTAATACAGTGCAGAGAAATAGTTAGACAAGTTTGCTCTCCGGTAGCCAGAACAGTTGCTTGTGACACCTATATGTTATAGGTACGCCATTCAAGACATGAGATGTCCTTGGCCCCAAGTATAAGGATACTGGTGTTTGTCACATGATTTTAATAGGGAAATATTTTGTAGCACTGTAATGGCACTGCCGGACACATAGATATAAACGTTTTACATAAGTTTGTGAGCAAAGTGATTACTGAAGAAGCAAAGATTTGTGTGCTCTCTTTCAGGTGGCATGGGAAAACATGTCAGCAGCAACCAGAGAAACAGGATTTGCAACATAAGAGACAAAGAACAAGGGACTGCGAATAGGGGGAACATGCTGAATATGTGAGAAAGATGACAGAAAAATTAACAAATAAATCAATAATAGGAAAAAAAAGGACACGCATCATTAGGAGCAGATGAGATTCTTTCCTCTCTCCCCCGCTGTTTTGGAAAGGGATGGAACAGGACAGGCAGCATAACAACATAAACAAGGAACACTGGGGGGAAGAAAGTCTCCCACTTCGGTTCCAACTTTCCTTGTCAAAAAGCTCTCAAGCCTGATCACCCTGACCTCCAAGAACCACCAAGGACTGTAGCCAGAGTTAGCTATACAGCATCTCCTCTGTGTGTTGAACACTTGCAGCCAATTTATGATATAACTGTTAAGGACTAACAGCTCTGTATATATAGGGATAAGTAAGGGCAATGTGCAAGAACTAACCATTAGCACAAAGTGTATTGTTAAAGAAGGTTAGTCTGATAAAGTTTTGTTTTAAAGTTTAAAACTGGAGTGATTTATCAGTCTTCTAAATACTCACATCACAATGATTTCCAAATCCCTGATATACGCATGTACACAAACATGTGTGTATTCATATACATATATATAAACACACACACATACACTCAGCTGTAAAATTCCAATTACTGAAGCAAACATGCATTTTGGAGATAGGAAAAAATAACAAAAAGGATCAAAGATCAAATTAGATTCTCTCTGTATATACGCGCAGACACAGACACACACACACACACACACACATATATACACATATGCACACACATATATGTTTTTTTCCTTTTAAAAAAAGCTTTCCTAACTGACCAGCTAACATATTGACTAAACAGACCACAAGCAGTACAGACTGAAATCTATCCCATTGGTTGCAGCCATTAGTTCTCTGGAGTTAACTTGGCCTTCTTCCTGAATTACTGAGGTAAAGCCCAGAATTTACCATCACTGCATTTATATTTTTCATCTTTGTATTGATGATGCAAAGATTTATTTTGCACCACCTCTACAGAGTGAAGCAGTGCTGCTGTAACTGCTTTGTTGAATGGTGTGCTAAATAATACTTGTCCTGCCCATGCTTTTTTTAAAATTCTGTCATACTTACATTTGCAAGAATGTTCTACTCTTTGATAGACAGTAGTTACCTCATTATTAAGAAATTCTTTCTCCCTAAGAAGGCTAACTGTAGGTATCTGATCTAGGATTTTGGCTGTGCACCAATTTTCATGGACACAAGGGCTATGCTAACTCTCTAAAGTGCCATTTGCAAACTGTTTTTCCTTGCAGTTTTGTTCACAGGAATTGAAAGTAAACCATCTCCTGAAGGTTCACTTGGAGGTTCGAATTCAAGTTATCTTCACATTTTTATCTTGATTTTAATTTAGCCACTATTCTGTCACCAGCTAGTGCTGGTGGCTGTAAAGAAAAGATTAGCAGTGCTCAGGAGAAGCATAAGTAACTTTGCAAAATAAAGATATGCTTTGTATTAGCTCTTTGCATTAATGGTTGAAGACAATACAATAGATAGGAACACCACAAAAATGGTAGCCACTAATAACTTTCTGTACTTTTCCTGTTTTCTTGTAAATGCAATGTGCAAAAATGAAAAATGGTATTCAGTGACAGCTGCAAGCCTATAGTAAGAGACAATGTGAAATTGTACTGTTCCCAGGAATTGCTTCAGGATATATTCTGAATCATATCAGTTTAAATGCTTCAAGGAAAGCCAATCAGTTTAGCCGCTATACTACCCAGGGAAAGAATGTAGCATATGTTACCCCAGATCTTCTGGACCATGACTACAAAATATGAATATAGCCTAAACCTGATACTTCTCCAGATTGAATAACAGAAGGAAAAAAAAAAATCTGCCACTGTGAAGTACAAACAGTGGAATGTTTATTTTTATTCTAAACTGAAGACTATTTCTACTCTAAATATATTTTACTCTGTATTTTTCCACGTTTCTCTCCAGACTTTCATCACTCTCCTTATTACTTCACTCTGTCTACTAAAAAGTAAAATTGTGGAATACCTGTTTCTTGCACCTTAGGCTAGTGTAATTCTTTCTTTTCTGTGTACAACTTAGTATGGATAGCAACTTAAGCCTGATATTGTTCTTTTATCCTGCTGGATAGTATGCTTATTGAATTAAGAAAGCAGTCCTGTACCAGCTGCACACACCTGCTGTGCCTATAACAGTATGCTTTATCTGAACTGTATAATCCTTCTCTAATAAGCGTGACAGAAAGAAAGAGATGCTAACAAAGTAAAAAACATGGGATCTATATAACTAATTAAATTTTTTTCCAATTACAGCACAGCACTAGGCATAACTAAAACTCAGTATTAGAAAATACCCTAAGACCAGTGTTGATGTGATTTTCAGAATATTTGTTCTGGATATAGATCAAYAGTAAATACCAAATTCACTTTAAGCCCATTTTATTACTTACTGAGGGATTCACTGCAACAGCATGTTCAGTTCCACAGATGGACTATGGGGCCTTTCTTTCTCAGTTTGACACAAGTTCAGTCTGCAGGTAAACCTTTCTTCACCGGGGTCTGAAATTTCCTCAAGGAGTACTCAGATCCCACTGTTCTTCACACAGTTTTGTTGCCATAGGGCAAAAATGCACCCGTGTCCCTGACTCCTATGCTAGATGCCTCTAACACTGCATTCATTCACATCTTATCTCTGAGACAGGCTAAACTGTGTCTACATGTTAGACATTTAGCACAAAAATTCCCACTGGTCCTACCAATAGTTCAGCTGCATCAGGACCAATCCAGCCATTGGTAAATATTTTGGAGCCGATGGAGTCTTAGGGCTGCTTTTGGCTGGAGCAGCCTTAGCTCCAAACAGTTCTCTTGCTGCAACATCTGAATGTGCATAAGGCCTGAGAGAGAAGATTATATCCAGTACTAAGCTCCAGGAATGAGGCAGCATTTCATTACATTCAGCAATGAACATTTAAACACTGTTTGCTGCTGTAAGATACAGTTGACCTGCATTGGAGATGAAGTTCTGCACTAAAGCCAAGTGCCTGATCAAGCAGGAAAGGAAAGTAGATGGACACTAGGATGTTTCCAGATTGCTAGCACAGTATACAGCTGAGATTATTACTGCAGTTTTCAGCAGCAGATGTATTCACTCCCCACGGTAGCAGTGCCGCAGAGGCGCAATGATTCCCAGATGAAGTGAAGATAAGCTTCTGGTTTCCTTTATGTAGGTCTCATTAGGAGGACCACTTTGCCACACTGTTTATCAACCTGATGAGAATGAATTTTCTGTGTTCTGGGTATAAAAAATATAATCAGGACATGAAGCCAGGGAGGAAAAAAAAATGTAGTAGTTTCTCACATCCTTTTCTATATTGCAGTATTTGGAGAATCACAGCTAAACACTTTGTTTTCATCTTTAGAGCATTTAGCCAACATTAGCTAATTAACTTAAATGCCACCCTCTTCATGGCCTTCTTACCAAGCAGACAATGAGGCTTGCCTTCCATGTCCTAGTGTTTCTCCCCAGTGAATGTTCCAAGAAAAACAGAGATAATTGCAGCCTTCTTAATCTAACCAAACCAACAATAAAAGATACAATAAGTGGGTGTGAATTTTCGTGATCTTATATAAATCACCATAAAATGACTATAAATGTATACATGAAAATTATGTAATTTTTTTCCTCTTGCGTTTTCTGATAATAATGTAATTGGTTGTGTTTATTGATAAGTAAGGTGCACCAGGAGTGAAGTATGGAAGGAATACCAGCAGAAAAGCTTCTGGTTCTTTCCCCAACACAGATTTTTAACTCCTAGCTCCATTTTACAGAAGAGAGAAAATGGTGTTATCAGGAGTTATTGTGAAATTGACTGTGATAACTCATATGGTAACTAAGCCACTACCGCTCACCACCAGGATAATTACACTCCCTGCCATGCTATATCTTCTATTTTTATATAATTTAGAAAAACTAGTGATGGATAAATAATGTATTTATCTAAGCTGTTCAAGAGCAAAGGGTTGAACTACACATACAGGAAGACTGACTAGAGGGGAAAAAAGTAGCAGCATGAATGATGCTAGAGGATGCTGGGTACTCTAAACTTTCTATATAGGTACAGCCAAACCTTTGAAACTATGGAACACATAAAAGATGTAGAAGAAACAGGAACTATCCATTTGTCATGAATGAAGTCAAAGGCAAAACTCACTCTGACTTCAATCATCAGGATTTCCCCACACACTCCCCAGTGGCTGTCTCCAAGGAAGGTGCACATCTTAAATTCTGAAATGGTACTTGGCAATTACAACCCAGTCATTGGCTAGAATATATCTAAGGCTAAATGGAAAACAACATCATACTCCAGAAACTGACTGGAGAAAATATCAATCTTTTGCTGTGCCCTCCCATCTTCCAATCAATATTTAAGATTGACTGTTTTTTTTATCAGGACCTGATCCTAAAGAAACAGTAGCCTACTGAATTACAGCAATCTCTCCCCGGCCAGTGATAGGCCTGAATGCATAAATAAGTTAACATGGGCTAGACTAGGCCTTTCAGTAACTGGTATTTGCCCTTCAAGGCAGGTGAAGTTGCCTTGGGTAATAGTAAGCACTTGTGCAGTGAACAAACAGAACCCCCAAACAGAAGTAGGTTATTTAATTCTTTTTTTTGTTCAGTCCCTTCGTTCTGTACAGTTACACCCAAAAYTCCCAGACAGACAGGATACAAAAATAGATGAAGCCCGGCTCTGATCCTGTATGACAGTTTTTTATGTTCTCAGTTGGATTAAAGTAATTTCACTCAAGTATATCAGTTTTCAGATTCCAGCTCTTAATTCTCAGCTCACTGCCTGGGAAATGAACGGGTTTTATGTTCTATTTTCAAAGGCAAAAAGTCTGGAACCACTGCAGCATCAGTGCTGTGCTTGGAAACAGGACTGGTGGTCCTGAGCGTTAGTCGCACTGCACTGCTTGTCTGGTCGCACAGCCCAAACTGTTATCAGAGCCTAAACTCAACACTGCTAAAGGGTRGAGTGGAATTTGGCCCTATCGGTCCATGGGCTCTTGGGATGCCCTTGAAACTAAGGACTAGGAGGATGCAGAAACTGGCAGAGATTAAAAAGACTTTCTYTTCTGCACTGCCAGGTAAGACTATGGTGCAAAGGTATTCTAACCAGCTAAGAGCTTGACTTATTACTTCTGTATGAATTATTTTGATTTTTTTTAATATTATTTGTGTCTGAATAGACATTAAACATCTATATGAATCATACAGAAGACAGATATTAGGTACATTAGGAACAAACATTCAGGCTGCCACCAGTTCACATACATATCACTAACACTTTGAGCTATTTCATTAATATCAAATGCTGGTGTAAATTATATGCCAATAAATTGTGGTGGTGTTTTTGAATTAATATCTGGAGTACAGTGTTAAATAAAGTATGACATAATTCTGTCCTGTGATAGAAATGTCCTCTATCTGTTAATAAATTGATCTTTTGATACCAAAAATCACAGTCCATTAAAATTCTATTTCTTGAATCAGTTTATAAATTCCTTTATTTTAGCTCCCTAACTTTCCAAGTTCAAATGTATAACAACCTTGACATCCTGAAACTGTAGAACTAAAAAAACTTTTGTCAAAGGTGGCGTAAAAACAGGAGCAGTGCCTTCCACATCATGGAAACTTAAAATCCATTTTCATTCTTTTAGTCTGTTCTTTTGTTATTCAAAAGCATATTATATCTGGACAAAATTCTGTCCCACAAATGCAATATGGTTGTGTCAGGGTTAAAAAAAAAAAATAGCTACCTCTGATAGCATGTTCTTTCATGTAGAGCTAGTAAAATATTTGCCCTGTCTATTGTAAATCACAGTATTCCAGATGATAAGCAAATAGATTTTGATTCTAAAAAGAAAAAAGAAAAAAATGACATTGCCAGTAAAAACAGTGAGCTAGAGCAGTTAAAGTTTGCTATGATAAGTGAGACAAGACCCTACAGTAAACTCAAAGTTATTTTTCTATTGGCCTTTCTGCCAAGGCGTTTATTCCAGAGAAGTGTTCCGTAAAACCAGTGTCTAATAAAAATCCCTAGAGGGGATGAAATATACAGAGGTAAATAGATTATATTTCCATTTTTCTTTCATAGTTAGTCTGACTTTTCTCTATGGAACTTATGTTTATGCAATGAGATTTCTTTCTACTCACATTGTTTAGCTTCCTACCAACCAGGAAAGACTTTGAAGAAGTGATCATTTTCTTAAGCATGTTTTCTGTTGAAATATTAATTTGTTTGTGGATCAAGGCGGGGGTAGGGGACAGAGAAGAGCAAAGCTAAGGATTTTACTTCTATTTTTTTATCTATGGAAGGAAGAAAGAAGGAAGGAAGAAAGAACTAGGACAAACAAATCCTTTCTACACAAAACAGTCATCTTCAGATGTTTGCTTTCACAGTAACGCCATTTTTCCACTGACTGGAGTTTTTTGGATTTTAAATTCATGAATTATGAACTATGACTCCCCAAGAATGACTAAATGAAGTCTTCAGCTGGCAGCTACTGTCATAATAAAAAGAGGCAATTGCCTGTACAAGGCTGTTTACAAGAAAATTGTGTTGTCTTGTGGGCAAGGAGAGGACTAAATCCCTACATTTAATTTAAGAGAACCTTTGGCTTTGCTAGGGTTGATTCACTGAGCCGAGTTTCTGATTTTCATTCCTTATGGACTTGAGTCTGTTTAGATTGCAATCTTCCTGGGGCAGAGGGAGTTTCTTATGATGTCTTTGGGAATGATTTTGCATTGGGCATTCTTAGTTGCAGCTCACAGGTGGATTTAGCAAGTAAGGAAAGTACTGTCATGCTTCTGTATTCTGCAAACAATAATGCCTTCCCCTGCATAAAATGGAACACTTACAGCCATGTCTGAAGGACTGGGCTTGTAGTAAAGTTATTGTTAATTTATATATATACGCATATATGTATGTATATGTATATGTGTGTGTGTGTATGTATGTATGTATGTGTATATATATGTATATATATAAATGCGAGGGAAAAAGAAAGGTAATTTTCTTTGGTTATATGTATTACCCATTTCAATGGTCTGGATCATTAATTTTTGCTTTTGTTATGCAATTATGAACAAACACTATTTCTGTAGACATGTCTCAAATTGTTTCAGTCATTGTCAACGATGCTATCAGTTAAGCAGAGTAATTATTGTGCACTAATAATTTAATCCATAATTAATTTCTTAAGTTTACTTTTGAGAAAGGCCTGCTGCTGCACAACACTTCAGCAACCACCCAGAAGCACCAGAAGCAAATCTGTGGTTTAATTTAGTTTACACTAGCTACAAATGGATACATGGGAGGGTCCAAATGTATTCGTGTTCAGTTATTTTAATTGGAAACCCTAGGGTTCCCGATTAATGAATTCCGCAGGGCTTTGTGTGCACAGGATAACTTCTTTGCAGATGTTTCCACTCTGATGTGCTAGAAATGCGTCTGTTCCTTCTTAAAGGACCAATGCTTTAAGGCCACATCAGCCTGCTATGTTTTTTCACAGACTTCTTCCTATCTCCCAAAATTTTCCTCTTCAGAAACGTTACATAGGACTATCTGATCTCTTTATATGCAGGCTGATCTTGATGGGCTCCAGAGAAGCAGCAAATGAAGCCCTATCTCTGAGAAAAGCCACACCACAACCATTTCATTAAAGTTGGGGGTAGACAAGTCCCTAAACAGCCTTTCAAAAACAGAAGAAACTTACTAGCCTTACTGAGGTCTGAACACAATTCTTTCAGACATAATGATGGTATTTTTTTCTGTACCCATTTTCCTTTTTTTAAAAAAAAGAATTTATGTCTCTTTTGGAAATGTTTATCTTGTATTCTGCATCAGCCTCAGCAGTTTTTAGATCAGACCCTCTGATCTGTCCATCCTTCAGCATTTTGTTTACTCCCGTTATAGTGGTACCATCAATTCTCTGTTGCAACTTTCCTCATGTCTAATTGTTACAGCTTTCAGGAGCTGCTGATTGATATACAGTCTTATCTGTAACTGTACATAGAAAAACCCAGTTGTATGTGAGGTTAAGAACAGGAGGAGCTTGTGTGTTTTTCAGTTTTTCACAGGAGCAAAGATTTCATTTTACAGTTGCTTTCAGTAGCATCATAGATTTTGCAGCATATTTCAATTTATCATTGCATCCGCATCCCATTAAGTGTAAAGCTAGTAGAAAAAATTASCTTCATGGCTCATTGGATACTGTTTGCACTATAGTTGCATACGCAATAGGAACAGGAAAACGTTTGCACTACTAACATCTCTCATTTCTTGAAGAATCTTACTATGTTAGGAAGATAATGTGCATCATAGTTCTGGCTAAAGATAGCTATAATAAATGACGCTTTTACTTCTACTATTTCAGCCATTTCACTGGCTGCTTTTTATTGATTAAAAAAAAAAAAAACTTCCAGAGGGATTTAATTTGCATTACTATTTTAAGTATGAAGGCTCTGCAATTCTAACTCAGCAGTATTTTTCTCCCCCTTCCTCCCTTTCTCCCCCTTGTACTGACAGGATAGTAAAAATTATTAGCTTACATGTTTAATCAGTGTCTGGTCCTTTTCCAGGCAAGAATTGTAACTGTATGAAAATCAGCGTTAACTGAATATTTTTACTTGCAGATGAGTAAGTGTGAAAAGAAATCTCTGTTTCTATTTGTCTGGAGATTACTGTTTCCCCATGTTTACCAGTCACCAGACTTGTAGGAGATAAGGGGAAGTGTCTAAGAAACTGTTCCTGTCAGAGAACCTGTTGTGCATAGGATTATCTGCTGTTAGTAATACTACTGTTCTTAAAGTTTCTAGTTTAGTTTTATCCAAACAGAACCCAGTTCATGCACCCAAAGACAGCTTAGCAACATGAATAAAAGCATAGTAAATGGGGAAGACAGGGAGATTTTTTCACAACCACATTTAAAAGTGTAAGTCACATTACCAAAAACGTGATAGGCTTAAAATTACATGACATTTTGAAATAAGCTGAGATACTTCTTTTTGTAGTTCATCTTTTACTTTTTAGCCATTATAGGTCACTCAAGGTCTCTTTCATAAGTTTTTGCCACAGTACTAAAAGAGTGAAAATTTTGTTTAATAAAAAACTGATCCTTACATATATGCAAGATCTCTGGAACTAAAAGATAAAGGTCTTGCATAACATAGCAATAAATTGCAAGATACAGAACTGCTAGGATTTTTTCAGTTTGTTAGGAGTCTTTGCAGATCTAGATCATTAAGACTGCTTTCACTTGTTACATACAAGAGGCACATTTTCTAATTAAAGCCAAAGCACAGATGTTCCTCAATATCTGAAAATTTTAGTGCAACCAAGTTAAAAAAAAAAAACTTTTAATTGGCAATACTTCCAGACCCGCACATCAGCCAAACTAGCTCTTTGCTTTTAAAAAGTAGTTTATGTATCCAGTGCTTATTTCAATGTATGCTGCAATGAACTGTAGTCAAACAAGACAGAGAGATTATAGACAGTGAGGTTAAATGACAAGACACAATCAAAAGCACAGCCTTAGAGGAATGCATGAGGAAAGTAATATTTCTCAGCTATAGGGCTTCCAATTTCCTAGCGTGAGCATACTATATCATCTAGAATAAATATGTTCAAAATCCATCTGCTACTCCGCTAAAAATGTAGTACCATAATACACCTGCTATTACCTCTACATACTTGCATTACAAGATGAAGTTCTACCAACTCTCAGTAACTGAATAGCTAAAAATGACTTCTGCAGAAACAAATATGGGGCAATTTACAGCTTTCTTCCCCATTCTGTTCTGTGAAAGTAAACTTAAAATGACTTTTACATAACACTTTGTAGAGCTACCTGTCCTTTATTTAAAGGACTGTCCCTTTTTCAGATGCACACTTTTCCTTGTTAGTGAAGACTGATACTTCTGGACATCACAAATATTTGTCTGGCTTTCCAAAACATTCATTAATAAATCTTAACTCATTCATTCATCATTTGCAGAACTATGATGTAAAATACAACATTCAGTTTCTGTGAATACGTCATATGTGCTTTTTCCCCACTGCAAAACTTGCCATCTTTGCCTGTGACTGAATCTGGGAAAATACATATTCTTAAGACAGAAAAAGATAAAGGCAATCAACCTAATTTAGTAATTTACATTACTAGCCCACACAAAGGAAACATGGACAGAATATCCAGAACTGCATTGCTCTCCAAGATACAGAATTGCTAAGAGTATCAGATCAAGGAGCAATGAAAGCCTGCTGAAGGATCTCTTAAAGGATCGTGAAATATAGTCAGCCAAAATACTCCAAACTTTTGGTTGACCAATATCAAAACAGAAGAAACTGTCTGCCTAGATGTCATTGCATTACATGGAACATCTCAAATTCATGAAGACAAGAAGTATCTATAAATTAAAGTGAGAAGCTTGCAACTGCTGCAATCCATAATCAAAGTAACTGGATTTGCCAAGAAAAACAAAACAGATTACATCTGTATTTTTTACTCTTCTTGGTACATCTAAACACTCCTCTTTGTCTGCAACAAAAGTCCCATCACCTGTATCACAGACAATTTAAGCTTGCAATTATAAGTTCTAGTTTACATTTCTTTTGCTTTGGTCATCTATGATTTCATTTTAAAAAATCCAGTCCTTTACAGCAATTTTCAGAGAAGACCATGTTCTCCAAAGAATTTTTATACAAAATTTATTTTCATTTTTACTCATGTTACTTCAGATATGTGAATTCTAACAAAATTCAGCTAGGCAGTGTGCTCAATGTTAAGTTGTTTCTTATAAGTATTTCAATTACAAGCTTCAGATATTAAATTAGGAAAAGAGGCAGACAAATTGAGGGGGAATTAGCAGCCAGGACAGATATGTTATAAAAAAAATAAATAAAAATTTCAACATAGCCCATAAATACATGCTATTATCTTACCATTCTTTTTCTCCTCYCTACCCTCTATTGTAGGTCATACAGCAAATTTAAATTTTCTTCTCAACAGTTAAATAAGAATTGCATTATTAAAGGTTCTTAATATCCCAGTTTCCTCATTTTTATTCATCAGGAATTCCACTCATTACTTCCATACAACATTTAAAATGCTTGCATCCATATCCTGACACAAACTACATACTAACAAGCCTTGCAGTGCTCTAGTGTACCTATAGTGATCCCTTTTTCAGATTAGAGTTTTCTTAATAGTAGGACCTGGTAACTGAAATGTCACCATATCATTTTTTCCACAAACATAATCTGCAAGTTTTTTGTAATGCAATCTCATATCTTGAAACAAGACTTTTAACATCTACAGGAAGAGTATCTGAATGGTTAAAAACCACAATACTTTCATAACATTTCTATTCAATTTTTTTTACTTACTTCCTATTCAGAAGAAGGTGATCAAATACAGAAAAATTTTGTAAAAAGCCATGTTTTCAAGTTCAGTCATCTGGGGAGTAATCAAACAGCTAGTGGAAGGGGGGAAAAAAGCTTCTTTTTTGAAAGATGTCTTCATAAACAAGAAGAGAAAAAAGAGGATCTGAAGGCTATATCTTGACATCTGCTGTGACAACAGTTCTCCAGCTCTGATATGTGTACCACTCAGGCTACATAGGCTTCACTGATACATGGGGTGATTAAAGAGATTTGTTGTGCATAAAACAAGAACCATTTGTAATACTTTGATTAAATTACATAAATTACAAAAGTGTGACCTGGAAATAGTGGGATGCTGTGTTTTAAAATTAAGGACTGCTAAATCCAGCTGAAGTAATATAGTGGAATAATGACAGACAAAACAGTGGCAAAAAAAATACAGAGAGTTTAGGAAGAGTAGGAACACATCATATTGTTCCCACTATATGGTACCTACAATAAAACTGATATTTCTTTATATTGTTTTCTGGGGCCACTGAACAGCAAGTAACCCTTATAGTTTCCTCTGGTTCTCAAGCTTAAGTGAACTTTTAGTCAAGCGAGTAAATGCAGCTTATATTGTGCATTAGTATCATGAAATACTGATTGCATTATCAACCCCTGCACTGGAGGGCTGTGACAAATGGCCCGGATTCTCAGTGATATATTGGTATCAATGCATGTATGATACCTGAATAACTGAGTAACTGACAATCTGAGTCAAAACACAAGATAAGAGCAAGATATAGATACTGCTTATGAGAAAACCCTTTTTTTCCGTTTTTCTTTTCKCTCTTTTTTTTTTTTAAGTAATCCTAGCTTTTCAGTATGGTTGGCCACTTCAGTTATGATCTTCATGGTGCAAATTGCCAGTCAAACTAGGGTGATCATCAAGACAGTCTGGGTATGTAAACACCATTTGCATAGCTCAGGTAAAGTGCATCACTTCAACCAATGGATTTAAGTCATCTGCTAAAATTACCTTAAATAATGTCAGATACCATCAAATGAGGTCATACAGAAGACAGAGAACTTCAAAAGTATGTGTAGGAGCCTGCTGACTTGTTTGGCAACTGCTAGTATCTGCTGATACTCTCTGCTTTGATCATTGCTCCAATTTATCTACCCTTGGGATATTTTATTTCCAGGGTTGTTTATGTTACATGTCACATGCACCTCATGTAGTCAAGATCAGCAATAGCACATTGTGTCGAATGCATTTCTAAAGAGGACTGAAGAGTGGAGCTGTGAATATCTGACGAAGTTCACAACTGTTTGTTCCGTCCTGCCAATATTGATTTATAGGGACGAGTGACGGGAATGGCTTTGAATGAACTTTGAGCTTGCTAAGCACTGTGCTAGCTACAGAATGCATCACTGATGATATCAAGAGTTTTCATTTTTAAGGAGGTAAATACAATTTAAAGTGTCTAGAATAACCTAGAAGATGCTCAGCGTATTGTAGACACATGCTCTTGGGTAATAGCTGGTTAGGTCTCTGTTTAACCACAAAGTATACTTGGCAGTTTTCTGCAACATCTTTAAGATCATTGTTTTATATTYATGAGAATATCATTTGCCTATACTTTTAATTCATATATCAATTTAAGAAATATACTAAAATCCACAGTTAAAGTTATACTCATGTCTCATGCCATACCAAAAAAAAGTGCTGTGYAAAATAAAAGCACATATTCTTGAAAAATATGCAAATAGGAAAGGCTTTCAACAAAATATACAGCTCATGCAATTATTACTCAAATAAGCATATCTATTACAGTCAGGGATTTTTTTTTAACTTTGGTTGTCTGGGGTCAGACAAATGAATAGCTTTATGTCTCAGTGATGTATACTATTAAATGCAGACTAATCTGAAGAATATTAGTAAGATAGCCTACAGACATCCACAATTAAAAATTCTGACCTTAATAATGCTAAGAGATATCTAATTAAATTGGTACAGGTACAGTATAAAATGATAATTGAATTCCCAATATGCTATAATTGTAAAGAACATTTTAACAAAAATACAGTTGCATAGTTAATGGATTACTGTTTTGGGGAGGTGGGTTGTTTTTATTTTCATTTATTACTTTGCACTTAGGCTTTTGTACATTCTTACTAGAATCCCTCTAAATCTTCCATTAGTGATTGATCCTGTAGAATGAAGTTCAAAGGACATTTTGGACAAGTGATTCTGAAACATACGTCTGTGACCTCAATTGCCTGATTTAAACATGTTCCACCTTTACTGGAACACAAAGACAGAAAAACAGATAAGCCTGGAAAATTCGTGTAGACACCAGGCCTCCTTAAATAGGTCATAGGAGTCAGTCAAAAATCAAGTGGTACTGATAGTTGCACAGTATTTCCTACACTACAGGAAACACCAAGGTTTTTTTGCCTCTTAAAGGATGCCCCTGCAATTTAACAACAATTTAGCTTAGCTGTAGAGCCATTCTATATTCAAGACACAAAACTGCTCTCAGGTTTCACCAAAAGTCAATTGAAACCCACACTTGGTTCCAAGAGCCAAAATTGACTTTCTAGGCAAATGAAGGACGTCAACACTGTACATAAGCTTCAGTGAGTACTATGGTCATTTCTGCAATTAACTTAATTTTTTTATATAAGTACTTTTTTTCAGAACTATATTTCAGAAGAGCCTGGTGTACATGAGAAGTTTAAACTATACATTAATCTCTCAGATTAGGGATAAACTGTTATCACTCCATCTGAGTTCCATCTGGAAGCAATCAATTCAGATTATATGAACATTAGACAAGGAGTGAAACCTGGCTCCTTTTTCAGCTCCACCACTACTGTGCACTGACAAGTCAATTCCCTTTTTGTGTCTCTTTTCCCACTGTTTTTATGTTTCCATAGGCATTGAAACATAATTAGTGCATGAGTGAATTTAAAGATAGCTATAAAATATCAGTATTTTGATACATTTACTGAACAAATTAATTTTTACCTGGCAGACCTGAAAAAGCAGATGGAGAGTTTCACCTAGAAGTTGGAAAAAAGTTATCTAAATTAGTGTCTTACCTCGTTTGCCCTAATCGTAATACTCAAAATATATTTTCAATGGGTGAATGAGAATATTTCATTAAAAACCTTCATTAACACTGTATAAACCAAAGGATTACTTGTCAAAGACAATTCTGTCTGTCAGAGAGGGACCTTGATGTGGAACAGAGTGGGTCTTTTGGTGCTATGTTTCTGTCTTACATATCTTGACCTTTCCTTTGAAGACTGGAAGCCAGATCCTCAAAAGCTCAATATGACTAGGATGCTAAAGAGGAAAGAAGGCAGCTTTGGAGGCTTTTGGAATCTGAAACAGATTTGCTGCTGATTTCTTGTGAACCATAGAATAATTAAAACAGCCAACTACTTCAGATTTCTTGCCCACTTTCTTTAAAAAGGGTAGTAGAAAGCAAAGGAAAAACAAAAATTGCACTTGTCAGCATCAGAGAACAGGATGTTGTGGTACAGAGAGATTAATTTTGTGCTGATTATACTACCAGCAAACACCAACACAAACAGTCATGCTGCAACTATTATTTTCCAAGTTCAGCAGTTTTTCAAGTGGCCTTTCTTTTTGAAAATCTTATACGTAGTCTTTTCTTTATCTCATTCATCATAAGCTGCTGGTATTCACTTCACAAGCCCTTTCCAACCTAATTATCAAGATTTATTTCCAAGTAACTAGGATTCACCTGCCCATTTACTCATTCTTAAACAAGCACCTCTGTACTTTTCACTTCCATACCATGCATCCTTGAAAGAAGATTCTTGTAGAGCTCTACCAAGCTATCTTAACACCCTTCTTCAGGAAGCTTCCTATCCTTTCAACAATGTTAACAAGAAAAGCAAAGCTACTGCTTTGCCAAGTTTCCCACTTAGGAAGCTGACAAAAATTGTCCCATTTTTTCCTTCTACACTCATCTTGCAGTATACAGCTCATCTCACTTTAAATTTAGATACTGTTCATACAACAAGAATTTGACAGAGACTTGTTATAGCTCATGAATTTGAGCAGGACCACAACTGAGATACTCAGACTGGTTTCACTGATGATGTCAGCTGTGAACTGTGTTGTATAGAAATACCCAAGAGAGCTGCACATGAGTCAGACCTTATCTAGCAGCATTACAGAAGCATTGTGTAGGTGACCTTCTGTCACTTCCAGGCCTGGCTGGCAACCACAAGTAGTACTGTAATATCCTTCCAAAATTACTAGCTCAGATATTTGCCTGAAGTTCATGGTCCTCACTTACTTCTTTCACACAAGAGAGATGTGGTTTCAAGGCTTGATGATAATAAAAAGAACAAAAATACCAGTATAGTTTTCTGGGGGTTTAGTTTCATATTTGATGTCTGTTGGCCAACTTGGAAGAATGATATTAACACAACATTTTATAGAGGGTCAAACAAATTACCTGTGCAGTGTGTAAAGAATGAATATTTGTTTTTGCAGAATGACAGTCAAATGATATTATTACCATTCATAGCCATTTTCTCTGGAGTTTCCTAAAAAAAAATCAGATTTCCTAACATTATCTTGTTTTTAAAGGAATCATAAAAGTGTCTTTGAAAGATCACTTCTTACTGGAGTATTTTTTCAACACGTGCATATAAATTCGAGCTGAGCTTCACACATTTGCTCAGGTCCTGACTAAAGTCATAGAAAAAGGCAAACCAATAAGGAAGGGAAATTATGAGTCATTTAAAGTTTTCCTTCTTTAACGGAGACTGAAAAAATAAGGTTTAAGGATACTGGCAATTTTATTAAGTGAGTAGATTTGCTTTTATAACAAAGAAAGGTCCTTTTCCATTGGATTAAAAGCTAGCTTTTCTTCAAAAATTCCTCCTTTGGTCATTCAAAAAAGCGAAAGATAACTAAAGCCTAACATTTGCTACATGACACTTTCTAACAACCTTTGAAATAAACTTATAAAAATATACAAAAGATCATAAAAAATTATTCTTCATAAAAAGTGAGCGGTCAATCCTGCCTCAAATTCCAATTCGGGAAATACATTTTCCTTGGACATTAGCACAAGGTACGACAATGTTTTTGTTTTGGTCATTAACGTTGGATGTTAATGCTAATATAAGTGAGAAAAGTTTGTGCATATATGCACACACACACAAATTTTAGTGAAGCGACAGATTACTTCCACAGTAGTGCATTTAATCAGTGTGATATGCTTGACATTAAGCTGTGCCTTTTCTTTTCCTCCCCACTATGACACCAACGACAAGCCAGATGTGCTCACGGGCTGAGCTGAAGGGCCTCGCTGCTGCTAAGCGCAGAGTCAAAACACAGAAACATTACTGGAGAAAGCGGGAGGCTGCTCGGGGCAACCGGCCTYGGGACCCACCGCCCTTGGCTCCACGGGCAGGCGTTGCCTCTCCAGCGGAGGCAGCCACCCCGGCCGAGCAGCGGTGCTCTGCAGGCACAGCCAAAGCCCAGCTGAAAGGCGCTCCATTGACCCAAGGAGGGAGGGAGGGAGGGAAGGCAGGCGCCGGCCCCTTTGCAGCCCCCCACAAGCCCAGCGAGGTGCCTCCATGGGACCAGGCTGCTTCCCTCCTCTGTCAGCTGCTTTCCTTAAAAATTTATTTTATTTTTTTTCTCGTGGGGAAACGCCTGGTGGTCTGGCCACCCTGCCTGGGCACTGGGAAGCTGGAGGCAGGCAGCCCTGCACCTGTCAAGCCTCCCTGTCCCCTTTCCCACTCCTCTCAAATTATCCATGCGCTTCGAGCCACCTGGCCCTGAGCTGGAAGTGAGGAAGGCGTGAGTTTATGGCACAGGGAATTTCATATCCCTGTGACTGCAACAAATCTCAGCAGCCAGGGATTTAAGACTGAGGTAATTCTTATTATTCTTACTCACAGCTAACCAAGGCTGAAATGTAACGTTCAGCCTGGCTTTTCGGGGACATTAACCAAAGGATCAGACATGTCCATGTTTCCAAAACAAAATAATTACATGACATGCATTTCTGCATCACAGACAGGTAAAGGGTAAGAAAACTCAGTACAGTAGGCTTATTTCACTTCATCTGTACTGCAGCCCTTGCTTACAAGCTGTTGAAGTTCTCTTCAGCTCTGCTTGCTCTGTTGGTAGTGTGTGGGAGATCCCCTGCTTTCAGCAGCTTTTCCACAGGTGTCACCGACCCCTTGCTTCCTCTTCTCCCTTCGGCTGTTACCTTCTAACATCAGCTGTGGTGGTGGGCTGAAACATTAACCCTGCAGCCTGCCTGGAGAAAGATGAAAAGTCATTTGTCTTTTATGGTATTACAAGTGAGCCAGCAACAGCCTTATATGCTTTTATGGCACAAACCACACAATTACTTAACTCTAACTCTTTCATCTTGTACATTTTCCTATCCTAGGATACCTTTTTTTGTTCAAAGAGCTTGTGCATTCTCCTACTTCAGTGCTCCTCTGCTGTCTGTTTGCAGGTAGATATTGGGAGGTAAATTGCAGTCAGTCAAGCATGTTTTTACAGTGTGCCTGAGAAACCTTCCCAGGAAACCACACTTCTTCCCAGGCTGTAGCGCACCGAGCAGGGGCTCTCAGGTACACATGCCTCCAAACTCCAGGTCTACACCCACAGCTCCTATGCCTCCCTTGTTAAATCTTAGCAGGTATGAGTCACCGTGCTATGAGACTTCATCAGTGGTCAGCTCCTGTGGCTACCTTACAGGGTCCAGAAAACAAAAGCCCCTCAGGTGGAGCTTTCCCACTTGACAGATGTCCCTGCTCTACCACGATCTCTCTGCAGCAAGAACAATTGCTCCATTCATGCTTACTGTGATGGAGAGCTGTACCCCTAGCTAACACCTTTAAATATCTGTGCCCATCATCATAACAGGAAGAGTTTCCTGGATCAAGTTTGGCACATTCTTTTAAAGCACTTCCAAAATAAATGATGTTGAGAGTGAATGTTTATTCTGATAATGGCATACTACCAATATATATGCCTGCTACTAAACTGTTTCTTGAAGATTTCTCTCTGTTTCTAAAGCTTTGCAGAAAGGCAGATAAATTTAAACAAATATATTTATAAATAAACATATAGAAATATCATTTGTATAACTAATTAAATGATATTTAACTGTTTAGCTTTAAATACTTTTTCATCTGCATTAAGCACTAATTTATAAGCTTTTGTCCCTATTGGTTGCATTTGTATGCTTTCAGGCCTAATCTAAATTAAAATAGAAATACTTCAAATATTAGAAGAAAAGTTGTATAGACTGCTAGTTAAATTTTGTAAATGCACAAAAAAATATATCAAGCAAGCCTAGGGAGCTTTGCATGGACTCTGAAAGCTGGCAAAGGACTTTATGTTTATGAACTGGCTTAAATCTGCAGCATCATTCATCTTTTTTTTTTTTTTTTTTTTTTTACTGTGTTTGCTGTGAACAGCAGGTAACAAAAAAGAAGGAAAAAAAAAGGATAAGACAGACTTACAGTCACTTTGGCCACCTGAAGGGTTAAAATTGGACTATGAAGTTTGCATTGCAAAACTGCAAAAAACATTATTATTGAAAAAATACTATTTCTGTGATAAAAGATATTTCTATCACAAAGCAAGTAAATTCTGGATTCAGCTTTCTGTAAACTGACCTTTTTTGTGACATCAGAGAAGGTATGTTTGGTTGTTTTTCTACTTTCCACCAATGGACCAAATTAAAACATTTTGGTCTGGACATTTGCAATGCTATGAATGATCGAAAAGTACAGTCAGGGCAAATAATGCACTCATCCACTATGGAGAAATTCTGGAAAATCAAGCCAGGACCTGCCCTACGCTGCAAGACTGCTTTGTTTCCTGAACAGTGACACCAACCTAGTAGCTATGGAAACTAAGGCTAAATGTCAGTTATGCTTCATGACAGTATCTCTCTGTTGACTCTACAGCAGACCTAGAACAGGTACATTGCCAAAGGCATTTTTAATTGATGAGGTTAAGGCATTAATTCTTTGCAATGACCTGCTTTCTCCCTCTCCAACTCTCTCCCCTGGAACCTGCAGTTATGTCTTAAAGTGATCATTGTATATGGCACTGATGAGCCGGTGGAAACTAGCAGGTGGCCAATGCTAGTTTGAATAAAAATATTTAATTTTAGTTGAAAACAGCGTGGGAAATATATCATTTTCAGTGGCCAGGCAATTTTTGAAAGTCATTAGTTCATCTGATGGATGCCATTGCTTGCTCCAGAACCAAAATTCTCACTAACAAAAGAAGTTTCTTGTACTGATGGTTCCAAGAATAATTTACCAATTATAAATAAATGAACAAATGTCATGATGATTTTATATCAGCTTGAAGCAACAGCAAAAAAAAAAAAAAAAAAAGTCTTCTGAATAGGCACTGCTATTTCATTCACTTAAAAAAGCTTCAGCTCTGGGAAAAATCCTGACAGTGTGACTCTTGAACATTTCATTAACTGTTGTGCCACTAATCAAAGTACCCAAAAAAGCAAGCAAAAGGATCATATTGTGATGATCTGCATAATATTCTCTCTGGACAACTTGCTTAGAGAGGGATTTCATCTTCAGAGGAGGAATTTAGAGCTAATCTAAAGATCTGCATACGTACTCCATGTATCATCCCATTTTGTGCTATACATGGATAAAATACAGATTGTGAATGAAAACAGAAGTGTTATTATCACTTGCTTTTTAAGTCTGAACCACAGGCATGTTTGATGTTTAAGCAGCTTAATGGTCAATTATTCATATTACATATTGGTTGTATAGAACCAAACATGCAGTTGTACAAGAATAAAATAAATGCCTACAGATAGTGAATTTATCTGTGTAAAAAAAAAAAAAAAAAAAA
>NW_020451060.1:2946907-3000731 GCF_003343035.1 Apteryx rowi | reverse complement strand
AACCTTGAAGATAAGAAGCAGCCTGCCTAGAGACAATGAAGGGGCCAGTGAAGAAGGGGAAGACCCCAGACCTGACTGTTATTATTGGTCCAAACTATCRCTTGAGGGGTGGGGAATTTAGATTGTAAGGGTATAATTGCCCAGGGATTTCTTTGTTTGGGGTCCCTCTTCGGAGGCACCCAGCTCGAGCTGTAACTACCGCACGTGAATCATTACATTTTATTTTTCTTCAATCTGACTTTGAAATTCTGCCTCAGCAGGAACCTAGGGTCGGACCCTGTTATGGTGGCCAGTGAGCCTAATTTTCCATAACACTTTCTAAGAAATTTTGGTTGCAAATATAGTGGAAAAAATTTGCACTGTAAATGTACTGCAAAAATATACCACTATACTGACTGCTGGTAACTACTGACGTTACTTATATAGATGAAAGAAAAATATTGATTAATACATCTGACCACTATGCACCTTATTTCCTAGTTGTTGTTATAGAAACATGTTACCTTCATCAAAAAACACAGTCTTAGAAGACTGGTATCATAAAATGTGGAAAACTTCACTTCTCTGGCTGTTGGCCATTCGTGTTTATATGAATGCAATCTTAGAAACAGGGAAGAAGAGCAGATTCACAGCACCTGTATTAGATGCATTTAGTCCAGATTTTTGAAATAATTTGAATGGTCATCTAAACTTTGGGGTTTTTTTCTTTGGATTCTGTTACAAGAAACAGCCACCATCTCTACACAGATTTTTCTTCACAGATTCATAACAAAAGTCACTGTGGCAATATGCCCATGTGCTTTTGTTCCAATAGAAACAGAGAAATCCCAGTGGAATTCACTATAATTGAACTGGACAACATGTAGAAATATCCCAGCTAGCTTAGGTGCTAGAAGTAAAATGGTCACATTAGTGCAGCAATCCACTTGGGATTAATTAGTCACGAAAACCAGGGATGAGCTGTGCCACACAGACATTGCCTTAGTGTAAACTTTTTTGAGCTGCATACAATTACCATCTCAGTGAGAGACAGTCAATTACACAGGAGCTGCTCTGTCTTCATTTCTTTGAATTCTATTATTTCCATATTTACTCTGGCATGTCTTCCCTTCTTTCCCACTCTGTCTTTCTACTGAGTCCATCAATTCTGAAGTACCAGCAGCACAGATGGAGGTTATCTCTTTTTTTTTCTTTTTTTCATGAAACCCAAAACTCATTCTTTAGCACTCAAGTCAGCCACCATTTGCACACCACATTGCAGATGTGCAACTGACAGATGGACACATCCAAACAAATTTGTAAATAGACAAAGGGATCTCTCACAGCACAAGTGAGCATAGAGAAATCTGCAGTCATATGCCTCCATTTTCTATTCCCTACCTCTGCTCATTTTTTCTGTTGCACTGCAAGAAGAATCAGTACATATCCACATTACCCCAGCTATTCTTGGTGATAGTGCTCTAGCTGGGTATGAAGAAGAAAGCCATTACGGGGCAGGCCTACCTCTTTTGTGGGGACTATTTCTAACAAAAAAATCCAATTGGAAGTATGATTATTCTGAAACAAACTTCTATGTGGTACAAACCTTCCTTAAGAAATCTCAGCTATTGTAGTTTCTTATGCCTCCGTCTTTCATCTTGCAGTGTTTGTCCCAAGCAGATCTGTGAACCATCTACATCATCTATCACTGCTTTCATAAAATATTCAAGCAGAGATACTGGTTAAAAAAATGAAAACACCTATTTATCATTGTACCTTGGTCTTAATGACTACATTATCTGAAATTCACCTAACTGTATTAAATATTTGCTAAGTGTTGTGACCTTACTCTGAGGAATCTGCCTTTAATGAGGCTTCTAGTAGAATCTCAGCAAAAATTAGATAAATCAAATGAAAATCTCTCATCTTCATTGCATATACACTTCCTATGACTCCATACATCTCTATTTCTCATTCTGCATGAGTATTCATCTACCTTTCCTGTGCTTTTTAAGACATATTGCTGGTTGATTTTCTCACATCATTTATTCTTCATCAGGTCTGGCAGACAATTATCTGACTTTTGACCTGCTGTATCCTTGCAATGAGTAATCCCAGTTTATCTACAAAATTTTTCTTCAAGTTCAAAGGTAAATTGTACCTTGAGAATTAGGAGAGTGGTTGCTCCCAATGCTATTTCTGCAGTTTTCATTAAATGGTGTTGGTAGCATCTAACACTCCATATGTATTTTTAAAATAGAGTCTTAAAAGAAACTATTCTTCCAAACAAACTGTCTTCCAAAATCCACCCCCTGCAAAAACCCAAACCAACAACTTCAGTAGGATATGGTTTTGATATTGTCATTTGTAGTATACATATATAATTTTCTGTTCATTCTGTACTTTTCCTTTTTATTATCAAACACATCTTCATAACATTATAGCTATACTGTTTCTGTAGCTAAGCTAATGTAAAAGAACCATATGAACAGAAAATAGTTATTTGAGTTAATGAGTGACTGGTACAAAAAAAAAAAAAATCCACAGGTAATATGGTAGCTGCAAGATCACCTAATATTCAAACAGTCATTGAAGAAATGATTGAGAAATAACAGTCTAGAATCAGCATTCAATATCACATCTGCAAGATAAAGTTTAAATTAAAAGGAAATATGAGAAGAAAAAAAAAAGAAAAATATTAATTTTGCTTGGAAATAAGGAAAAAAGTTATTATCAAGACATCTTTAATAGACAGATGTTACAGTTCTACCAAAGTCTACTTATTTAGTGTAAGCGTGAGGACTTCTGGACAGCCTTATTCTCTGAAAAATAATTTAGCATCTAGTCATGCAATGAATCTGTGATCTCCTGTGTTCATACAAATATTTGGCAATGATTGTACTTTGTACAAGTGCCCTTATTCACAAGGGAACAGAATATTAATTCTTCCTTATTAGTTTCACGTTATTCATCATTTGATGTTTGTTATTCTATTTTAAATGCTTCAATCATTTTACAAAATAACGTCAAGAATCATTTTTGCCTCACAAATAAGAGAGAACAGACTGTAAAATGAACAACTCAAAGGATTATTTTAAATCATCAAACACCTGAAGTACTCRCTCATGCTGGAAAGTAACTTCCATACCTCAAGTTTGATTTCCATGGAGACATCCTAAGAAAGATGTGAATTTAACATGGCTTTGTTAAACTGCATTAAATCCCAGTGTTAACACTTTCATTTGGAAGTGAAGAACCTTCAGTTCCACATACTTTAATTATTTGGGGAGTGATTTCAACCAAAGTTGAATYGAGGATGCTTTAATTCTGAGCAAAAGTACCTGCACAGGGACTATAAGCATTTTAACTAATTGACTTGAAAAGTAAAATCCATCCAGAATTTCCATCCCTGCTTAGTTCTTATCATTTCTTCCATGATCCAACAAATATGAGTGTTAGTGGAGCTTGAATTCACTCTCTCTGCTCAACAGCAGATATTAACTTAAGTTTTAAATCTCCTCCTCCAAGGGATCAGACTGAGACAATGCTGGCACTGAGCTCTAGGACTGTCTATGGGCTACATTCACCTTAGAATGCAGTGTAGAGATTAAAGCAAATGAAAAGAGAAAGTAAAAATGTGACTAACTAGCTCTTCCAGAAGTTAAAATCATTCACAGAGAAAAGGTTCAGCTTGTGAGACTCCACTGAAAGCTTTCAGCTATCTACATGGCATTTGCTTACCCCAAAAATATAAAGGAAAGAGGGAAATTATAGACAATAAGAAAAACTTGCATTCTTTTTCTGTTTGATAACAATATAACTTTTTTGTAACAAACAGTATTTGTTACTTTACATTATCCATTTTATGAAGCTAACAAAAATGTAGAGAATGGATTTTTCTCTGAGCTTCACTGTAGTGCAGCCTTAATGAGCTAAGTGATTCTGTGTGTACAGGTGTTGGGGTGTTCAAACATGTGAGTGACAGTATGTATGCAGGCAGGGATCTGCACAGTTCATCTTGATAAATGACAGCTTTTGGTTAGTATTATTAATATTGCATTAATTCCTATAATTATGTACTAAAAGCTTTCTATAATCAAAAGWAAGACACAACAGGACTGTGATTTTTGAAACTTTAATTAACAGACTAATAATTGTTGAAATTTACCATCAAGGTATGATTGATATCAGCTTGATATTTCCCAAGAAATAAGATAAACCATTCTAAATTGGAAAGCCTGAAAAGCAGAGCTAGGCATTTAATGAAAACATAAATAAGAAGAGTTTTATAAACATTCATGAAGCTAGTGGGAAATAGGATGGTGAAAGACAAAATCAACAGCTTATATCAGACACAGCAGAATATCTAACACATGCATTGCAAATTTTATGCTGATTAGTTCATATATGCAACCAAATACATGCACATGTTAGTCCTGCTTTGCATATATTCCTCTTGCTATGGAATTTGCCTTTCAAAGATGTTCTCTTAGTGGCTGATGTCTGTTGAAGCATTTTTCTGCATAGAAACTGGAAACATAACGTATATGAGATATGATTCACAAATAGCTCAAGATGCCTAACCAAACTATCCCAGGTAGTCAATAGAGATTAGATTTCTCAAAGGATGGTTCAGTTCCCAGAAAAAAAAGAAGCACCCTATCTATTTCTCTCTATTGATTGTACAGGAAGCCAAAGACAACTTGACTCCTGACTGCAACATTGCAATTAAGTAGATATAGCTGGGCAGTTTGAATCCATATGCTGTTCCATTCCCCATGGTGCTCAAAGGGATATTATAACTGCCTTCTCCTGTAAGTATTGTTAACTGATTTTTGCAATACACGGCACTGAAAATGGAAGGTACAAGGCTTAATCCTCACTTCTGTCCTAAATTCCTTCTGTAACAGAAGTGCTAAAAATATCCTTGTGTGTGAGAAGAGAGGGAAATAAATAACACAACAGATGAAGGTCCTTAAAAATGAAACCTTAACTCAATATGCTTTACAAAGAAATATTGGATTAAGTAAATACGTCAAATTTATCTCTTAAAACAGAAGAGACATATTCAATGACCTTTCTATTTTACGTTCTACAATTTTTGCCTATCTGCAGGCAGCCAAGCTATTTTTCTATTTCTATTAGAGATCCCCAGTCCAGTTCCAATTACACAGTCATCCTCAATAATGCTGAGATTGAATCCTCTGCAGAACTAACAGTCATATTCAGATTCAGTACAATTTCTCTTACATGTGCACCAGTCAGTCCAAAGCTCAGCAAGTCAGATGCATTTCAAAAAATAATACAAACAGTGTTATCCATTCTGGTAATTTCAGAAGTGGACTTATATCTTGGACAAGAATGTTTGTGCATTCAGTAGCTATTTTATTTATTACTGGGATTGAATTAAAGGGAATTATTTAATGCAGCACATCCTGTCAGAACCTTTAGATTGTGAGATTCATTCCTCTTCAAGACAATATTCCCTAAATGTTCCCCAGCTTTGTAGGCTGTACGTAGTACATAGGATCATGTATATATACATTAAGAAATATGTCTGATAAATAAATCTTTTACTTAACAAAAATATGTCAACAGCAGTTTAAAATGTTTCATTTCACTTTCTCAAAAAGCCCTGTTGGTTTTGCTTCAGTTTAAGAAGTGTTTTGATGTGATTCTATCTTGATCCAACATTAATCTGTGTTTTTCTGAGTTGTCAGGTTGCCTCAAAGGAGCTGTAGTTCACATTGCGCCTGTCCTCTGTCTGCAGCTCCTGGTCTTCCCTCTGCCAGCAGCTGCCAAGCTCCCCAGGCCATCGGAAGCACCACATCACTTCAGGAAAGAGCAGAAAGCAGTGCCGGGGATAGTGTCCAGCGAACATCTTAGTCTATAAGAAAAATGGCAATATGGGGCATGCGGGTGAAATAAATACAGGTGGATATTGATGACTTAAAAGGTGCCTAATTAACTTGACAAATCAATTTTTTTTCCCAGTACGGATCTATTTTCTTTTCTATAAAAAAAATAATTTTAATGTAATTCAAGAGTTTTCCTGTAAAAGATTTCATCTTTTTCAAAGCTATATTTATGATTTTTTTTTCCCCCAGTGAAATMAAATTAGCCCTATATATCTCCTTTTTTTTGTTGTTGTTCCCAGTGAGGCTCCAAAATAAATACCTAGAGCTCACCATTTTGGTAATTCAGCTCTTTTGAAAGTGCAGCTCTCTGTGACTAACTTTTGTTTTTAAATTGAGTGGTCTTTTGCAGGAGCTGCAGAACAGCTGTACTATCACTTCATAGCCTGGGGCAAAAGAATCCTATTCTTTTAAGCCTCTAAAAATCTGCAGTAAAACAATGAACACGGTGCCATACCAAAAATCAGCAGACGCTAGACTCATAGTACAGGGGAAAAATGTACAGCAATACAAAGAGATAAGCTAAATAGGAAGAACAAATGTTTTCAGTTGCATCTGCAATGAACTATTTCTTTCTGAGCTCTGTGAAAACATGTTTGTAAAGGACCATGCTTACCCTGCATAGTTATATTAGGTCAATAAGACAGCATCCTAAACCATAGGAAGAAATTCCACATAATATAGGAAATATATACAGTCACATTTAAACAGGTGTCTTGATTGCTTATCAACGGCAGCTTCTAAAAGAGTAAAATATTGACATCCGGTCTGTGAAGAGAACTTTCCAAAATTAAATATATTTTAAATTATAGATAACTAAATTAGAAAATAAAAGAAAAAAGATAGTATTCTCATGTACTTTAGAGAGTAGAGGTTTTTTGCATTTTATATATATATTATATATATATGTATATTTAAAATGTGCTGGTGTTTATGACTCTTCTAATCATAGAAGAGATCTAAATTTTAACATTTGTTTCATCGTTCATGGCAAGAATTATAAGTCAAAACCTTGAAAATGAAAAGCAAAGCAAAAATTGCCTCATCTGATGAGATATCAATAGTATTCCAAAAGACCTTCAAAAAAATTTTCTCAGATTTGCATGTTCTTCCTTCACAGACATGCAGACTCACTTTTGTGACACAGCTTACATTAAAGAAATCACATATTGGCTGGGATTCAGTGTTAGAACATAGGTATTTAGATGCTTTGGATATCACAGGTACGTGCAGAAGGCTGACAGATATGTCAGAAGACCTCTGAGAAACCCAACTCCTTTTGGATCACCAGTGGGCAGGAAGGTAAGGTACACTATGGTATATCTAAAATTTGACTAAATTGTCATTGTTTCTATACCTCATTCAATTCCACTTTGCCTGTGCTCAGGCAAAAGGACCATTACACCTAAAGGAAGTTTCTTTACATTTTTAATGTCGGTCAAATTCATAAAAATGCATTGTTTTGGCTATTTTGTCTGGATTTGCTTAGGAAATGAGTGTTAAAGACATAATGTGTATTCATAATACCAAAAAYAGCTCACAGATTTTGTATATTTGAGGTCCTAGCAGCTAGTTCAGAGGTCCTGCCAAATAATGGAAGTGATCACCAGGAAAGAGGTGTCTGTTTTTTCCCTTAACATGTTGCAGATACTATTATATTGAATTTGCAATTCCTTTTATACATACTTGTCAGCTGGCAGCACAGACTTATAATAGCAGTCCTTAGCTCTCTGTCTATGGCCTTCCATAGAATTCCATTTACTATAGTGAGATGTCAGCACAAATAGAATTACATGTAGAAACTGCCTAAACTGGAGTCTGTTTTCATTTCTGGATACAAATATTAAGTTTAAATGCAACTTATACCCAAAAAAAGACAGAGTCTTAGCAGTTAAAAAAAAAAAATCCAGTATGTGATCTTTTGCCTGGGTTATTTCGACTTAGTACAAACTCTTTTTTAAATTAGGGAAATTGAATAAATAATTGATAATGACCACCATTACACAAGTAACAAGCCCACTGTTAATGTACTGAACATGAATATTCAGATTGCTGATGAGATTGGCAGCAACTGCAATATTGCCAATTTATGATTCCAAGTAATTCCTCTTTTTTTCCCCCCATAAGATACCCTGCATTCTGAACAATTACATTTCTGTTAGCTTCACAGCTTCAACATTGAGGTTTTTTCCCCCTCCAAAAAAATGAACAGTGTTTGGTCTCTAGGCAACCTCTAAGACTGAGAGATCGTCTATCATTCATCTCAGACTATTACATTTTTCTCATCACAATGCTTATTAATATTCAATATTCTCTTGTCTAATCAGATTTTGTTTTTACCAAATTCTAATTTATGCTACTAGGCTAGAAGTTTTCACTTCATACAATATTTTTCCTCTTTATTCAGAAATATTGCTGCTCTCTTTATTATTAGAATAGCATGTAGAAATTAGTTTGTTGTTATTAGTTTTCCCTTTGCCACCTGGCTCATGAACTGGTTTTTGTTTTTAAAATGTGGCTCATGAATTGTGACAAAAAGAATACCATCCATTGTGCTCTGTTAACATTTTATGAAAATGAGTTTCTTCAATGAACATTTAAGTATGTGTCCATCTGCTTTTAGTCTCAGAGTATTAAGCTGTGAAGTATATTGATATTAATAAGGCTATGGATATGTTTGCTGATTTCAAATCACACAGTTACGTACTGCTGAAAAAAGGGGTTAGACAGATGGCTTGACTGACGGGACACAAAGCAAAATTTCAGTTATTCATTAACTGTAATTACAACATGGTGACACTACTGAAGGATGAGCAAGACCCAAAAAGAACAGATTTTGTTTTGTGTAATGTCTCTCATAAGCAAGGCATTTCATCATGTTTACTGGAAGAAATGTGTGTGCACACATGAAAACCATCACATTCAACAAATTGCTTCTCTACAGCCTTGAAGACTGGACTTTCTTGTATTATGACAGGAAATTTTGTCCAAGACAAACTAAATATCCAATAAATTCCACTCTTTCTTAGAAGTGTAATGGATGTTTGACTTCTATAGCCCTAAGACATGGCTATTTTTCTTTCAGTGAACACTGACTACATCCATTCAGTATTCCCTTTACCATACTAACAAAGCACAAGGTGGAGGAAATACAATATCTGTCCACTAAGCAAACACTTCTCTTTGGTTTTACATACTATTTTATCTTCCTGAATTAGCATAATCAAAAAAAAGATTTAGAAGACATTCTGRGGTAATGAATAGAAGTATATTTCTAGATACTTCTGTCAAGGAATCTTATTTTCTACAGTAAGTTTTGAAGCTTTTTGTTCTTATAAATACCAAGGGCAAGTCAGAAATTGAAATGTTCTTTCCAGCACGACAGATCTGCTGCCAAATCTGTATTCACTTCTCATGTCAGATTCCTATGGATATTAATGGTGATTTTGCAGGCAGAAGACAGAAGAGAGAGCTTGTACTTTGCAGACTAGAAAAATACTCTACTTACCGAAGAAGGATGTTGTATTTTCTCTGTACACTGTATCTACTCCATAAACAGCTGACTAAATTGAAATATGTACAAATGAAAGAAAAATTAATAGAAAGTAACTCTTATGAGAATATTGTTTGAAATGGCCTGAACTTATGCCTTTTTGCTCCATGGTGGGTTATTTAAAAGCTAGACAGTGAAGGCCCTTGAGTAGTAACGTATAACTACTGCCAGCTAAATCATTTGGTCCCTGTAATGAGCATGACACCGTCAATATACATGCCAATATGAAAACAAGCCTATAATTAGAGCAATATTATATTGCATCATATTATTTATAATTATATTATTTACAATCACATGATACAATGTAATTTGATAATACGTTCACAGAATTTAGCCCAATGGCTTCTAGTTTTCTCACAAAAGTACGGTCTTCTGGAAATAAGGTTTTTTGATCAAATTGTAAACAGACAGCTTCAGCCTTCCTCTCTGCTCTTGACATCTGTCTGGCTCTCAGTTTTCTGTTATGCAGTAAAACTGAAACCGGTAGTGAATCATATTAATGTGTGGCTGGGCATGGAATTGGCTCACTGAAGTACTTTAAGGCATTGTAACTGATGTGAAAGTTGACTTATCTTACAACTTGTCTGCAGGAAAAGCTGGTCTCATGGTGCTGTCAAGAACAAAGCAATTGTTCTAGGAGTATTGTCTTACAGCAACTCAAGAAAGCACTTTTGTTTTTACACTGCATTAAGATTTTATTCAAATGATGTTAGATCATACTTTGTATGAAAACAAATACATTGCTCTGGCAGCCAAACCCACCTTGTGTTGACCCTGACTAGTTAAATATGAAATGACGTCCTTTCATCTGAAATTTAAAAAGCAATGTTCTCAAACCTTTGTCTGAAAAGTGACTAACTCATAATATTATCCATGTTTGTAGTTAATAAAGTGCCTTCTGTGCAGGCATATACAGTGTAAGTAATAATCCTACTTCATTATTCTCAATAGTTTTAGAAAAATATGCATTTGACAAGCATACTAATGCCTCCTGGAAAGCAGGTTTGAAGAATATACACTACTTAGCACAAAAATAGAGCTTCTCCAATTTTCCTGCTAAGCCAAAATCAGAATAAAAACAGTCAGGCAGTTACAGATCACAGCAAGCAATTTGCATCAAAAATGTGCAGGAAAAAGAAGGAACTCAGATATATTGACTGCTGCATTAGTATTTTTGCTTGTAACTTTTTCTCTTTTTTGAGAGAAAGTACAGGCAGGGCTGGCAAGTCACTGAACAATTTACTTTGCAAAACTCTTAAGGACTCAGATTGTTAGCATGACATCAACAAGTTACTGAGAGGACTTTGTTTTTAATGTGCAGGTCAGGGCAAAAAGTTTCTTTTTTAAAAGAAGAAACACTATAGTAGTTAGAAATCATCACAAAAGACGTTGAGAACTGAGGAAACTGTAAATCTTTACTGTATCTATTTTTCCTGGTTCCAGAGAATTAACATAATGCAATATAAGAGTTCATAAGCACATATTTTATTTAGGCTTTTTTTTTTAACCACACAAACTTTGTTCTTCTTGTGTTAACCTTAGTAATGTCTTTCTCTCTGTAATTGTTTCCTCCTTTCTACAGCTTACTTTGTTGAGCTATAAATTCATATGTCTTCACAAGCAGGGAAGTACAATCATTGTAATACAAATATTTTCAAAAGGTAATACAAATATTTACAAAAGTAAACAAGTGTTCCCATCTACATACAGACCTACCTTGAAAAGGCCACCTTCAAAACAGAGTAGATGACATGTCTCACTAGAGAACTAGTGCTTAGTATTTAGAACAGAAGGTGAAGCTTGTACAGCATCAAGAAGAATGGAAAACCAGAATCACAAGGCAGTTGAAAACTAATGTCAAACTAACATAATAGAAGACACTCTGGGAGAGTAAATTTGAGGAATGGGGGCAGAGATTTAACAACAGAGAATAATCATGTGAGGAGGAAAGTTATTGATAAATAATCTAATTCTTCTGCAGCATTCTCTGCATATTTACAGCATACAGTTAGAAATGTCATAGCAGACAGATTGAGGGCAAAAAGTAGACCTCTAATGTATTTAACTGAGTACAGACCACACAACTCTGTCCACCGGGAATGTTGCTTTATAGAAACAAGAATTTAAATCTAGCCCAACAGTGTCTAGTGAAAATATGCACCAAACCACAAAGTGTTGCATTGCACATCTCCACTAAAGAAACCTTATTAATACATGCCACCCTTCTGAAATAGGGCTTAAAACTGTGCTGGAGAATGTAACTTTAGTGAGCGTGCTGTGCTGTATCATGCCTTAGGATAGAGCCCAGGAGCTTCCACTTCTCAGCAATGAGGTACTGAATAAAGGTCAAAGAAATGCCTTTGGCACAGAGCTAGATAGCACGGCTGTTTTCAGCATTGTCTGCAGGATCATTTTTCACAATGCAGACTGCAAACACAGTGAAGCCACGTGAACTGGTGTGGTCTTTTGCAGATCATGCCACAAGTGTTCTAAAGTGCATGGGTGAAGTGTGCTTAAACTATATGCAGACAGAGATAGATATATATTGTATCAGATTGTCTATTTCGAAACTTGAGAGAAATTTTGGTGCATTTATCAGAGCAGGAAGCATAATTCCTTTAGCTTTTAATGGGACTCATCACTAAGAGGGCCAAAGAGATCAGGAGAGCTATGGCAAAAGGCATCATGTCTCACTCTGTGATCCACAGACTCTTAAGGAAAAAACAAAAGAAAAGTAACATCTGTTGCTATCAGTGTGGCCAATAAAAGGATCAAGAAATGTTGCAGGTGCAGCCTTGATGGCACAGAAGTAATAGCAAAGGTATTTGCAAGGAAAGTGTGAGAAGTTAGACCAAATACTATAAGGAAAGCAGCTATATTCACCTTCATTATGATTGCAATAATTTTTCTTATTCCATTTATCTAGCAGTTGATCAGCTGTCCTTTTTCACCTACAGATGTGCTGAGTATGCTGTAGCACTGCAACAGACTTATGGTTCAATAATATTGATAGCATCTGTTTACCTAAGCTGAAGYCTTAGTAACTGTGGGGTCAGCTTCTGTCCTCTTGTCACTACTGATCTGTAAGGTTAATAAAGGTAAAAAACAAATGGGTGCTTCTGTTGCTTCCACCCAAAGGGAAAATCAAATAATAAAATAGTATGGATAAGATCTTGAAAATCAAAGAATAAAATAGGAACTTAGAACTATCCTGACCTACATATATCAAAATAAAATACTATTGCACATACTTAAGCCTTTCACTCACCTACTGACATGCAGTTAATGTATGATCATATTGACCATGTTCTGGAGACTTTCTCCTTCTAACGCAAACAAATTTAGAACACAAATTGAAGCTTAGTGTCTGGCATTTCAGCTCTGGAATGAAATCAGGATACTGAGGGAAAAATATATTCAAGTGTTTTACAACTTCAGAAAATTCCCATTTAACCACAATAAGTAAAAAATGAATAATTTCTCAGTAGAGAGGGATTCTAACAACCCTGAGCTTTGAGGAGAAACAAGGATATGTATAAAAAGCTAAAACTATTTCCAGTTTCTACACAAATATTAAATGAATCATTTTTCAATAATTCTTGCATACTCAAAGGCTAGTTATAAGCTCATCCTCCAATGTTATTCAAATCATTTTTACTTTTCTTTATTTTAGAAACCCTGTGAATCTTTTCGTGATGAGCCTTTAGCAGATCCTTAGTCACAGTTAATTATTTTATCCACTTACAGTTAAGCTTTGCTCTTGTGTTTGTGTGATGTACCTTCCTGCCAGGATTCAGCCTCTATAAATGTGCAAATTTCCCACTGGATTTAACATTGAATATTTTTTAAGAGAATGGCTTTAATATTGATTTAAAAAATATAGTAGTCATTTATTAAAAATCTAACATAAATTTTACATTTCCAGCCTTTCTAAGATTTCCTAAATATTTTTTCAAGTCATACATAAAGCTTTTCAATTTTGATAAGGGAGAAAAAAGGAGGAAGAAGTAGTTATAATTAAGATGAATCAAAAACTTTTTTTTTCACTTTTTTGTACTGAATAGGATTCTGAAATGAAATACAAGCCACCAAAATTTCCCAGCAATTCAACAGCAGATTATTGATTTCTATTTGTTTAAATAAAAGTGCTGTGCTCAGCCCTTCTTTCAAATTACGGTAGAAATACAGTCAGTGATAGGGGAATACAGGCTTTAAATGTCCTTTCAATAAAAACTATCCATGAAAATTACATAAAGTCTTCATGTTATCAAAGGGAAAACTGACAGAAGGGCACAATGTGTTCAAAAGAAAAGAGAGCTTTAAACTATGATTATAATAAATTACCTGCTATGAATCTTTGGTTCTGTATAGGTGGGTTTACTATTTCAGCAATGCCTACAGGATATTTATGTGCCTGTAAGTTCACATTCAGCTGACATCTCTGGCTTCTTTAAATTCCCCTGAAATTTTTCCACCCAATTATGAAGCCAAGTGAACAAGGGAGCCTTGTATATTACTCAATGGAAGTACTGGATAGATTTCAAAATTGACGGTTTCTTTCTTGCCTCTAGAACTTTGATAATTTTTCACCTAGAAAATATGCATTTGAACAAAACATTTTAGCAGCTAGTTGACACTGAGGGTATCATTCTTTCCTTTACTTTCATATTCTTTCCTTTCAAACGGGCAGGTGTTTGACTTGCACAAATCTAGTCTGGTTTTGTCCCTGAAACCTATGTATTTTTGATCCTGTGACTGGTTGGATTATCAGTTGTTTATCTATACTTCAT
This sequence comes from Apteryx rowi, assembly GCF_003343035.1. Classification (NCBI taxonomy): domain Eukaryota; kingdom Metazoa; phylum Chordata; class Aves; order Apterygiformes; family Apterygidae; genus Apteryx; species Apteryx rowi. The sequence continues at coordinate 2,986,491 of NW_020451060.1, read as the reverse complement.
AGGTATTCTGAATGATTGGAATTCAGTTAAGAAAGTCTAATACCAGTGTGCAGATGGAATAAATGGTAGCAGTGGGCTTGACTCAGGTTTCCCTGAATCCAAATGTACTGCGAGTGCTCTCTAAAATATAGATACTCTCAAGGTTTTATCTTCTAAGGGGAATTATACTACCTACCTCAGAGGCACCCCTGCAGACATACTAGCAAGTAACCTGAAGTGAAGATGTAGCCTTGAATCCTTTCCTGGAAAACACCACAAAACTGACCATCATGTCTTACTCGTAAGTGTCACAACTACTGCTTTCTGTTGGATGAACCTGCTTTTCCCCCTTGGAGGTTCATGGTTTCAAGAAGCTCCAGAAAGAACAGCCGAGCTCTACGCCATACACCCCAAAGGAAGTTCAGCTTTGGGAAGCCGTTCCACTTAAGACATTTACTTGCGTTCTGTAATGTGACTAGGCATTTTCTAGTTTACACATGAAAATAAAAAATATCATTCATAGACCAGATAGACAAGGAAGCAGACATATTGAAGGGAAGCAGTTGCATTGGTGCATTGACTTAAGCTTATCACTTGCCACTGGAGTGCATATCCTACACAGGCAGCACTTAAACAGGGACCTTTAGACACCTTAGCCTTCTCATGAGATTTGCACCTGACTCACTCCCAGGGACATTTGATCAGACTGTGGATGACAAGCAGCCTATATAAGGAACAAGGCACTCGTATGCCTGAAAGGTTCCAGTTTTACAAGGATTTTTCATCCCCCAAAAGCCAGCTAAAGAGAAACTGGCATTGAATGACCACTTACTTTCATTTCCCACTTCCCATTTTTCCAGCTTTTTTGACTGTCTGGATCGCTCTACCTGCCAAATTCACCTTCCTGCCTATTAAAAAGGAGTTTAGGAGGCTGTTCACAAAAACACTGCAGATCTGCTTGGTCATTGAGGTTTTCTTGTTAATAAGAAAGAAAATTTTCCAATTGGACCAGTTCCAGAAACCAGTGAGGATTTTTCCACCCTCATGAATCCTAGAGATACAGTTCTGTTAGAGCATAGGAATGCAGATCTAACACTTAGTGCTCTGTAGGCATATTGAGTTCATAAGAGTTTGTGGCTGAGCTCTAAAGGCCTAGTTTAGGCCTGTGAGTCCTAAACTAAAATTAACTTGGGTTTCTGTTGGTAGATCTTATCTCTAAAGCACGAGCACAAATTTCAGTCTCCCCACACTAGACCCACTTAAAATGCTAAAAATACTAAGCTAATAAAGTCACAGCCTGCTGTTTAAATCCTCATCTTTGTCTGCTTTCAGAACACTGGTGTCCAGACCAAAATTCAGAATTCGTATTTGGAGTATATCACAAACCAGTAATATGCTCTCAGATGACAGCTTCCTTTGCTACACAGTAGTTTACACATGACAGACTATTAGCAGATTGCTAATTTAAAGTGGTATGCTTATGTAAGGAATGTGCTTTTGCCATAGATTTGTGTAAGAGGCAGCATTTTCTGGAAAATAATTCTAAGGCATTTGTGTAATATGAAAAACGGAAAGCAAATCTGCATATTCTGCAAAACAGTATAGATTATTCCTTCCAAATTGCCAAGCAAAGGAAATAGATTAGCAAGCTGAATAGCTGGTAAATTTCTTCATTTTGTAATAGTAATCAGCAAACCTATCTACTTTGTTCTCAAAATCAATAGCATTGAGTTCTCTGTTGCATAAAATCAGAAGAAAATCATTGTAATTAATAAGATTTTTTTTTTTAAAGCATGCAGTAAAACTGTACCTGTTCTTCTTTCTCCTTTAGAGAGTCCAGTGTTGCAACAGTTGGGTAAAATGCCCACAATATTCATTGGCAGAATTTCTTGAAGCAAGAGTAAAAGACATATCTGTGAGCTGCAAATTAAAAAGAATGATTGGGAAATTTTCYATATAATTATTCTCACAAACATTAACCAATTGTGCTATAAAATTATTATTAAGAATTCACAGTCAAGTGCTGAGAATTTAAGAAATGGTAGAATTAAGATGCTGATAAAACCTTTAATTGTCTGCCTTATGTGTGTGTGTATTACAAGATAGTCTTTAATTGAAGAATCATACACTATTTTTTCCCCAGGATAACTGCATCACTCTGTGCACAGAATGAATGATGCTCACTTAATGAGTAGTTGTTCAGAATTTTGTTTTCTTCACAATATTTAGTGAATGGCCCCACGGTTTATTTACAGGACATTATTCAAATGCTACTCCACTAAAGAAATTATTATTTCTCCCATCACTTTTTGTGTGAATAACATTATCCTAGTATCTAAAACTAGAAATGACTGCTTTTTGGAAAAGGACGTTAGCTCATTCTGATCTCCATGTTGCTGATTTGACTGTTTCACATAAGTGAGTGAGGTAGTTTCCAGATCTTAGGTATAATTTTATTTCTCTGATTTCAGCACAGATAYATTTGAGAGTCCTAATTATGATTTGAACTTTAAGCTATGAGTTTATCTTGGCAATATTTCTTATGAAGTGGGAGTACAGAGTAATCTATGCTCGTGAAGAGTAAAAACACAAAATTAATTTCAGGGGCCCAATTTGAGATGACTGGGACTTGGCTTTTCTTGCAGTTTTGATTTACATAGCACCTTATTCGTTAAAAATACAGTTTGCAAAGAATTAATCCTCAGTTATGAATGCTCACAGTTTGGGCAAATTACACCCTCAAGACCAAAGTGGGAACCAGTAAGTAGACAAACTACAAGTGCTGAGCAACTATAATGACATTGGTCCCAAGGAGGAAGACAGAGATATAACCCAGTTTTGTAATAACATTAATCAAGAGACCACCCCTTCTCATCACAGAATCTTTTTCCTCATGCAAACCTTCCACAGAAAAAGAAAGCAACAGTCTTACAGATATCAATCTCTTTCACTATTTAAACTAGATTAATTTCCAGAAATATCTGTAATGTGCAATTAATAGACCCATAAAAAGTACTGTGCAATCACATAATTAAAATCAAAAGCATGTCTTCAAAATAAATCTCTAAAAAATGATCAAGTGTATAAATCTTGTGAAAGTTTAATGAGGAATACAAGTTGTTTCTCGCATGGAAATTGAAGATACATTAAATAATCCACTGGTATTTGAATTACCAGAAAAGGAAATATTGCTTACTCTGTCTACAATAACTCACATCTGATTTATTTTGAAAATCTTTGAATTTAAGCATAAAAAACATGCTGTCTAACTTTATTTTTCTGCATGTGAAAAGGGAAATGTCATGCATGAAACTATTGTTTCTTTTTGTTATTATTTTATAATAACAACACAAACAGACAATCAAACGACATTGTTTCTAAATATCACAACAGATAGATTTGAATTCCAAAAGAAGCTCCATTTTTATTCTTTCTGGGATGAAATACATTCTGACTAGCAAAAGTTTGTTTGACCAGGAGGATAAGGATATTTTTTCACCACAGAGAAAATTGATCAAGCTGCTTTAATTCATTAAGAATTGTTCTGTTAGAATAACAGAATAACAATTACTCTGTCAGAAACTTTAGTCTACAGCTTTTGTCTCAGACATGACCATCTCTGACCTATAGAAGGTCTCTGTCAGTGCAGAATATGTATCAGTAAATTCACAATATAAATTTCAGTCTGGTCCAATTAGCAAACTTTTAAATAAAAGTTAATATATCACAAAAAAGGGTTTTTTTTCTTCTATAACACTGCTAAACTTAAATAGTTACAATGATTCCTTTTCTCTCAGACATCTTAGTAGCTCTACAGCTTTGCTTTCCCTCTACAAATAATAAAAATTTCGTTTCAAAACACAAAATCTGGCAAAGTAAAACAAATAAAAAATAATCCACAGATTCATGACAAAATAGCACAGTTACATAATGGATTGGTTCTGTATCTTACACAACGGTGGGTTATGAAATGCCATATAATGTTCTAGTGCACTTGTCCCAGAAAAATTTTCTCAGTCAAAAGCATCAGTGACGGAAATTGCTTTCTCAGTATTACTGATGATCTTTTACATCTTCGTGAGCTATGAGCTGCTTTCAACTCACAGCTGACTGGAGAGCAAATTTCTTTTATATGATCAAAAAAAACTCTAAGACTCCCCTTCATTCTCTGGTGGTTACAAGAATAAAATAAACTTGTTAACTCTTTGAGCTGCTAAGAGCAAAACAGTCTTCAGAAAAAACTTAAGATCTCTGCCAATACTACCTGACAATTTTTTCATACTTCTGATGACTTCTTTTCCTTAATTGTCCTTGTTGTGTTCCTCTCAAGAATTCAAACAGGAGGTTCAAATGAGTGGAGAAAACAGCTCTTTCTTTCATTGTTATATCAAACAACTTTCCATTTCTCTGCAAGAACACAATGAACTTCCACTCTCAGGATATTGACTTTTTGAAAATCCTCTCTATGATGGTTCTGATGAAAGTTATCTGCAGAAGTCAAGTGAACTGAAGAAGGAGATGAATTAAAATTAGGCATTATGTTTCCATACAGAAAAGTCTGTACCTTCCTAAAAGGGAGATAAGTTTCTCTTAGAGGATATTAAGCACTAAAGAAAATTCTTCTTAAAGGAGAACTCAGTTTGGCTAATTTGTGTGACATAATCCTAAAGCATACTTCCTAAAGGAACAGTAGAAAAATGCAACTGAGGGGAAATGATTCAAGTGGCATGATCATTCCAAAACTTTCCTAAATTTTCTTTTTTTTTAAAAAAAGTACCTACTAGATTGGGATTAACTCAGTAATAGTAGTAGTAGTAGTAGTAGTAGTAATTGTTGCTTTCTTGTTTTCTAATATTATAAGAAAAAAAGTGCAGATTTTAAATAAATGAGAACTCAGTGAGAACTCACAAACTGCCAGTTTTAGTAAGACACAAGAACATGGGAAATATTAAAGAAGTTGAAACATTTGGTTTAAGCATTTTAATACTACAGCAATATTGTTTCCCCTACACTAGTTTAAGTTTAAAAAATAAACAGTCACCCTCCTCTTCTATCCTTTCTTCCCAAAAGTAATAATCAGGGCTGAAATTATGTAGATATTTTTAACTTGGTCAAAACCTGAAAAACTACTTATTGGTCCAGCACTGATACACAGACCATACCTCTCATGATAGGTCTTTTTTTTTCCATTTCCACAGCCATGAGCAACGTAAGCCAGTGCACACAAATGTGCAGAGATAGTGTCATGAACAAAATTAAGTGTTCCATTGCCTACAATCACAAAGTAATCACAGTGCAATTCTTGCGCATATTAATGCAAGATTAAGGAATGCTGTTTTCTGCTCCCCATGCAGAAATGCTGAAAAACAGCTTTGGATGAAATAGGCCTGGTTAAATATTGTCTCTTCCTTTCTGTAGAACATTTTGTATTCCACTTGTAATTCAATTTCCCTGTAAGTTTCCAGGCTGAGAAAAATGGATTTATTGAGTTAGGAAGAGAAGGTTAAGGAGGGATCTTATTGCTGTAATCATGGACCTAGTGGGAGGGTAGAGAAGAAATGGAGCCAAACGCTTCTCAGAAGTGCACAGTAGTAGGACAAGAGGCCACAGACATATGTTACGGCAAGGGAAATTCTGACCCAATACCAGGAAACAAATTTTTTCAGTGACAGTAATCACACACTGGAGCAAGTGCCCAAAGGGGCTACGGGATTACTGTCCTGGATGATATTCAAAACCAATGGGAGATGGCCCTGCACAGCTCAATCTCAGATGGCCCCTTATTTCAGCAAGGGATTGGACCTTCAGAGGTCCCTTCCAACCTAAATTATTTTATGACTCTGTAACTAAGTTAATAAGATAAAACACCTGTAATAACACTAAAAGAATAACACGTCCTTCCCCTTCTTATACTTATTATTAAATTATGATTTTTTTAAATTTATTATCAGACCTAATTTGAATAAAGCATCTAATATCCTTTCCTGTTTCCAGAATTGTAGCTACTGGTTTGAAGCATCAGCATTTAGTTTGGAGAGACTCCACAACTGAATTAACAACAAGAATAAAATAATAACTTTAAAGTAGTAGGCAAGGAGTTTCCTGTTTGACAGCATTATTGCTAACAGCACTGGTGAGTGTAATTCCCCATGCCTGGCTTTGACAATTTARCCTACAAAGTTAGATGATTCTCATTTTACATACTGACAGTTACACTTTGTATGAATCATGTAAGAATAAGAATTCAGCAAAATCGAAAGTGATGTCAGCATATTAGAAAGAGTAAAAAAAAAAAAAAAAAAAACAGCAGGAGGCAGTTGAGTTACTAAACCTGGAACATTACCTAAACTGAGGCATTTTGTGATCACTGAGATTCTCTAACATGCTGTCTGGCCTCAAGCAGACAGTGAGAAAAGAAAGGCACTCCTGCAAGTCCTCTCTCATATGTAGGTCCTAACCGTGCGGTGCAAATGTCTTGGATACCATACAGATGCTAATGTTCAGGCAGCTGAATCTAGTCCTGAATGTACTTTTTGGCTGAATGAACTGAGATGTTTCTTAAATGACTTCAGCAAAATCTTTCTATAAAGCAAAGCTGACTTGTAACAAAGCTGACTATTCGGTGAGTCCTCATTGAAGCACAGACCTGAAGTAATTTACATTTATTTCTAACAAAACTTTCAAGATTTTGAATTTCAAGATGTCTGCTACAATGCTGAACAAACACTGACTACCATAAATTGTGGTGCTCCTGTTGCTGAAACTTCAGACCTACAAGGAGAGCACCATTGTTCACCATATTAAAGAACTTGTTTTTAGCCAAGTTCAATATCAAAGACCAATTGTTGTTTTTACTTCTCTACCACTAATTCCAGGTGCCATTTTAAGGGTCCTTGTATCTTTACGAATCATGCAGACTTCCCAGCTCCCAGAAGGCAAAACCAATACCTCTGCATGCATGGACAGTTGATTTTGTTCAAGAAAGGACACAGATGCCTGATGATAACTTTATTATTTTATGTCCTGTTTGGCATAATGATTTTATTAATAGTTAAAGGAATCTGTCTTAAGATAGCATATATGAAAGTATTTTAAAATCAAAGTATTCTTGTGCACATCATATTGAAGACATGTCATATTCCTCAAATATCAGGCTTTTTCCTTCTCTTCATGTTAATTAGCATAATTCTGGCTCAATTACTAGTGTTGTTGGCAATATTTGTTGATCATCAATTAATGAACTTTAACTAATTAATCTTGAATTACTTCTGATGTAGAAATAAATATGCACAATTGATAAAACTGGCAAAAAATACAGAGAAACAAAAATTTCATATTGGCATCAGCTATAATAATTCATGAATTCATGTCAACTTTATTAAATTAACATGATCAAAAGTCCTTTTAAAAGTCAAAAATTGTTTTTGACATTTTCAAAATGTCAATTTATTTTGAAGTACCTCTGAGTCTATGAAAGTTAAAAAAGGTGTAAATTGTGGGTTTTTTTAACCCAAATAAACATACCTCTTAAAAAAGAATAGAAGGGGCTAAAGTAATTCATTTTATGTTGACCAAAGACAATTATATTTCCAGATCTTCAGTTAGACTAGAAAAGCAAAAAGGTCAATATTTGCACAACACTAATCATCTGCATAGCAAAACATATGCATAGCAGAACCATAAAATGACTTTTTCCTTGCTGCAGAAATCTGCCATAATTGCACATCACTTTTCCAGATTTTTTTTAGATACATTTCCTCTGATTTTATGAGCCACGATATTCATTATCCTATATTGAGTAACCAGACTCATTATTTTTTCATGACTTTTTTGCAGACAGTTTGAAATACCAGGATCATATTCTGCCCATAAACAAGACAGTTGAATAAAATCACAATCAAGCTATCCACTTAAAGGTATACTTGGTGCTTCTTCACTATAATGGTCTTGCCTTGTCTGAAAATATATTTATTTGAGGCTTTATTATAACTTTCCTGCTTTATTTTTCTTCCTTAATTTTAAAAGGTCATCGGCATTCTGTGTGAGATTTTACACTCCTTACTGACACATGAAGGCTGATGACCTCCAAATTTGTCTTGAATGCTTTTTCAGATTGGGGCAATATGAGAATTTTAGAAGGAAGGATGACCTTCTTTTCCAGAGCTATGCAAAGAAAAGGAACCCATGCCCAGAGAATTTGCCTTTACTGGAGTTTGCCAGTTATTTCTCAGAAATAAAAGATGGAAGTGGAAGTCTAACACAGAAAAGACTTTCAGCTAATTCCACAAATCTCTCTTGAGAGAGGAGCGGTTTCAAACTGTTAGAACTATTGTAAAAGATGGGATGAAAATACAGAAATGTGAAAGCTTTCTGATGATTTTCCCTGCTGCAATAATTACATAATGTAAAAATGATATTAAATGACTTTTGCCATTATTTATTATATCTCCATTCTAAGCAAGGAAAAATAGGTTAAGCACTTACTTCTTCGCTGAGAATATCATTCACTTGCTAGTGGTCTCATGAGAGAATGAATAAGAATGGAGATGTTTCTAAACAGTGAGAGAAGAAYTGGGTCCACTCTTTAAAAAAAGAGAAGTCCTTCCTGCTACAAACAAATTTTATAAGTATGAGAACACCTTTAGAAATTATTGGTCTAACCACAACGCTGCAAAACTTCAACCTCAGGTTTTTTTCCCCCAGTTTTCATACAGGATTCTGTTCCTGATCCCAATTACTTTCAGTTTAGAGCACCACAAATCATCCTTTTTTGTTCTTGAAGTGGTACTACCAAGGACTAAGCCAGCCTCACATAACGAGAAAACACACACAATCTCTATTCATATTCTTGTACCTGTTAGTAGGGAACTCGAGATGTCCATCACTACTAGGGAAGATCCAAGAATCCAGGATTTAGCTCCCAAATACCGCTGTAGGAGCAGAACTTGGGCTGAAAACAAGTTTCAAAAAATAATGGGATATTGTACTGAAAGAGTCAATTGCGGCTTTCTGCTTCAAGGTAAATAGTTAAAACTCAGCCTAAATTTGCACAAGTCAATTTTCCTTAAAAAAACTAAGTTATGATAATGGAAATGAATTACTGTAAAAATATATCTATTCATAGATAATATATAATTAAGAAAGAGTATGTTTAATCTGGCTATTATTATTTGCATTATCCTAATATCCAGAGACCCATTCAGTTTTAAAATGACAGTGTCCATGCACAGTACAAAGGCAATTAGCCTTTCACTGATGAATCTAAAGAATAGCAAAAAATGGGAGGTGAAAGAAATAATGTGTGGAAAACTATGCTGCATATACAGTCAGTTAATACACAGCAATGCAGCTTAAAGTAGTATAGGCACAGTTCGAGCATATTCCTTTACTCAGAAGAACTGAAGCCAAATCACCTAAGCATTAATAAAACTTCATACTACTCCATATATCATAATGAGAATGGGATGTTATTAGCCCATCAATGAACTGAATACATACCCGCTTGTTATTTGTGTGGCGTATACAAACATGTAAGAATATGCAGAAACAGGTGATTTCTTTTCTTCATGCAAATTCAACTACTTCTTTGCTCTCATGAACACATTTATCCAGTACCATTTTCAATATGCTAGTGGTATAAATAATTTCCAAAGATATGTCACTACAAGTGAAGGAATAAAACAAAGGAATAGGACCAATATATTCAAAAAACACTCTGAAATATTTCTGCAGTATTTCTTATCTATAAAATTTGTAACATAAATAGCATGGGATGGTATGAAGCTTTTATTGCCAGTTGTATCAGTGACGTATATAACTTACTCTGTGCTGTTGGTAAAATGTGTATTTCAAATGTATAACCATAAATCTTTCAAAAATATGCCAATATGTATTCTCTCATTGTGTTTGCATAGGTTGTACACAGCAGGCAAAATTGTATACAAAAGTAAACATTAAGTCTTTATTACATCCTAACTAAGAAATCTCAGATTTGGCTTTAGAAAACCAGCTAATATTTTTCAAGTATAGTAAAATGTCTCCTGTTCTTACTTTTCTTGAAAGTCATGTTAGTGGCATCTAATTGTCTAATGTCAGAAATTAAAGCAATCAAATGTCATTCACAGTCAAATCCAATAGCAAACAATTCCATTTAATTATGTAATATTTTTATCTTTGATAAAAATTAACATTTTAATTTGATAAAACAGTGATCATTTTGTCACTGCAGAGACTGTATCTTCCCCACATCTTGTCAATTATTTATTGCAAGTCAATGAATTTAGCTATTCTGACCTGATCATTATTCAGCTTATTTTCTGTTCTTTAATCCAAGTGACCTGAGGAATGATTTGCCATGTGCACAAAATTTCACTTGCAGAGGGAAAACACCTTGAAATTTGGTGAAAATTTGGGGGAGGTGGGGTAGGGAGGGAGGTGATAGCTCCCTCCATGTCACCTAGAGAGATTTTCATGAATAATAAGACAACACAGTGGTGCATGAAGCTAATACCAGATGAGCTCCCATGGGATTTACTGACCACAAATGGGGCACATTGGCTCTATGCATACCTCAAGGCTCTTCTACAGTTTCCCTATCCAAGGGTTATGTTTCTAAAGGGAGCTGATGCATAGAAAAGGCTGGAAACAATTGGGTTTTGATGGGAAGACCACCTGGCTAACTTTATTACCATTATGTGATTGGAAACATTTTCACAGTSGAGAGGGGAGCCTAGAGGTTTACAGTCCCATGATTTCTTTGTGAAATCTGGAGAAACTGTGGTTTATTATACATCTGCTACCATGGCTGAGTAAGTGTATCTGATGGGAAAAATAGAAGGAAGGGAAAAATATGGTTGAAGACATTTTATTAAAAATACAATATAGATTCCATACACACCCTGCCCCCAAAATATTGGTGGATGTATTCCTCTATAAAGGGTCAGATTCTGTATTCCTGAAATCAATGATAAAAGCATGATCAGCAACAATGCCACAAGTGTTCAGAGGGCTTTCTRCTCATCTCTAATCTTTACTCATCTCTGGAGGGGCTGGCTCATCATCTAGTGCCCTTAACAAGATAAAAGAGAAAATGATTTATTCTGTACACAGTTGCTAAAAGAGAGACTTTGATTCCAGTTTGAAACAGAATCCATAACTTTCTTTTCTTTTCTTTCCGGTTGTGTGATAATGTTTATAGTTTTCCCAGTTGTGGTTGAGAGGTCCCTCAGTGAAATTTTTTGACCTTCTTTGATAACAGTTAAACACATTGCCGATGTATCTCTGTTGTTTGCCATAGTTATTACTGCTTACTGATTTTTTCCATTTCTCTGTCTTGTATTTTGACGTATCATTTGGAACTCATGTGTGACAGCTCTTTTGTGTAACCATGTTGCATTATATATCATTTCCTTTCTTGAAGATGTAATGTAAAATTTTTCTACTTCCAGAAATACTTTTTCATTTGATGCTAGAAACATCTGTCATCTCCTGCAGGATAATATACACTACATCCACTTCTTATATCATTTGTCTTAGAACCACTTATTTCCTCCTTATTTTGCTTTCTTTCAGTTAGCATCCATCTTTTATTCTCTCCAAAGATAATATCTTTTCCTCTCCCCTTTCTCCTTATCCAGTTGGCCTTTCCTTACATTGGGCTAAAAATTGAGTTGATATTTCTCAGTATATCCTGTCCAAATCTCATATAGGTTGTTTTGTCATTTTCAGTTTCTGTTAAATATTTTAATTTAAAATTGAAGAAAAGGAGAATAATCTTGCAGCTGATGTACTATATCAAAAAGAAGATAATGAGTGTGCACTCCTTACCTCTAACTAGAATAATGACTGGTCCTTTCCTCTAAACCTCAAGTTTCCATATTATACAAACATCTCTAGAGATGTGCTTAGTATGTCACCTTTTCAGGAGGAGACTGTCATATCGATATATATAAAAATACATATTTACAGAAAGACAATAACGTGAAAAGCCCTCATCTTTCAATGAAATATTACTGTCTGCTGAAATGATGTCTCTTAAGTGCAAACTTTTTTCCTGAACTGAAGACCTGAATGACTTTTTTTACCCAGTGCTGGCTAAACATTACCCTTTTTGCAGAGACAGAAGTCTGGAAAACCATAAGTGTATCCTTATCAAAATGGTTTGATTGTATAACTATTTTTGTGTTTTTCAGACCTTCAAGAAAAACAAATATGGTGTAGGACTGTTTGATATAAGACAGGCATTAACCATAATGGGTTTTTTCCTGAAATCAAAATATTCGTTGTCCCTAAAATTTTTAAGATCTATACTTCCTTTGAAATATTTGTTCTGAAATTCCTGCACATTTCTAATTGATGTCTATTTATATAATAATTGTTTAATACGAGTGATAGAAGGACGGTAAAATGTTTAAGTGTGGCAATGCTAGTAATGTAATAATACATATGCTATACAAAGTTATACATGTATAGAGTGTTTATAATCATGAAGGCAGAATATGCATTTATAATACATATTTATAATCATACAAATATAAGCAAATATAAGGAAACAAATAAAAGCAATTTGATGGCAATTCTCTTYACATTTCACATGAATTTAGAAAGACCTTTTAAAGATTTTTAAAGAAAATAACATGTTAAAGAAAAGAAGATTAGATTTGTTTAGAAAGAAATGTTTAGTTTGATTGATAGAGTCTCTGATAAAGCCAAAGGGATATCTTTAAAATTAACTGAGTAAAAGGAATCATTGAAACTGCATCATAGACTGAGAAATGATTCATTTGCTTTAAAGATTTTCTGTTTTTTTTTTCCTGCTATATCAAGGTGATGCCTAAAGTAGAAAATAAAAATCAGAAAACAGCAAGTTTATAACCACTTCATACGGCGTAGCAGACTGTTATTGGAATATGTTGTCCAGTTCATTGCAAAACAGGAAAGGCTTCAGAAAAGTGCTTCAGCAATGATTCATCTCCAGAAGGTGTGTTTCACATGGCAAGAGATTTAATTAGTTCATTCTCTCCAATAAGCACAAAAGAAGATTAAGAAGAGACTTGACCAAGATCTACAAGTATGCACATGAGGAACAAATTTCTAACAGTGGACAGCTCTTTAATCTAGCAGAAAAAGGCACAGTCCAATCCACTTCCTGGAAAATGAAACTAGGGGGAAAAAAGCCAGACATGAGCAAGAATGTTTTACAGCAAGGATAGTTTATCATTGGGACAGCTTATCTAGGAACCTGGTAGGATCTCCAATGCTTGAGCCTTTAAATTAAGACTAGCTGTCTCTGTGCAACAGAGTTCAAATGCTAGGTGCTTAAGAGAGTTATTACTAGCCTGGGTTMCACATGCATCAGTTTGGATGATCATACTCCTGCCCACCTTTAAAAATATATTCCTGCAGGGAAGGAAGTTGTTAAAATTAAATTGATTAATATATTTGTCACAAGAATGGTGAAATGTTTATGTGCAAGTATAGCAATGCTGGTAATGTAACTTGGTGGTGTGCAAACCTTAAATACACAGGCAAAATACAGTTGTTTTATTTGTGTATATACATACCTTGATATATTCTGCTGGAGATCCTCTGTATGTCTTCAATGTGTATTAGTAATTCAAAACACATTTCCAACACACCCAAACCTGGAACAAAGGGAGAAAAAAGCCATATTAATCRTTAACTTTCTGTCATTGCATTCCATAAGCCTTATAAAAGAAGTAAGGCTAACAGCAACATATGTCATCTGTTTTTAAGACAATTAAATCCAAAGTCTAGCATGCTTACTTTAAAAATCCTCTGGTGAAATCTGTGCCATGCTGGAGTCAAGGGTGAAATCAGGTTTGTAAGTTTATAAACCACATCTTTTATTAGACCAACTGACAGAATTAGAAAAAACAGGCAAGTTCTTCAGGGAGTCAGGATTTCACCGCTGTTTGCACTGCCTTTTTCTTTTATTGTACGTGTGTGTGTGTGTGTGTGTGTGTGTGTATAAAGTTCTTCTACAGTGTAACAGTCATTTCTTTGCAGGGGGAGGAAGGCAATTTTTTTTTTTCAGGATCATCTTTTTCCCTCTCTTCTCACCCTGCCGAGATGCTAGTGCCTTTCTTGTTAATCAGCTAGCAGTTAAGCGTCCTTGTCAGTAGATTAGCTGGGTATTTATTTAAACTGAAACATAAGACCTCATGACATAATTGGATTATTCATAAATATCTCATCCAACTAAATATAACTAAATGTATTTGATTATAATGTAGAACTAAAGTCCAAAAGATTGGAGGTAGTGAAAACTGAGGTGATGGAAGTCACACCACAGACATCTAAGAATTTTCATAGTTGAAAACTTTATGCAAAGTATTTTTTTTTAAACTGGCCAGTATTCAGGGTAGGTCAGTAGTCCATTATACCACTTTTTATGCTGTACAGTCAGCTGACACAATTACCTAAAGCTGACAGCCACAATCTGAATCCCTGCTGCTTCCCAAAGCCCCAAACAAGGTGCTGCTCTGCAACCCAAGAGTTCCTCCACCTACTCAGCATCAGCTGGCACCAAGGACCAGCTCACATGGCCACCGCCACCATGCCTCAGCAGCAGCATTTTTGTCAGTGGGAACCAAAGAATTGCCCTGGAATCAACGCCTTTCCCTGCTGACTGTATCCAGAGCCTGCGGAGGCTGATCCTCTCCGGCTGTGTTTAAATGGCTAGGACTAAATAAGATGAAATCAGCCCAGTGTGTTCACTGCTAAAGCACTGATCATCTCATTGCAGGAAGCAATATGGCCCTACTCCCTCACCACTATACTGAGTTTTCCATTGAATTCAAAATTGGATGATTCCATCTGGAACACTTACAAACTTCCAGTTAAAGTAGTGCAGGTGCACATCAGCTTTGACAGGCTCAAAACAAGGATGTTTCCCTGATAAGACAAATCAGGGCATGGAAACATTGGGAGATGGATAAATATAGTAGCAACGAATGACCCTCTGTGAAATTATATTTTTTAATATTTAAAATAGGTTTGCTTATTTTTTTGTAAGTCCATAGTGTTTGGACTTGATGGGAACAAATAATCAGAGAGATTACAAATCTACAGTGTGAAGAGGTGGCACTTAAACTGCAACTGTAATAACTTTTAATACAAATATAAAGGATCCCATCATCTGATTTAAAGATCACAGTAAGAATTATTGCTATGATGATAAAATGAATATTAAATTAAACAGGCTTATTATTTCAGCTCATGTAATGAAAACTTTTATTTATTACAAAACCATTAAACATAATTCCATTTAATTTGCCTGACTGGTAATCCCTTCCCACAGGACACTCAAAACAAAGCTTGGAAACCAAATCACAGTTTTCTGCTATCTTACCATTGAGAAATCCCTTTACACATGGAGATACAACACATATATCTATAAGAATAGTGGATTTTAAACAGAACATTTGCAAACTGAAAGGCACACACTATCCTTTATAAAATACAAACAGAAACTCTTGAGGCATCAGAGCTGCACAAATTAAACTTCACAAATGTTAGGACTACTTAAAAAAAATTAGTAAGAAAAGAAAACTCAAAACCGGCAGTCTGACTCAGCAGTCTAAAAAAATCTGCTTTTCAACTATTTTCATTTATGATCAGTGTGAAAAACAGCCTCATTAAAATGGTTAAGTTAAAGATGATGGAAGATAGCATTAATTTGATACTGTATTATTTCATGGTTTTATTACAGACCACCACATCCTGGACTGATGCACTTGAGAAAAGCAAGGTGCAGCAAACCTAAAACTGTATCCATCCACATATTTTGACAGCACTGAGCATCTGTTCATTTCTCAGAAAATAGAAAAAAAAAAAGTGAGTTATTGCAGTTTGGAAATCAGGAGAAATGTAGAGACCTGAGATGTCTAGCTAGCACTTCCTGTCCTACATTCACTTTTACAACCCAAGGAAAGTATATGAAAAGTAGGTGCACTAAAAACTGAATTCTAACTGGAATCAAAACTGACACATCATGATGGAAGTTGCACTGCATCTCTAATGTAAAACCTAAGATTGCTTTTGTTCTTTAAGCAGAGATTTGTTGGGTTTATTTACAAAGAGACTACATCTTCACTTAAGGACAGCACTTTCTCATGGAAATTCCTGAGGATTTACTAGTATGTGTGTTACTAATTTAATTTAAACTCATATTGATTTATGAAGCCATAGAAAACTTTCAACATGATAATGCACAAAAAACTGAGTAGAAGAAAATTATATTCCAATCTATTCATCTCTTTCCATATGAGATTAAATACAAATGTGTCAGTGCAGTGGGTTTTTGTACAATAATTAAATGAAAACATTTACAATGTAAAAATTGAATCTTTAAATCTTTTACATGAAAGAAAAGCCAAGCTTCACAATTTTTTTCTAGAAATCATCATCCATCATTATGTATATACTATTGACTGCTGTAATAAAAATATTCTCAATGCATAAATCAGTAGTATAAATGAACAGAAAAAATGTGATTTGTCTCAGGTTTCTGACACTTTGTATAGAGAAAACTTGGTTTGAAAATCATATTTCACCTTCCCTTAAGAATATATTCCTTTGAGAATGTTTGCAGGACTGCTGCTCCTGCTGAATTACAAGCTTGGAATTTGTCTTTAAAATCCCTTCTTCTTCCATGAGAATATTTATTTCTACCATGCTCTATTATTCTGAGTGCTGGATAGCTTCTTCCTATATAGTTATGTACTGAGAATGTTAATGAAAGTTTGTTTATAGCCTGCAGGAGTTCAGCAAGTGTTTCTGAGAAAGAAGAATAACAGTCCTTTTGGCAGAAGAACATCATGGCATTTTGCAGCAGATATAATAAATCTAGATAATGGCTGAACAGTGCATTCTGGAGTAGAGAGTCTTTCTAAACAGACCTGTCCTATGGGAATGGGCACAATGTTTTGTTAAAGCTGTCTCATCTTTCTCCTCAGTTATTTAAGGGTTGATTTCTTTTGAGGATTCTACACAAAATGAAGATTCTACTATAAAATTATAAAATCTGTTTGCCTACATCACTAACTTGGAAGGTTGCATCAGCTACTTTGTTAAAATGCATGTTTGAATGCTTATTTGAGAGAGAAAAGTATGTTTACCGTTATATCAAAATAAAAATAGGAAGTTTGTTGGCACCTCACAGGGGAACATTAAACCTTTATTTCCTGGCTTCTGTTTTGTTTAAATTTGAAAAATGCTAGGTAAACACCTTGACTGGCTGTTTTCTCATAACGCAGAAGAGTAATGCTTTGTTTTATTTCAATCACAATTTTTTTTTTTATTGTTCCAGCTGTTTTTTGATTTTGTAACTTGGGAGTGGTTTTGCTAATGGCAGTCTTCCCTCAAGGCTAACATTTTACTGCTTAAAATAATTGCACAGATAAGCCATGTAACACTGATTTTAACATCTGAAGATGTCTTCCCTTAAATCTGTGAAAAAGAGACTACAGAAAGATCATGCAGTCCAGGAATAAGATTCTATTCCCAAGCCTGGGAGATATTTGGTATCTGATCTTAAACAAGATACTTCAATTTCTTTGTGTTTCTGTTAGTSTAGCAGTAAAATTGAGATATTGAAAAAAAATTTTTTATGGTCTGCTCTTTCTGTGAATCCATCCAATCATCCAGTGTATGCAAGTACTTCTACTGATTTGCATTTGAGCTAAAGGGTTTTTTTTCCCAAAATCTGTCTCAACATTGTAAGCGTATGCTTTTTTTCACTTTCCATTCAGAAATTATTTTACGCACTGTCATATATTGTGCTATATCCTATATAGATGAAAGGTACGAAAATATTTTTCAGTAGTTGTAATCACAGTACTTAAATACCAATAGAAAAATAAAATATAAACATACATAACACAAAATAGATGTACCAGGTCATAGCTACCAATATTTATGGAATAGCTCTTGGCTTCTTGTATTTTTTTTTTTAAGTGGAAAGATACCATTTCTCTAATTTTTGAAGTGCAGAAATAAAGTACAGAAAGTATGCCTTTTTAGAAACTTATGTAAATAAAATCCAAATGGCTCATATTCAAAGTGGTCTTATTTAATCCTTCACCTTTTACTTGAAGCCTCAATACATTTAAGCAGGTGAACTACAGGACCAAGATGCAAGTCACTGTAATGTTTACACTAAAACCTACCTAAGATAAAATGAATACATTCTAAAAAACTAACTGCACGTAGCCTTCAGAATCAACTGCAAGGAATATGACAAATTCCTAGAGGCTATTTATTCTAAATTAAAATCTTTTACAATAAATGATAACTAGTATCATTCTTTTTCCCCTTATATGTCTTGATAATACATGTTCTGGCAGAATAGTCAAAATAATATATCTTATTTGTCTACATTTCTTTAAAACAGTAGTACTATCACAGCTATAGTACACAGTTACTTGAACAGAATTAAATTGCTTGCAGAGTGTTTGATTTTTCTTTTAATGACTCTGTTACTTTCTGCAAAATTGATGTTTTTTCCATAAAATCCTTTAATAGTCTGATATCTCTGCCTCTTAAAAGCTTTCTTAACTGTGGATTTGTGCTTTGGAAGATATTTTATTGTATATTCTACTTACAAATTACAAATTATATTTTATTGTATATTTGATTCATCCTTCTTTTAGGCTATCATTGCTAACAACATTTGCTCAATAGATTTATATAGGTTTCTAACAGCAAAAACATAATTAGAGAATAGAAAAGGGTTTTTTTCTTCTGTCAGAGCCATCCTGCTAACAAAGCACTTTGACGAGTCATGTACAGTATATTTGCTTTATTTTCCTATTCACTAATTTTACTCAAAATAATCAAAAGTTAGCTACCATAAGCTATTTGCCTGATGAGTGTCTTTCCTTACCTTTCTTTTAGGAAGATCTTTAATTCAATATTTTCCATCTCCAGTAATCTGAATTAAATGACAATTTCCCCTAAGCATCCTATGACCTCCGTTTTTCTTCAACAGAACTCTGGAGAAGAGAGTTTTGCCCCAAATTGCTTGCTCCAAAGGGAAACAAGATACCTTGCTAAAATTTAAGAGAATTGCCTACACTCAAGAGAGCTGKGGGAGGGCATCTCATTTGGAAATCTAAGTTTAGGTGGCAAAGGTTTAAAAAAAAAAAAGGCTTCTGGCTTATGCTCCTCCAATAGAGAAAAAAACAATAGCCTTAAATAAAAAAAAAGTTTAATAAATTTTTTTGTATATATTCCATCCTGCCTGGCCAAAATAATTCATTTCACAGCATTACAAAACACTAGTTTTGTTGGTACACTGGGGAAGTGCTGGTACCAAAAATAAAGAAAATTTGACTCACAGTTTTCTGTTTGCCTGAAATCAGATTCACTAATCTACGCCTTCAGGCATTTGGCTTTTTTTCTCCTCAAGACTCTTATTTCAAGCAATAAACTTGGCTTTTAGAGTTTTCCTCTTGTAATAAATACAGACATTTCTGTAAAACACTACAAAACAGGTGACAGTAGATCCTGGAAAAGTTTATCGGATAGCGACTGCTGATGCTCAACTACTTCCTCTGACCATATCCCCTCTGGGTGCAAGCAGACATGCAAAACCCACCCTATAAAACCAATGGGACAATTTATAATGTTCCTATTTATCAAATATTCCCTGAATTTTCCTGAATTTGAGAACTGCTGCACTTCCTTACAAGCTTTCCTCCAACATACATATGTCCACAGATTTTGCAGACACTCTTGTGCCTGTGATTTCCAAGATTCAAGCTTTATTCATTTTTGTTTGGAAAACTGATAGCCTTCCTATCTTATCCTGTATTAAGCAATTTAGATTATTTTAATTTTGAATGTCTGGTGGTTAAGCCACTCCAAAGTCTGCTTTTACAGAAAAAGACACAGGATGAGATAGATGAAAACACAAACCGCTCTCATTTGATAGCTTGGTGTCCACCACTTAAGCTGGTTCTGACCTTAGTTGTTAAACAACACGGTATTTTTATTTCTTCAGCAAGTAAAGATCAGGATATATGAGTATGGGGACAAAGCAAGCCTTTAAAAGGTGCACCTAGAGCACTTTCGGGACAAGATGTAAAATCAGAAACACACTGTTCCATACTTCTTTTAATTGCTTTTGCAGAGAAACTTTTTTCATTGTACACGTGACGCGCCACTAGAGGGGCATCCATGATCTTTCAGATTCAGGGATTAGCTGTGCTGAACTCAAGAGATCATCATTTGTCAGGAGTGAGAATTTATTAGAGCTAACAGGTTATGACAAAGCTAAGAGTATAGCAAAGCTAGAAATATAACAGAACTGAAAATATATACACATACCAGAGCGCCACAGTTCAATCACAGGTGCATGGTACAACGACCACTCTCGCCCTTATGGGCCACCCCTCCGGTATAGTTTTCCCTGGTTTCTCCTCACCACACTGGTGACATCAGGGACCATCAGGTCCACAGGCCAGCGGATGGGTCCGAGTCCACACCACATGTGTGTGGCTTGCTTGCTCTCTTTTACACCCAGCGAGAGCCATGCCAGCCCGCAGCTATAGCAAGGCCGCACAGCTCTGGTCAATCCCAGCGCGCGCATCAGCAGGTGACCTGGTGCTCAGCCCACAGCCCTGCTCCTGGGTAACAACGCACCCATTAACAGGTCTTTCTGTGGGGAAGGGCTCCACAGCAGTGAGATGTGAGATGGTGTGGGTCTGCGGGGTCACTTCTCCTTTGCCTGGACTTGCCAATCATGGGGTCGTTAGCGGGTGCATCCCCAGGCTGCAGCAACCCCAGTGTGGTGGCTCCAACCGTGGTGCACCCGGGGTTTGTTAACTCCTGAGGAGCATCCCAGAGCAAACCCCTCTTCTATGGGCTGCACCATCTGGAGTCCCATGCATGCCTGTGTGGGGCCTGTCAATAAATTAAATGTGAAAAAGCATTCAGAAGAATATATTTCTATAATAATTATATCCTACAAAAGYGAGACAAAGACATTCTTCCACATTGCAATTTAATTTTAATTTTCTCCTTTTAAAGGCAAAGGCTCAATGGCTGTCTCAGGCATGAAAATCAGAAGTACAAAAGAGCTCTTAGGTCATCTTACCCATTCCCCAGAGAGCACAGATGATTCCTTCTAGAACACACCTGATTGCTTTCCTTGATTTGTGACTTGCTTTAAAATGATAAGATTGATGGGAAGACTTCCTTTCACAGCTTATTTGATAGTCTTACAAAGTGCCGAGAAAAGTTTCTTCATAATCAGACTAAATTTTCATATTCTGTGTCAATTTTCTATTTATATCTCTGTTACTGCACCTTCTTTCCTCCTTTGGTGTTTGCAGCATTTGTACATTTACAGACTATTATAATATTAATTAGTTATATAACTGTATTATTTTCAGGGCCCTCTTTGCTAGCACAGCAGAAATGCAACGTACTAGAAATTTCCCTGTAGAAGAGCTATTTTGCAATATAAACTGGGCAACAGCTCTAGGAATTATCTCCACACACAAGTCTATTCAGTGGTGCTCAGGCATGGCTCTATGCCAGGATGCCAGGAACAGCTTGTATTGATCACACAGTGCAGAGGATTTTCTTTTCAGTAGAAAAGGGGCAAAAGTATTTCCCTTTCAGCCTGTCTAGATAGTGAAGCTGGACATTTTTAATTGGTTCAGCTYAAAGTGCATCAACACTTAAGTTCTTGTTTTGATCTCAGGCCAGAGTTTGAATTAGTTAAACCAAGGTGAGGTTTTAATGCAAACAAACTGTCAGCTCTCTCTCCCTTTTCACCATGCCTGACCCAAAGGAATGGAATAAATGACTATGGCCCAGAAAGTCAGGCTTTCTAGGAAACAAGCAAATAAACCCTGGTGTTTCTCTCYCTCTGCAATGCCTATGCCTGTCCTAGCATGGTGAGCAGCTAACAGTAGCAGGGACTGTGCTATACTCTCTGTAATGGAAACAGGTACATTTAGTATAACCAGAACAGCTTTAAAGGCTTTTCACAGAAAGTATATTCTACTTCTGTAGCTTATATTCTCAGATGAGAAACACAGAGTTTAGATTCAGCATTGGCAGATATAAGCATAATTCTAATGTAAACAATATGGGTTTTAACAACTYTTAACAACATACCCTATGTCACTATTTCATAGCTGATGGTGAGCTGTGTAATGTTTAGACAATGCTTATTTTTAGAACAGTTTTTCACTACCATGTAAATGCAATTTTGTGCCCAGGTTGTTTCAATAGACTTAGATCTCTGTCAGGCTTAAGTAATTCATTGAATTTGGCCCTCTTTCTTAAGGCACCTAAGTGGAAGACTCCAAGGAATAAATGTTCGGGCTGTAGATGATTACAATTGAAAGTAAGAAGCGCAAGACCTAATAGTCTATTATCTACAATTCTGCAAAACATTTCACTCCAAGGAAACGTTAGGAGAAAACAGGAAAACAGCCTTGACTTCCATATAAATATACTGGAGCCAAAAAGCTGTTGGAAAGCAATGGTGGGATTGATAATTTTCTTTTCTTTTCTTTTCTTTTCTTTTCTTTTCTTTTCTTTTCTTTTCTTTTCTTTTCTTTTCTTTTCTTTTCTTTTCTTTTCTTTTAATAAATGGGGACTCCTAAATTGAAATATTTGACTTGCATTGTGGATCCAACTCCTAGCGAACCCAGAGATCAACAAACACAAAAATGCAAGAATTGCTGAGGGAGTTCAGAGAAAGGACAAGCTGAAGTGTAAAGCCCATGAGAAATCTCAACATATAGGCATTATCAGAGGCCAGAAGCACTCACCGGGACATAAATAACTATATTCATTTCTTCTTTTAAAAAACAGGACTGTACAGCGTGTCTGGCACAGAGATCTGCCTGTAACCAACATGGGAATCCTGCAGAACTTTCAAACACTAATATTTTCATGAGATACTGAATAAAAGTGTTAAAAGACATCTTTACAGAAGTGTGAAATATATATGAATAATTCATACACCTAATATAAAGTAGGGCCACATTTTTAAGGCGCTGTTCTCRGTCCTGTTTAATCTAAGGGCTAAATAACTGTCGAGTTCAGCAACAGCAGATTTGGCCCCAAAGGAAAAATTCTTAAAGCTGTCTAGTCAGTGGAATTTCAATCCACATTTTGTCACCAAAATCTGAAGTGTTTTGGGGGGAATCTCAGCAATGGACCAAAACAGTTTTGTARATGCCTATGAACAGTTTCAAGTATAAACTTTTAGGAACTCCAACATAGTAATATATGGCCTCTGTGTACAAAATATATTAATTTGTTCTGGGCACTTAAAATGAAATGAAATTTGAATGCATGAATAACTTCCTGCTATCTCGCTATATTACATGACAGCTGGGTATTTGAATCTAGTTACTCTAGAGAGTTGAAATTGCACAAAACCACTTCTATGCTACGCATTTTAAATGTATTCTCTCATTAGATGGCCCGCAATGTTTCCCAGAGGAATAACTGTGATATGGAAGATATACAGCCTGGTAGTCCCATATCTGCATGAACAATAAAGTTAAACACAAAGTAAAAGATCAATTTCTGTTTGTGGAAACTGCAGGGACTCAAAAAGCAGGTGCGCTCAAAAAACAGGTGTGCTCAAGATAAAGCACATAAACTGAAGAGAATAGATCACAGAGAACAATACAGGCAGGAGAAACACAAAGGGTTAATATTGGCTATAACATTTATGAAGAAAAAGAAAAAATTATAGATTCAGGAGTCTCAGGCAATGGTAAAAAGAAGCAGCACGAAAGAACATATCTATAGCAATACCTATATTATGCAACCTACCAGTCATACATACTCGGCTTTTCAGTATTAGTAGCTGCTCAGACTGCAGAGGTGTCAGCTACAGATACTAGTATGAAAAGCAACCAAAAGACAATTAAGCACAAAAAAGGCAGAGATAAATGCTCTCTCTAGTGATGAAAGAATATGAAATGGATGATTACAGCCCCAAAAGAAAATGGCACCCTGAGGCTTTCAGTTATAGGCAAAATAAAGGCAAAGACAACTGTTTAAATTCAGGTACAAAGACGATGAGGATCATACATGCTCATACTGTGTCAACTTTCCAAACCTTTACTACAAACACTTTCAGGTGATGGAGATTTTTTTTACTGGTTTATCCCAACCTAGCAGAAATGTGCCTCATTCCTGACCCAGGGATATGGATCCCACCAGAGCAGAAATAGCTACTGAGGACCTGGGAAAGAATCAAAGAATACAAACAGAAAACACATTGAACAAAACAGGGACTTTTTAATAGAAATATAAACTATTTTGCTGTGAAGAAAGCACAAGGAGAAGGAAGCAAGGGCAAGGAAAACTCCAGAGGAAGAACCTCAGCAGAAGGAGGCAGCAGCCCTTTCTTCATGGAAACTTTCCTCAACTTCTGCTCGCTCCATTGACTCTTGCCTTAGCAGGGAAGAGTATACAGGACTCTGTGGACAAATGGGAATATGCCAGATGTAATATAACTGGAGCTCAGGAAAACATTTGATACAGTGCCTGAGGAAATCTGACTTAAAAGAAAAAGTTAGAGTTATCTGGATGTGAACCAATCTTACACGAACCAAAAGCTGCCCAAGGGCAAGGCAAGTACAAGTACAAGAGAGGTACGAGGGGCTGTGCTGCCTGGCCTATGGAAGTCTTGATTTGTTACAAAGAGCCAAAGGAAAAAGGTAAAAGCAGTACATTAAATAAGATCTCATACGGTATTAAATTAAGAAGAGTTACAGTTACCGGAAAGGAAAGAAGTAATAGCAATGAAAGGATAAAGATGGGTACAAAATGTCAAACATTCAAGAGGAAGGTACTGAACTGTATTCTGAAGGACATATATTCAAAAACAACAATTAAATTTGATCGTTGCACATCAACTTATGTGCATTTTCAGTAGTGTATGATGCCAAATATTTCTTTTAGCATCACGTCACAGGCCAGTGATAGATCAACCTTCCTCTATTTCAGAATTAGAAAAATTTATACAAACAGGATTCATGGAAAATTTTTCTCCATAGGAATGACCCAGACAAAGCAACTGATTATTGGACCTGTCATCTGAATTAAAAATGTGCCGCGTACAGTTTCTATAGAAAGCTGGAGATCATGCCAACAGAATGTACACATGAGTATCTGCAGCTATATTCAACAGGAGTGTATTGGGAGAGCATGGATAATACAAAGTGAACAACAAATTAGGAAATGGCAGTCAGCCAAGCTGACATGATATCTTCTGTCTGAATAAAGTACCCAAAATTTGACCAAAAGAGTTTATTGAAAGAAAATGGCAAAAAGAGTTTGCTCTGCCTCCCCAGAAACAGCAAATCAAAATACATTATGCCAAGTTAATCCTGTTGGATCCATAGGCAGATCGAAGAAATACTTACAGAATTTCACAATTGGAGTCTATAAGGAGTTGGTGTGAATCCTGGTTTGCCAAGTCCCAATTTTGGGGGAGGAGTCTTCTCCAAGAGCCTCAAGCAAGGGTCCAATCTACAAAGTGATCTGAAGAGAGACACAGTTAACTCCACTGTGCAATGACAGTTGTATGTCTTTTACGGATTTCACTTACAGAAATCTCGACTGACAATTTGAACTTCGAAATGAGCAACAACAACAGGGGAGAAATGCATTCTAAGAAGATAGCAATAATAGGTAGAACATATTGAATATTTTGTGCTACACAAAGTAAAAAAATGCATCTCCAGATGGCCACAGAAATGCTAACAAAAAGACTCTCAACCTGTGAATCTCATAGTCTGAGAATTAGGCAAGTATGTTAAAGGTTTATCTATATCTAAGACACTGAACTGTGATTGATATAATCTCATCCAGTTTCCATTTCTGCTAAAGATTTCTCACATGACCTCTGTCAGATCATAGGTGATTTTCTACACAATAAAATTCACCAAAATAATGACAGCAACCCAACAGGATTTCTAGTACTATATCTAAAAGGGTAGCATATTTTGCAACAGCTTTTTCCTGATGCTTCATGTTTCTTCTGTAGTGACTGAAGGACAAAAAACACTTTACTTCAAAGTAAAAGTTTCCCCATAATTACACCGACTCATTTCCTCATGCAGATGAGCTTTCAGTACTAGAACACTGAATCAGCATATTGAAGCTAATTTTTTACTTTCCATGTGGGACTAGTCTGTTCACAAAACTGTCCCAGATTAAAGTTGTGATTTTACACTGATTTAACTAAACCAATGTAAAATTGAGAGCAGCTATGTTTAATGTTTTGTGTAGGATTCACTTCTTTGAAGAAATTTACAGGCACAAGTGCAACAAATACAATCTATTTTAAATGACTATAAGAAAACCCATTTGCTTCTTGCATTGCTTCTATTACCTAAACTGCTCTTTTCCAACCTTTTCCAGCTTGGCTATGCACTGAGAATTTTAGAGTTGTTTTCAAGCAAACAGAACAGCACCTGTATTTTAAGAAATACTATAGGAGTTAAAACTCTGCCCCACTGAAATGAATATGAGTTTGTCCAGCAACACTCAAAATTCATTTTTTAATGAAGAATTCATCAATCTTTCCTGATCAGATGTGGACTCTAGCCTTTCTCCTCATTCTCTTTACCTAAAGGTAACCTACTGGGCAAAAATTCTAATATTAAGGTCACACTAGCATTCTAAAGCACTTTCATATGAAATTGATATTCTCAGAAACTTGTTTGTGATTAAGGAGAAAGTAATTTATTTCTGTACACAGATCTGAACTACCCATCTCTTCTGTGATCATTTTCTTTGTTAGGGGAAAATTAAAAAGGCATTTACTCCTGTAACTCCACTGATAAACTGGTCTTTAAGTGCCACCCCAAACTGAAACAAAGGATGCAATTTCATGTTACATTTAAGCTGATACTAAGATTACTTCCCAAAGAATTAAATTAGTGGAAAACTCAGCCTACTGAGAAGTGGACTCAGATAAGTGCAGATACTGGCACAGGAATGGACATGCAGGCTGAGACAGAAAAATGGGCTGTAGTGGCATTGCTTCTCTTGGGGACTACCAGTCTTTCTACTGTTTTAGCTGTAACATCAATCCATTCCCACATGTACCTTTGAGCACCTGGTAAAGGACATGCTCACACAAGCATTAAGTACATCACATAAGCGTAAGCCCTGAGCCCCAGCTCATGGACACTCCCATCAAGGAAGCGATATTCACAATTGGTGCATTTGGTCTTTGGGCTAATATTAAGAGCTCTTGCAGTACAGGGTAAATATTGCAGAAGAACTAGGTGTATTCCAACTGCTTGTCACAATTAATGTGCTTAACAGGATTTATTCTTGAAATCTTTTTAAAAAAAGCTTTTATTTTAATCATACATCTTCAGTGGATAGACATTATTCATAAATTGTTTTGACAAGTTATGTAAGTGCTCTTTGAAATATCCCAAATTTAGAAATTTGTTTAGGCTGTTTGATCAGCCATTTCTATTAGACGGTGCTGATTTTTTTTCCCCTGAATAATRACAACAACCCTTATAAATAAGAACAGTGACTATGGAATTTGGGGACATTTGCACTGTTAATATTAAAATCTCCTTTTGTGTTTTATACAAGTCAGTCATTCAATTTGTTTCAATTCAGAGTCTAAAAGTTTTTTAATATACTGCTAAATCATCTATTATGACTCTGTGCATAACTTGAGAATTTTATACAGGTATTGATGTACAGATCAGTTACTTGCTTGCCTGAAGTCCATATTTCTGTCAAAGTAGAAGTATTTTTTTGTTGTTGTTAATTTTCTTAAAAGGGTAATACAGACTAATTTTCTAGTGATAAAGTTTGAAATGCGTTCTCAGCACCCACATCACCTTTTCTAAGTGTTCTGAGTTAACCCAGAATTAAACTCATCTTGCATTTTGAACCAGATTTATGGCTCAGTGATATTCTACAGCATTGTTTTGGAGCGCAGATCCACAAGCAGGTTTCACTTTTATGTCTGTTATTTAGGGTGAACACAATCAGTGCAAATACTGCTTGTCATGTTTGACTTTATGAGCTTGACACTCCAAGAGTATCAAAACTGGAGTGTGTACTAAGTAAATCCTTCTTTTCTTTAAAAGACAACTCAGCTTTAAAATAATCTTTGCTTTTAACACCCTCCCTTCATCAGGTTTTATTTTAATTACTTCATTAAAATATTTCAAAGTCCATCTGATAATCTCATCTGTTGACCCTTAAAACTTCTTCCAGAGAAAATAGAATCATTTMCCTTCTCATTCCCTGTCAAGAGAGTGAATTATGTAAATGGGACAAAAAATAATTGGTTGCAACACTGCAAAATGGTAGGAATTTATGGAGAACAGAGGCTGGGAATAACTGAAGGATATGAAATAATAGTAACTTCAGGGACAAACAGAGACTAGGAATAAATACAGTGTCCAATTTCCATTTAGTCGRTTAATCTTCAAAACTGCATTTCCCCAACTTCAAGGTTTGAGGAGGAGGGACAAACTTCAGAGCACTTTAATTARGAGCTCAAAAATAAATCATTTTAAGCTTAATTTAAAAAAAAAGTAATGTTTAACTTTCTAGATTTATTTGCCAGTATAAAAGAGTTATAATCATTAACTGCAGTAAATATTGAACCTATTTGTACTGTCCTCCATTACAGAAACTACCCTACATTTAGATGAATTAATAAAATGACAAATAAATAAAAAGTAGTCCAAATATTCTGAAAAAGTCTGCTTCTGAAAGACACTCTAATACTGCTTTTTGCTAAGCATTTTGAATCAACTATTACTGCATTTATGAAGGAGTAATTGGTAATCAATGAATAGTTTAAGAGAAGAGCTGTTATTCTGCCTGAAATGAATATTCTGAAATTCTAAATGCTCAGCTAAAATTCCATTTTAATTGGAAAATCTATATACATTTTGAAGTATGAAACTGTAACTGTGCTAGCAAAGAGTTTTAGTTAAGAGAAGCATAATTTCCTGCCTGTTTGCAAATAATATAGTGTCATATAAAAATTTGAGGTTGGAGATAACTGTTGAAATTTGTAGAGTTATTTAAAGGATGGCTAAAATATATACTGATTTAGGATAAATAGCCAATTTATGACTTTTCTGCTGTCCTATTAATAGAAGTGAAGCTGGAACTACCAAATCACCATGCCTTATTTGCTTAATTCCTTTATATGTATCTAAAGCATATATAAATTATATATATATACATGTATATATATGTCTATGTATATGTGTGTGTATGTGTGTGTGTATAATATATATATACATAATTACAGAATTCCTGCTCCGTCTTCCTACTATCTACATTTTTCTTCTTTTTCACTGTCACTGACTCAGCAATAAGATAACGTCAGACAGTTGCTCACTAAAGGGAATGGTTGCTTTTTTTTAAAATCAGAGAAAAGCTTTTGTGAAAATTTGAGACTTACGTTGTTTTCTGAAAATAGTTTGACATAGATTTAGTTTAACCTGTTTAGTAGAAAAATTCCAGTCAAATATTCTCCACAGAGAAAGTTCTGCCTGAAGGAATTTGCTATAGAAATAATTTCAACTCATCCACATACTGAAAGTAGGTTATTTTAATAACAGGAAAGCTGATATTTCTGTATTGATGGTGTTGTAATCCTTGAGTAAACTTGAAGGGATTATTAACAAAATTATTTTGCTATTTAGTCACCTAATTCATACATGTGGTTAAATACGGACACAGCTATTTGTAGACCAATGTCCTTTCTTTTAACTGCGTTTATGATCAGTTTTGATTTCTGGGCCCAATACTACAAGCAGTTTTCCTGAAAGCAGACTAATACTAATTGACCCAGTGAATTCAAACAGAGCATTTTATGTGAAATGCGGAGCCAGTTAAGAAATGAGAGTTTGCATTCTAARCTTCCAATTCCATTTGTGTGTTTTATTGCATTATTCTTTAATATTTACGCAGTCTCTGGGCAGACCCCTACCTGCAGGAACTGAAGGGAGTGAGACATCCGGTTAAACTACCACTTGCTCACTCTCTCCCTGGCCCTACCAAGGCTGCATTACCTGCAGTACCATTGCACAGGATAAACAGATGACTAGATGCATTTGGAGACAATTGAAAGGTTTTATGAATAAAACTTGGGCCTTGGTCATCTAAATGATAAATTCCAGTTTATGTCACTTACACTGTGGTGCATAATTTTGTGGTGACTAATTTTTACTTCAGGTGCCTCTGGCTTAGCCCTTACTCTTGAGGAGAAGAGTAGCAAAGTCAAGTGTAGGCTATTCAATTTAAAATTTTACGTTAATGGGAGGAATGCAGCTGAATTTAAAAAAATGGACATGCTAGCATTTCATTTCCTGCTTTGGGAGTATTTTAATTGTAATCCTAATTTTATAGGTAAATTCGTTATTTAATTCTTACTCTTAAGTGTTTTTCTCTATGAAGCATCAGACATTTGCTGGTAAATATCCTTCCCCATCTAAAATTAGCAGTTCTAAATATAGCATCTACATCTTTGATGAGAAAAGGGCTTTTTAACTGAGTGCTAATTATGATTAATTTATTCATTGATGCTGCTATAATTTATACTTCAATGCACCTGCTAAAATGGCAATAAACATACAAACATATATCTTTTTATTCATCTGCTTTATTTAGCTAAATAAAAAATAAATTTTGTAATCAGTAATCATATTTCTTATTTATAGCATTCTTAATGAGAAATAATACACCAGGATTTTTTATTTTTTTTTAATTCTGAGACAATCTGGGAAGCACCAGGAGATATAATCTTGCAAGTGCTGAAGAGCATGTATTTTAAGTATACATCAGTTGAAGATAGGCTGCTGCCACCTTTTGGTTACGCAGATTATCAGTGTTAAAATAGCAAAACTTCTAATAAATAAAATACAAGTTTTTCTGGAATGATTTCATTGGAATGAAACATGTTTTTATCCTCTTCTTTCATGTAATACCGTTTCTCCACATGTATAATCCTATCTTATTTAGCCTGGGCAGAGATACATAATGGCCCAAGGAGATACAACTGTCCAACATACACAGCAAGAAACACAGACACCAGCTGGGAGAAAGAATTTTTAAGAGATCACTCTTTTTTATCTTTCAGGTCCATATCACAACCACATATGGCAAAGTCATTGAAAGTGGAATGACACCTAGCCCAATACATGTGCACTTTTGTCTAAGCCTCTTCACGAAGGCTGGGCTGGGGATCATACATTTTTGGCCATATGGTCTAGGTAGGGCTGTGCAAGAATGACTCTTTCAATTAGCCAAAAGTGCCCTGATGTGGAAAACTGCAGACTTTTTCCAAATTGCTTTAAGTAGTTATTGACTTCTGGGGAAAGAAATGTAGACTCTGAGCTGCAGGTACTTCTTCCCACTGCATGTGGCAAGCAGAGAAGAGAAGAAGCAGAGTGAATGACTGACTGCACATCTTCCCCTCTACATGACAGCCAACTGGAAGGCAAAGCAGTGTTCAGAGAGGATGAGGAGGGTAAGGCAGTACGCTTCATTCAAAACCAGCAGCTCCAACACATTGCCCCTGTCCCCTAAACCCGTGAGGAAGCCAGGAGAACTCTGAGTCACAAATCCACCTTCTACCAAAGCATTAGTTAGCAGTTGCCAGACACAGAGCTCTGAGCCTCAGTCCTCAAACAAGAAAAGAACAGAAATCAAATTCAGGGTGGTTTTTTGTCCCACATAAAAGCTCTGGGCTTGGTTTGCTATAATTCCTAGGGTCATACTATTCATTATTTTCAAATATTTGGATGACTGCTGGGTATTCATAAGAGCAACCTAAAGATCAGAAAATGTTTCATGAAGTTTAACCCAACTGGGTATCTGTTTAAATGGTGAACAGAAGTGCAGAATAAAATGAGCAAAAGTAAAAAGAGTTACAAACCACCAACTTCACTATGCAAATGTGTCTGAACTACTGAGCAAATAATGAAGACATTTTTTGCCTTCATTATTTGAATGATTCATTGAACAACTGAATGATTCACTAGCTAAAAATCCAGAATGATTCACTTGGTTAAAAATGGTCTACATTCATTATAAATCTGCTTTATGCAGGCACTTAATGGAGTTTACAATATCTTCATAGATACTGTAACAGCTAATGACCCTCTTACATTTTTCACCCTTTTTCTTGATGCCTTTCTGAAAATCTGCTTAGCAAAAATGTTGGGAAGTTTCAAACAAAGTGTTTGAGATGGCCTGAGAAGAAATTTGTGTTTGGCAACAGATTCCAGCCCAAAACACAACTCCCCTGGGCAGGCCTGGGCATGCTCTGAAGCACATCATAATTAAATTAACGATCAATATCTAAAATTGGTTCTGCATTTTTTTTCCCTGGGAGATTTTGGAGATATTTAATCTTTAACTGCAACCAACACAGTATTAGAGGACATGAATAGTGCCTGGGGGCCTGACACACTATAATATTAACTACTGTTAGCAGTAGTATAAGTGTAACACATATAGACTTCAGCTCCTAAACTTTGAAATCTGATAATCTCTGAAACTGGAATCTGTGGAGGGTCATGACAGGGTTAAGTTGGAGGAAAGTTGCACATCATGGGAAATGGGGAACAGGGGAAACTGTTGCTAGCTCAAACAAAGGGTCTGAACAGGGGCAAGTATACCCAAGGACACCGGTGCAGCTGGGAATGATACATCTTGAGAAAGTACAGATAAACCAGCAAAAGCCAGTGGGAACCAAGGCTAAGAACAAGTCAGCGTTTCTCCAACAAAGAAGCAAACAAGACATGAYYGCTGCGTGCGTGATCGGTGCAATGATTGGCTACCTGTGACATAATCTGCATAATGATTGGCTTAACAAAGTGTATCTGTGAGTTGCTGAAGTAGCTAACATTTTAGTATAAATATGTGTCAGAATAAACAATAAATGTCTCAGGACGCAAAACCTCCTGAGTCCGTTCCATTCATCCACCACAGGAATCAAATCAAGAAAAGAGAATGTTATATGACTTCATCAGACTTACCTTTTAAGGAGCTGCAGATAGCCACACCTTTTGAACAAAAGTAGCTAAAGATAAATAGATCTTTAAATACATAAATTTTCCAATAAAAGCAATTCCAGTAATCTGTGGCTCCTTCCCGTAAAGCAGGAGATAAAAGAGCATACTGACCTGAAGCTAACTAGATCAATGGCATGTGAGGAGCTGACAATTTGAGTGAGTGATTCATGCTAATGTAATCTCAGTGCACAAAGTTGGGCCTTGGCCATGAACTTCTTTGACCGTAGACAGGAGAAATTCTAAATATCAATATTATTTCTTTCCTTCTGAAATACAGATTTTTTACTTTATTTATTTATTTTTTATAACCAGAGGTAACTTTGAGAAGTATCTGTTACTACAACTTGAAACCACTCCCACCCTCCAAAACCCTAACAAATTCAAATAGTTTCCCATTTTTACCTCCCTTTTCACCTTACCTTTCAGATCCTACAAGTGTTCAAAAAGTTTTTCAGATGCATTTAGAAAAGTAAAACATCACATTTGCTACAAAGTTATTMGATATTTGGCTCCTAAAGTCTACTGTAGTAATTTTATCATAATAGGAGTTTCCTGAATTTCTTATTTCTGTAATCATACCTCAAGTCTCAGCAGAAGGTCATCATGAAGATTAACATAACGGGTACTTAATGAACTATGACAGATCTTTGACATATTTTAAGATAATCATCATTAACATGAGTTGAGACCAATTCATCTTAGGTAAGAATTAGTCTTCGTTAATGAATGTGTGAATGTCTGGCCACTAGATTTTCATCCAAATAATGCTTGGCTGTATACTAAAAACACAAAATAAGCCTGTTCATTTGCCAAAACGCAGAAGTGGGTGGATGGAGAAACAGAAAGATTCATAAAGGTAGATAAGCTTCTGGTACACATGCAGTATAAGTTTTACAAGGCAGAGCATTACAGYGTAAAATCCACCAGAATGATCAGTGTGTTTAAATAATACATCATCTTCTGCCTCATAGTAATTATAAAGATTACTAATAACCAGATTTCTGAAATATTGAAAATACAAAAAGTTTATTCTACTTTATCTTCCTCATCACATCTCCCTACCAGCATCTTCACACAGACGATTACTGCTAGATATTTTCCACTGCACAAAGACAGGACAGTGAAAAATAGTGCTTCACAAAATCTCAGAAAAGGTATATAATTTAAACCCCAGAGCAAAATTTTTAGAAAGACTAACAGGAGGCTCTCTATTTTATACAGAAGAAAATACCAAACTGTTACAACAGATTTTACGAGTTTTCCAGTTCAAATACCAGAGTCTTGCACCTCAAGCTATGAAAGTTACTGATGTAGAAGATACTAAAATAAGACAGGGAATACACAAAGACACAATAGATGATATTATAGCAATAACAAACACACAAGTTATTCCTGAATTATTTACTAGCACACATCTGTTTCAAGGCCCTTGAATTTCAAAGAACAAGGAGCGAAGAACAGTAGAGAGCATTTTTCCATCCTGCTCTTCTGCAAAAGGTTTTTTAGTGTTAAGCTTTCCATTTAAAGAAAGCAAGCTAGAAACTTCCACAAGTTTCCAAAAGCATAAAACAAGCTGGTCATGGGAATATCACTATTTGTGGAAATACATGGAGGCAACAATCTTTCCTCACATAGTCAGAGAACAGTAAGTTAATGACTCATGAAGGGACCCAAAAGTCAGGGGTATAAAAATATTCTTACAAAACTAATTGAGTTCCAATGGTTTCGCTTAGTGYCCTTAATTCATATGAAATTGAAAGTCCAAGACTCAGCACACACACACAATGTGCATGTGCTGTCAAACAAAATTTTCACATACCTGTATGTGCACACACACACAGAGCCTTTTTGAGCTTGAACTGATCATTAGAAGACAATGATTTTACTCTGCTAAACTGTTTATGATGGTATGTTTTGAAGAACTATAAATTCCTCCTATCAATTTTCAATCAACCATTCCAGCAGTCCAATGGAACAAAAGAAAAGTCTCTGTTTTAGCTAAACAGCAACATTAATCATAATGTCTTCTCTTCCAGTAAGTCACTGCAAGTAATGATTCTGTTGATTCTGTTTCAGAGATGCTTGATAAAAGATTTTTGTTTTTTTTAATAAATTTGATTTTTTTAGATATTAAAATCATTACTTACTACATCTTTTTGTTTCCTTAAACTTTTAAAAAATCTATTAAGTGGTACTTTGTTAGAACTATTAAACATGCTTCTTAAAATGCTTCAAGAAAGAATACTCCCCCTCAGGAGCAGTAACCTGATGTCTTTCAACCCATTTACACTGGTTTCCTGACAGGCTGTAGGCATGGATGGGTAAATGTTACAGCCAGAACTGGCAGAGGCATAAGAATACTAGCTCTTTTTTTCCCTCTTTTCTGAGGAAGAAAAAAATGTGATTTTTCTGTGTCTTTTTCTTCCTCTTGAAAAACTGGGAGGAAAGAAGAGAGTAATAGTAGCCAGACTTTCACAGAGGCTAGGAAAAAGATCAATTACTGCCTCACACTGTGTAGAATCACTGCAGAACAAAGTTCAAAGGAAAGGCTATATCATAACTCTCAGGATCAGGAAGAACCTCTCAAAAAGGCTCTCGATTCCAGGAAATGCAGTTTGTTTCCTCTGCCCACAGACACAAAACAAGCTATCAGCCGTAAATTAGGAGGTCAAGAAGCTAAAATGAATGAACAGAAACATTATGTACCTAGTTAGTGCAAGATGACTGGGACAATACATAACAGCCAGGAAAACCTGAGCTCACAAAAGTTAAGAAGAAACTGAAATTAAATATTTTATTTTGAAAAGCTTCTCTAATTATTACTTTAAATTGTCCAATTATGTCTAGGATTTTCCACATAAAACACTTAAATTTAAATTTTGTTTTTTTCAGCAAAATTTTTCRGTCAGTTCTGATAACACACTTGGCCACATTTTCAAAAGAAATCTGATATATTCTAAATTATCCATTCAAAACTAGACATTAAAAAGCCCAGTTAACACATGAAAAGCTAAACCTAAAATAAATGAGTTGAGACCTGTAGTACCATAGTGATGCATGTATGCACATAGAGCAAAATYTATCCAACTGGCTACCAAGAGATTACCTAATAGAGCAATATACTAACAGCAGTTGTAACACTGTCATATTTTTCTGAGATGCTGAAAACACTGAAGCTGCTGAAGTTAATGTGAAGTGAGGATGCTTCACACCTTTTAAAAGTTAACAACCCTTCCTATGATTAGGTGAAAGAGTAGGGAGACAGAGAAAGAGAAAAGGGAAGTGTTTTCTGAAAACCAAATATTCTTGCATGAGAACTGTTCCCCTTGTGCTGTTGCAACAAGCATACATTTATTTTCCCCCAAATTAAAATGCTATAGTCATATATATGAGAAAAGTGAAAAAAACTAAAAAAAGTTTAATAGTTACACTATAAAAAGTTTAATCAAACATTACTACAGAAAGGTTATATTTTTAAATAGTGTCAGAAAGATATATGTGGCTGGAGGTGGGATCCCTCCTTCCCAGGACAGCTGTTTCTTAGTGCTGACMGCAGTCTGGGAGAAAAGCAGAAAAAAAGATATATAAACAATTGTTTAATCAATTTTTGTTGCTTGAGAATAGTAGGCAAACACAAGGCTTTCAAAGCATCCCTTTATAGCGTGGTGTTATTGTACTTATTGGGTACAACTACCTCATTTTACCTTTTCATGCTACAACTTCCACTGAATCTCACAGCAGCAGCACGTGACAAGAACAGTGTTACGTTTCTGGAACACACGCACATGCAGCAGGCTTAAGATCTGAGTCTTTGTCCCTAGGTTCAATATTGTTTACTTTTTTACCTTTCCTGCAAGTATATAAGTGTGCTTTTTCTATCTCAGACAAGTAATTTATGCTTGTTTAAAGAAAGCAATTTCACATTAAATTATTTTGAAGAGTTCTTTTTCAGTTTGTTACTTTACAGTTGTTCCTCATTCACTTAAAGCTTTTGTGTTGTATTTTTTTCATGCAGACAGTTCTACAATTTAAAATGTCAGAGTATTTATTGCTTTCATTAAGCTGTTTGAGTTAGATAATTATGAGAGACACTTAAATTTCATTTCTCAAGTTCTAATACTTGGGGGGAAAAAAAGCCTAAAAATGTATCCCTGGTGTACTGTTAGGCTCCAGAAAAGAGAAGACAATAAAATGAAGTGAAATTCTTTGTTAGTGGTGCTTTTTTATTGATTGATCACTTGGTTTGTTTTTTGTTTTCTTTTTTTTAAACATTAACTTAAAGCTCTTAGGTCACACATCATTCTGGGGTGGGAAAGTATGAGATTCACCTGGTGAATTTTGAATTCTTGGTGTTAGGAATGTAGGTCCCCCTCCTCTAATGTTTTTTTCTATTTTAAAAGCCTGATTTAAAAAAAATCCCATTGTACTAAGTAAATGAGACAAGCCTTGAATGCCACGATGGCCTAAAGTTTAGTAACTTTCCCCAAATCCCTCTACTTTGCAGAGCTGTGCAGTTACTCTTAAATGACTTCTCCTTGTAGAGGGAGACTCTCCAAAAAGATTCTTCAAAAAGCGAAAAGCTAAAAAAAAAAAAGCCAAAAATCCAAAAAGCATCTTCAGTATTCACAAGAATATTTAATTGACTCAAATATTTAGCACTGCTGCTGCTGCATCTTATAGGCACCTTGGACAGGAATTTAAATTGACTTTCCCGTACATTTGTTATCAGAATTTTTCATGCATTTTCATTCTGTCCTCTGTATTTCATCAGCCTCAGTCTCACTGTCCAGTTTATTGTCATAGACTACTAGACTGGAACAAAGCTCTGTGTGAAGCATGGGAGAAGAAGAGGAAACCATGTAAGAGAAATTTGGCTGTATCTACTATTACAGGTCTTAATCCTCCGAGCAGCACAAGGCCTGGAACCTCGGCCAAGTTGCTCAGAGAGCCAGGTTGAAAACAGTGGGATGCTGCTGCTATTTTCCCCGCTGTAGCTACAGGAATGAAGGGGCATGGGCAAAGAGCCAGGCAGAGGACTCCCTTCAAAAGAACAGCTTGATGGCAGCAGTAGCTGTGACCTCTTGGTCAGAAACAAACAAATAAACAAACAAACAAACAAAAACAGTAATACCAATGAAGAGCATTCCTCTCTAGGAAACAAACTTTCCTGATTACTGAGGAATCAGAAGAAGATGTCTCTCTTTCTCATTTGAGCTCTGTTAGAGTAAGTGATATATGATATCTTCTTGTTCTAATCAAAACTCTGTTTTCACCTCTGCAGAGAAAAAGAAATAAAAAAATGTAAGAGAGTGAGAAAATGCATAAGACACTAGCTGTGGTTAGGACACTCATTTTCTATACCACAGAGAGCCTTTCCATTCAACCACAAAATGAGCCAGGTCTAGCTATTATGCATGAGATAAAGCCATTACAATGCAACTTACAATTACACACAATAAAAGACCACTAATGAAAACAAAACATGATGAAGAGGTAGGGTGTAAATACTAGTTTATGTAACCAATAAACATGGGGTCAAATTCCACAGCAGCAGTTTAGTCCAGGAAGCAGAATAACTGCCAAACCAGAGAAATTTTAAGTGCGAGATAACCTCCCAGAAGAGGCAGGGGAAGCTATGCTGCTTGGCATATTCAGTGGGCAGAACAGGGAGCATGCACACCGCTAGGAATACTGAGAAGAACAACTAACAAAATAATCTTACCATCTTTAGCACTCACTAAGTTATTTTATGCATGTGTAGGGTTCTGTGCATAGTGAAAAGGCTGCAGGAGTGGCAAGCTTCCTAAAGTGAGGAAAGATCAACTGATCAATAAGTATGCCTCAGCCTGGTTACAGAGCGGCTCTGACAGGCTGATTAAAAAGAGAACTACCCAGACACCTTGCCCAGAAGGATGGCAGCTTGAATATGAAGCTTTGAAGATGGGATAAAAAGGCTGTGGAAATACAAGCAGAAGGGATTATCCTGGAGGGGGAAAAAAAAAGGTCTGCTTGTCATGCTGATTTAACTCACAGTAATACATGTGATTCCAAATCCATAAAAAAGGCAATACGGCACGAACATGTAAATGAATAATATAACATGCACAATAGACATCATAGTTCATTGTTAGTCTACTATCAATGAAATGCACTGCAAAGCATCCCCCTCCTGCTGCAGAGCAGGTATTGTTTTGGAGCCACTATCAAGGGCAGCAGATTGAAGGATCATTGCTTTAATGCATCCAAAACTGTGTTACAACTTGCAAGTGAAAATAGATGCTTTCTTTGCTTCCACTGTATCCCACAACAGACTAASGGAAGCTGAACCTGGATGAAGGGACAGAGTGCACCCTCAGCAAGTTTGCTGACGATACAAAACTGGGAGGAGTGGCYGATACRCCAGAGGGCTGTGCTGCCATTCAGAGAGACCTGGACAGGCTGGAGAGGTGGGCAGAGAGGAACCTCATGAAGTTCAACAAAGGCAAGTGCAGGGTCCTGCACCTGGGGAGGAAT